>NC_141685.1:2120202298-2120782298 GCF_964263255.1 Lissotriton vulgaris | reverse complement strand
TATTGCCCAGAGTTGCAGAGTGGGACTCTATGATTGGAATAGGCACCGAGGCGAGAATTATCAGGTCCATGGAATTTTTTAGCCCAAGACCCGCCGAGGTGGGGAATTGAACCCTGGTCCCGGGCTAGACCTCTGTATCAAGGTCTGCCGCTCTAATCATTGAGCAACACTTCTCCACTTTGAAGCTCATTTTGTGGTCTGCACCTGGTTGCTGGTATCTGAGGATCCCGAGGTCAGGACTGTTTTGGAGATATAGATATACATATATATATCCGATTACCGCTCCAGGTGTTAGACTCCACCAAACAGAGAACACGGACACTTTGCCATTTAAATCACTGCTGACTGCAGAAATTGTTTATTTCATATTTTCATCTGCGCAGCAACGGGACGAGATGACGAGTTTCGGCCAGCAGGGTGGCCTTGCTCACATACTCGTGTTACCGGATAAACATGATTTATACACCTGAGTGACCATCACGTGCTCGTGAAACTACAATTACAATAGAAAGTGAAAAGGCACTACCCACTTAGAACTACATGACATTTTGTTTTCGTCAGTTTTAGTGATCTTGAATTTAGTATTCCGTAACTTTACAAGATACAAATAAAACAACTCCATTGTTATGTGTATAGGTGCAAATACAACAATAAATTGAATTAAGACTGTCGTGATACAGTAACCTTAGGGCTCATTGTGGTTCCTCTTATATTTGTGGAGAGGTCAAAGGAATAAGAAATATCCATGTACAAATACATTAGTTGATCAGCATTCTGTATACTGAATAGAACCCGGTCATACTCAAATGGGGGCACCTGATATTCATTTTAAAGCAATACTTCCAAAAACTCTAGCATAACTGCTCCAATGCAATAAAGATTCTTCAATTTTCCTTTTATACAATCGTACAATCGCTATAGTAATGGCTGGCCTGAATGTATTGCAGACATAAGCATGTCAAACATTTCAATGTATAATTCAACAATATATATATATATATATATATATATATATATCCCGAGTATATATAATCAACAGGTCTGGACCTTATTGCACATGCCCCAAATGCATAACAAACAGTGATTGGTACCCCAAATAAAAAATTGTACCATATGTAAATCTATATAAAGACATCATATGTCCTCTCATATACCAATGCTGCCTCTATGACTAACATTCTCATTTACAATAATAGTGGTAGTGTGAAAATATGTGACTTTTAGTGTGATTAAAAAATGTGTCAAACTGACATATGTTGATTCTCCAAAACGGAGAAGGAAATGGCGGCATGAAAACTTAAACTGAAAAACCCCTATTCGACACCTATTGGTGCATCATTGGTTGATAAACTCAAGATATATACACATCAATCATATATGCTCTTGCCTAAGTCAGTCAGAATAGACTGTGAAGAATTGACTGCTGAATAGCTCTATATAGTTCATCTATACTCATAGGCTAACAATAATAAAATGTCAGAGCATATCCAAGTTAACATGAGCGCGAACACACAGGTGGAGATCGATATGGAGGATAACCTTGGAGGAAGGTGAAATCTACTATTCATCATTAATAAAGTGTACTAGTGTGAAACTATGGTACTGATGGTGGGCTAGTTACAGGTAATGGTGCAAATCTTCGCACAAATTTAAACCTTTAGGGGACTTGGTATCTAGCTCGATTATGTACTTCGTTTCTAGCTGTCTGAGTAATTTTTCTCGGTACCCGCCTCGCTAATTGGGGGGCACGCTGTCTATAACGAAGTAAGTCAGTACATTGAGGTCGTTGGAATGCTCAGTTTTGATATGACGGGCCACCGGACAGGTGGGGTCAGAATTGACTGCTGCCCGTAAATGCTGCAAAATTCTCTGGTATGCAGGAAGTTTTGTGCTCCCGACATAACGGAGCACACACACACATTGGAGAATATACACCGCATGGTCAGTGCGGCAGGTAAAGTAGCCCTTCAGACTGATGGGTTTGTCTGTGAAGGGACTGATATATGATTTCATGTTTTTCCCAAATTTGCATGCGCGGCTTTTACTGCATTTATAAAACCCTTTGCTTGCGCTGAGCCACCCTCCTTTGACATCTAGTTCAGGGCTAGTTCTTACTACCTGGCTACGCATAGAGCGCGCTTTCCTATAGGTGAAATTGGGTCTAGCTGGTAGTACTGAGGACAAGACTGTGTCAGTTTGTACAATTGGCCAATGCGCATTGATAATGCTTTGTATGGTTTTAGCTTGCCTGCTGTAGGTTAAAATAAACCTACAAGAGATGGATGTGTTGGGCAAGGGAACATCAACCTGTGACAGGTCCTGGTTAGTATCAACGTCTCCTGTGCTCTGTGTGGCCATAGTTTGTAATAACTATGCCCTATCCCGTGCGTTTGCTTTTCTAAGAGCAGAATCTAATAATTTAGTTCTATAGCCTCTCTGCACAAACCTGTCCCAAGCAGACTGTTGTGCTGCTGCTAGTGCCTCCGGTGTGCTGCAAACCCTACGAATCCTCAAGAATTCACCGTACGGTAAACTCGTGATTGTGTGTTGAGGATGAAAACTGCTCGCATGTAACAGCGAATTTCCCGCTGTGGGTTTGCGGTATAACTGTGTTTCCACTCTGTTATTCTCTATGTACACATTTATGTCTAAAAAGTTTACTGAACTCGGATCTATGTGGGCAGTGAAATGCAAATTTAACACATTATTGTGGATGGTGTTAACAAATTGCAATGCTTGCTGTTCGGAACCCTTCCAGACGACAAAAATGTTGTCTATGTATCTACATATGTGTACTATATGTTCCCGTACCAACTCTCTGTGCTGTTCCATGAGCACATGCCTCTCCCACCAGCCCACGTGTAAACATGCGTAGCTGGGGGAGAAGCATGCACCCATGGCTACACCCTGTAGCTGTTTAAACACCTTTCCTTCAAATAAAAAGAAATTGTTGTAAAGCCACCACCGCATCATGTCCAATAACATAGCATTATGTTTATACATAGTAATGCATCTATTTGTTAGAAAAAATTCAGTCGCCGCGAGTCCCTTGTTGTGTCTGATGCTCGTATAGAGCGATGTTATGTCTAATGTCATGAGTAAACAGTCACTAGACCAATGGATCGTGCTCAATTTTTGTAGGAAGTCCTTGGTGTCACGAAGATACGTTGGAAATGTGGTCACATGTTCCTGCAAATAGTGATCCACGTATCGAGATGTATTTTCGAAGACACTGTCTCTGGCTGAAATTATGGGGCGTCCCGGTACAGGTGTTGTCTGCTTATGCACTTTCGGGATTCGATAGAACATTGGTATTACTGGAAATTCCTCGTGGAGAAAGCCAAACTCATCTTTTGTGATGAGGCCTTCTCTGTTCCACTTGGTCAATTGTTCTTTATAATCCTTGTTGACTTTAGTGACTGCAACTCCATTGGTCATTTCATAGCATTCTGTGTTGTTTAAATGCCTATAGGCTTCTTCTTTATAGGCTGTTTTATCCCATAACACAAGATTACCTCCTTTGTCGGAGTTATTGATAACAAGGGAATTGTTGTTTTTTAATTTTTCCATCAATCGAAAAGATTGTTGATCTTTGTTGTTTTTTACTTGTCGTTGACTGTTGAGTGTTTTACGATGTAAAATTCTGAGTTCCTCAGTGATGCGGTCATGAAAGATATCCAGGGCATCACGTGGCATGGTAGGTACAAATTTGGAGGGTGCCTTAAACGGACTGTTACCCGGGGCTGAAATGCGAACACCTTCTGCTATTTGTTGCTTGCTCACAGCTTGTTCTTGTGAGCTAGAAGTATCTGTACGTAAAGAGTGTAGGGATTTCAATAGGGGTATTTGTTGCACCGTTAGGCTCCACTTCTCCATTTATGACAGATGGACCTACGCGCAGCGTCCACGCGCAGCGGTCGCGCCCCTTGCGCGCCAAAGGTAAGCCCGTCTACGCCCGTCCGAGCCTGGACCGCGCCCAGCGCCAGACCCCCCGGCCCCCGCGCAGCGCCCTCCACCCACATCACGTATGCCGCTGCCACCCTCCTAGCCCTCAACCCCGGACGCATCCCACATTGTTGCGTAGCTGCCCCCGGACACACCCACGGACCCTTCGCCTGCCACTCATGCAAATTTACCAGCATCAAGACCCATACCACTAACCCCAAACGCAGCTCCGACTCTAATCACCTGAAGTGCATCCTGCTGAACACCCGCTCGGTCCACAGACACACCACCGAACTCTGGGATCTACTCAACACTACATCACCGGACGTCGCCTTCCTTACTGAAACATGCATGAACGCATCATCAGCACCCGACATCGCCATAGCCATCCCAAACAATTACAAGATTATCCGGAAAGACCGCGCCGTCCAAACGATAGGAGGCATCGCCCATAAGAACACCATCAAAATCACGACCAGCTCCGACGATAACATTACAACCACCGAACACCTCCACTTCCAGGTCCACACCGACCCTAGAACCACACTTAGAGGCACCCTCATCTACAGACCTCCAGGAACTCGTAAACAATTCAGCGAAGACATCACCGACTTCATCAGTCCACATGCCCTCGCATCCGAGAACTACATCCTATTAGGAGACCTCAACTTCCACCTGGACAAGAAAAACGACAACACCACCACCCTTATTGACAACCTAGCCAATCTCGGCCTCAATCAACTTGTTGACACCCCCACCCATGTAGCCGGTCACACGCTCGACCCAATATTCACCTCCAGCAAACACATCTCCTTTGATCGCACCACAGCTCTCCACTGGACAGACCACAGTTGTGTTCACTTCAGCTACAAAGCCACCTCGACCCACAACCCCCACAACCTATCCCCCGAAGAAAATGGAACAAAATCACCACCGACCAACTCCTCACATCGCTCAACCAAAACCCACCCGCCCTCTCATCGGACCCAAACCAAGCTGCCATCAAATTCAAACAATGGATCACTCACAGCGCTGACGAACTAGCACCCTTGAAAAACCATCTCACCAAACAAAACAATAAAAAGGCCCCCTGGTTCAACGATGACCTTAAGAAATCCAAAAAGCTATGCCGCACGCTTGAGAAGACATGGAGAAAAAACCCAACCTCCGACAACATGACCACCCTCAAGGCAGCCACCCGCAAACACCACCAGCTGATCCGTTCCACGAAGAAATCAGCATTCAAGAACCGACTCGACAACAACGCCCATAACAGCAAGGAACTATTCAACATCGTCAAAGAATTCACCAACCCTACCGCAGCCTCAAACGACATCACTCCCTCCCAAGACCTCTGCGATTCGTTATCCTCCTTCTTCTACAACAAAATTGCCGACATACACAACAGCTTCGAAAACAGCGACAACAAACAAGCCACTCCACCCCCCTCAGAACCTAAACCGACCTCTAACAACCTCAGCGCCTGGAACCCAATCACTAGCGAAGACACCATCCGCCTGATGAATTCTATCCACTCTGGATCGCCAACCGACCCATGTCCCCACCACATCTTCAACAAAGCAGACTCCATCATCGCACCCCATCTCCGTGATGTCATCAACTGCTCCTTCATCTCTGCCACCTTCCCAGAAAGCTGGAAACATGCCGAAGTCAGAGCCCTCCTAAAGAAACCCACAGCAGACCCATCTGAACTTAAAAACTACCGCCCCATATCCCTCCTCCCATTCCCGGCCAAAGTCATTGAGAAAGCCGTCAATAGCCAACTCGCCGCCTTCCTCGAATAAACAACTCCCTCGATCCCTCACAGTCCGGCTTTCGAGCCAAACACAGCACCGAAACCGCCCTCATCGCAGCAACAGACGACATCCGAACACTACTGGACAACGGGGAAACAGTGGCCCTCATCCTACTCGACCTCTCTGCCGCCTTTGACACGGTCTGTCACAGTACACTCATACAACGCCTCAGCAACATCGGCATAAAAGGAAAAGCCTTGGACTGGATCACCTCGTTCCTCACCGAAAGAACCCAGAGAGTCCACCTTCCCCCATTCAATTCAGAGGCCACCGAAGTCATCTGCGGCGTACCACAAGCATCATCTCTCAGTCCCACCCTTTTCAACGTTTACATGAGTCCCCTCGCATCCATCGCACGACAACACAACCTCAACATCATCTCCTACGCAGACTACACCCAACTGATCCTCTCCCTCACCAAGGACCCAAACACCGCCAAAACCAATCTACACGAAGGAATGAAAGAAGTAGCCGAATGGATGAAGAACAGCCGTTTAAAACTTAACTCGGACAAAACGGAAGTCCTCATCCTAGGATCATCCCCCTCTGCCTGGGACGACTCATGGTGGCTTGCGGCCCTGGGTACAGCACCCATTCCCACAGATCACGCATGTAACCTGGGCTTCATCCTAGACTCCTCCCTCTCGATGGCCAAACAAGACAATGCTGTTTCTTCGTCATGCTTCAACGTACTACGCATGCTCAAAAAAATCTTCAGTTGGATTCCCACCGAAACAAGAAAGACAGTCACCCACGCACTGGTCACTAGCCGACTGGATTATGGAAATACCCTTTACGCCGGAACCACAGCCAAACTTCAGAAAAAACTCCAACGCATCCAAAACGCCTCCGCCAGACTCATACTGGACATCCCCCGCCAAGCTCACATCTCCGGCCACCTGAAAGACCTCCATTGGCTCCCCATCAACAAAAGAATAACTTTCCGCCTCCTCACCCACGCACACAAGGCCCTCTATGACCTAGGACCTGAATGCCTCAACACGCGACTATCCCTCTACACACCCAACCGTCAACTACGATCTTCCAATCAAGCCCTCGCCGCAATCCCGCGCATCCATAGGTCCACCATGGGAGGAAGATCCTTTTCCTACCTAGCGGCCAAGACCTGGAATTCTCTCCCCACACACCTCCGCCTTACACAGAACCACCTATCCTTCAGAAAGCAACTAAAAACTTGGCTATTCAATAAATAATGCACCTACGCCCCTCAAGCGCCTTGAGACCCTCTGGGTGAGTAGTGCGCTATACAAATTCATGAACTTGAACTTGAACTTGAATGCCTTCTCCGCGACCTGTGCTGCCTAGATACCTGCAGTCCCTTAAAACAGCGCCCTCGAGGTAGACTTTAGCTGTTCACTGCGTTTTCAGACATTTAAAGAAGTGACAACTACGCCTCGATGTTGTTAATATTCCCAACCGAAAGGACTGGGAGATGGACTTTTGTCAGTAATAGGAACAAAAAAACTTCATATAATTAAATCTAAATTGTGAGTAAACACAAGAAACACTGTTCTCAAAGCAGTAGTTATTTCAGTCTGTTCTAAACGCGGCAAATGTTTAAATATGACACCTGAACATTAGAAGAATGCTAAACAGGTCACATTTATTTTGCCTTCTGTAAGACGGGTACTTCATAAGTAACACACACCTTGTATCGTCTTGTTTCATAATTTAGGCATCCCTTCTGCATGAAGGGTCCTTCCGTGCCACACTGGCACGATCATAAAGCACAGACCTTCCTTGTAAAATGACAGAGTTTTACAATGCAAGTACCTGGAGTGACTCGGGTTTATACAGGGCTGGTGGGGTTATACGACACACCTAAGAAATTATCCATGGCAAAAATGGGACAGTATGTAAATGGGAATTTGATAATTTCATACTGTTCTCCCAGCTCAGAATGAAAAGTAGATTGTTTCTCACCTCCACGGTATCTATAGGAGCTACGATCTGCTCTGCAGTCAGATTCCCGAACTCAGCGGCTAAAACATCCATCCTGGGACATCAACATCCACAAACAGCAGATAGTCAGTAAGGAAACATAAACTAGGCATGAGACGCAAAGCAACACGTGGGTCAATCACCTAAACCAATTCCTAACAGGACAGCAAGAAACAGACAGAAGGTTCCGCTCTGAAACTGAAAGTGTCTCACGCCTGGCGAAAAAGCAGAGGAGCATGTTAATATGGCGGCCATGTTACAATGGAGCATCTCTGTCACACCCACAATAAATTTCAATGTTAAAGTGGACGGCGATGCAAAATGTCACGTTTTTAAAAAGTTGCAACGATATTTTAGAAGAATACGTTCACTGTTGATAATCGGAGTATTTTTTTATAAAATAAATAGGTACACGTCTCAAAAATAAACAGATTCTAAAATCGATATAGCTCATATATACATATTATTTTTTGTTGCTTTTGTTGCTGGAAAAAAGTTATAGAAGTAAAGTTCCTGTCGAAACTTCTTTGCGAGTAAAAGCTACACGAACAAAATTCCAAGATGGCTAACACACATGCAAGAGTTTGAAAGGAAGATTATGCTTCTGCTCTTTGACCACCTTCCCAGCCACGCCCATCCCTATTTTTCGTTCTGTCATTGGTTGCAGTCATTGTAAACTACATTGGAGAATAAAGAATGGGAGTAGACTGAAAGGAGTGCGAACAGCTGCTAAGAGTTAGAGGAGCATTATAGTAAGCAACATCGAATATAACAATAGAAGGGTGGTCCAACTTTCGTCCGGGTTTTCATTTGTCCTTTTTTACATGTGCCTGTCTTAAATGTGCTTATGTCTGATATTTGAATGCCTCTAGTGGCAGCATACCACCGTTTATCATAGGTAGAATAAGTTAGTCGCGTCCGTATACACGTGTGCATTTCAGAAATTGCTCTTTTTATTAAATGCAAAGGTCTGAAGTTTGGTTCGAAAAACTTGTAATATCCCTGTTTTTGTTATGCATGGGGACACAACGTTGTATTCACTCCCCAGTACTAACAAGCTTTGGAAATGCATTCGGTCTCGCGTTTGCTTGAATTAGAGCTATTGGCATTTTAAATAACGGTGTCTTTTAACCATGTTTTATTCATTTTTATTTTGTGTATTTTTATAAAGCGCGGATATTACCCGAAGGTGTCAAAGCGCTGTACAATAGAACCAGTTACGTTACAAGAGAAAAGTGTTACACAATAGAACATTACAAAGTTAAACAGGAGACTTAAAAGGAAGGGTACACAAAAACAAACATGTTTTATGGAGTGTATGTATGTGGTGTGAAGTGTAATTATGCGGGTTGGATTGGAATTGTTGTGGAATTCAAAATTTGCTAACATTCGTGCCAAGAATTTTCAATTCTATTAAGGACAAGGAGGCGAGGATTATGCTTAGTCTCATTTCTTTACTGACACATAGCAGCCAATCACATTACAGTAAAGAAAAACAAAACAATACGTCACGTATGAACTCAGGGCAACCATAGAGTACACCCATAGTATATAAACAGTCTCAGAGGTAACCACTTCCTCTTTCTTTGTCCAAATCCAGTAGGAAGAACCAATTGAACATCAGAAAATCCACGGAGAACATCATCCGAAAGGGCCAAAATCCGAACGAGGAGGAGGAGGAACTTCCAAAAGCCACAGGAATAGAAGAAGTCCCACGAGGAGTAGAAACTCGCAGCAGAACTTCCACAATGGCGGGTCCGGAGGAACCTTACTTGGGATCAGAGCCTGAAAAGAGACACAAAGCCGTAATACACATCCTGTGTAATCATGAGCAAATAAAGGGTGGGTAGAGCAAAAATTAAAGCATTCAGTACATTTCATCAGAAAAGAACTATGTAGCATTGCAGAGTAACAATATAATAGATATATGCATATACAAAGGGTGGGATAATCCTCGCCTCCTTGTCCTTAATAGAATTGAAAATTCTTGGCACGAATGTTAGCAAATTTTGAATTCTATTTCAGGACAGGAGGCTCCGATTATGCTTGTTCAAAGCTCATCCACCACAACAGAAGCAACAGTAGGAACAGGCTTGAAATAGAATGTCTTAAACACGGAATCTGATGACCAATCAGCCGCTTTCATAATGTCACATAAAGAGACCCCCAATGAAAAAGCCTTAGAGGCCATGGCTCCCCGAGCCGAGTGAGCCCCGAAAACAGAAACATCAATGCCCGCTTCCTCCATAAGCCATCTTACCCAACGGGCCAAAGTGGCTGGAGCAACGGGACGAAAGGGTTTTTGCAAAGCAATCAACAATTGACCCTGCATATCAGATCGATAAAGAGAAGTACTCACCTCATACTCCTTAAGGCACTGAACCACACAAAGGTTGGGTCGAGCCGGAAAAGAAGGATACGAAATGACCTCCGTGTTAGTTTTTGTGCGCCGGGAAAGGCGAAATGAAACACCCTCAGGCGTGAAACTACGACCCGCTAGATCTATAGCGCGGACGTCAGAAATGCGTTTGCAGGAAAGCAAACACAGTAACATAGTAAGCTTGGCTGAAAGTTGCTTACGAGATAATAAGGAATTAATCGGCCAAGCTTCTAGAAAACGTAGTACCACAGAAACATCCCAGAGGGAAACATATTTAGGTTTAGGAGGAGTAGCCATACGAATACCTTTCAGAAGTTGGGCTACGAGAGGATGTTCCCCAACTGGCTTGCCATCGACAGGAAGATGACCCGCCGAGATGGCGGAACGGAAATTGTTGACTGTGTAATAAGCCAAACCCGAAGAGGAGGACAGAGAGGACAAAAAATTGCATATCAAAGAGATATCAGCCGATGTGGGATCAACTTGCCGTTGAGCACACCAATCACTCCAACGCTTCCAGGAACTTCTGTAGCGCTTGTGAGTGTTAGGGGCCCAGGCATTGCTGAGGAATCTGGCAGCGTCCTCAGAAAGGCCTGGCACCGTCCAACGTTCCCCGAAATTCGCCACTGAACCAGGGGATGCGGATTCTGCAATGGATCTAGAAGGAGATTCGCTCTCTGAGGAAGAAGAAAGGGCAGGTCGCATGCCATCTCTAGAAGAACAGGGAACCACGGTTGAGCCCGCCAGAGAGGGGCAATCAGAATCAATTCCGCCTGAAAGCGCGTCACGTAGGCCAGAACCCTCGGGAGCATCATGAATGGGGGAAACGCATAACAGAGGGATGTCGGCCACGTCTGAAGGAAAGCATCGGTGGCAAGAGCCTCCGGATCCGGTCGCCAGCTGAAGAACTGGGGAAGTTGGGCGTTGAGCCGGGACGCAAAGAGGTCGATCAGACACGGACCCCAGTTGCGAAGTAGTTGGCGAAACACCCTGGGGTGGAGTCTCCAGTCGCTGAAGTCCCTCAGATGTCTGGAGTTCCAGTCCGCCACTATATTGCGAGACCCGGGAAGGTACTCTGCAATAACAGTGATCTTGTGTTGGAGGCAATAGTGCCAGAACTCCTTGGCAATCTCCGCCAACAATCGCGACCGAGTACCCCCCAGCTTGTTGATGTAACGCACTGCGGATATATTGTCCATCCGGAGAAGGATGCAACAGTGGGATTGAAGAGGCGACAGGCATTTGATCGCAAAAGACCCCGCCAGCAACTCCAAACAGTTGATGTGGAGCGAAAGTTCCCGCTGAGACCACCGTCCCCCCGTCGAGACCGGACCGCAGCGGGCTCCCCAACCCCAACGACTGGCATCCGACTCGATCACAATCTCCGGGGAGGAGCCGAAGAGGGCTTTGCCGTTCCAGGCCTCCATGTGATCCAACCACCATTGCATCTCCAGCTTGGCCTCCTCCGAGAGAGGTATCAAATCGGAATACCGGAGGCCCCGCTGCAGATGCTGGATCTTCAGGCGTTGAAGGGCTCGATAATGTAGCGGCGCTGGAAATATTGCTTGCAGAGAAGACGCCAGAAGCCCGACTACTCGTGCTAACAACCTCAATGACACAGTCGGACTCGAGATAATGGAATTCAATTCTTTCTTGATATAGCGAATCTTCTGCTGGGGCAGCAGCAGCTGACAAGTGATGGAGTTGACTCTGAACCCCAAGAAATCGATGACCTGAGAAGGGTGAAGCACAGATTTGGGAACATTCACCAGAAACCCGAGGGACTGGAGAAGGTCTATGGTCCAGTCCAGATGGGTCATTAGTCGGACCGGACAATCCGCCAGAAGGAGGATGTCGTCCAAATAAATGATCAAACGGACCCCACGACTGCGGAGCGATTCCACTACAGGACGTAACAGCTTCGTGAAACACCACGGTGCCGACGAAAGGCCGAAGGGAAGGACTTGGTATTGATACCAAGTCCCCTGCCACTGAAACTGCAGAAAACGGCGATGTGGATGGAAGATCGGGACCGAAAGATAAGCATCCTTGAGGTCCAAACGAACCATCCAATCCCGTTCCCTCAAGAGGTCTCTCAACAGATGGATACCCTCCATCTTGAAGTGTCTGTAAACTACCCCCGCATTGAAATCCTTCAGATTGAGGACCAACCGAGCACCTCCTCCCTTCTTGTCCACCAGAAAGATCGAGCTGGCAAAGCCCTGCGGATGACGGACTGTCGGCACAATGGCCCCCTTCAACACCAGAGACTTGAGTTCCTCTGTGATGAACTCCTGACTTTCCTTTGAGAAGTGAAGAGGGAAGGGAGGACGAGATTGGTGAATGGGATGATAAAATTCGATTTTGAATCCCTGAACTGTTTCCAGCACCCAAGCATCGCCTGAGATTGCGCGCCAATTGGCTAGAAAAAGGCGGATCCTGCCCCCCAGAACAACACTGCATGCAGGAAGAAGCCTCACCTGAAGCGGCGGAATCTTGACGTCCGCCGGAGTAGCCACCTGAACCTCCTTTCTTGAACTGTCCACGTCCTTTTTTGGAAGGGTAGAAGTGAGACCGCTGGGCATAACCGGAATCCTGATGGCCTCCCTTTTGGGACTGGTTCCCACGTTGAGTGGATTGGTATTGACCACGGCCGGACGACCGTCCCCAGCTTCGTCCGGCCTTGTTAAAAACCGGACGCATGGCCCGCTTCAAAGTGGCCTGTGCCTTGTCAATACTACTAAAAGTGCTGACAAAATGGGTGAGTTCCTTCAAAAAGGATTGACCAAAAAGAAGCCCCTGAGCAGCAGCACCTGCCTCCGAGGAAGAAAGTTCAGACAACTTCGGGTCCAGTTTTAGAAGAATAGAACGCCGGCGTTCACTCGAGAGGGCACAGTTGGCGTTCCCTAAAAAACAGACGGCTCGCTGTGCCCACTGAATGAGCTCGTCAGGATCGACAGTGGAGGATGTCTCCTTGGCCCGGAAGCCCAGGTCCAATATTTTAGTGATAGGACCTAAAAGGTCCAAAACCTTATCCTGACAAGCCCGCCAGGAACGATCTAGACCCTTTTTGGGGTCCTTGGAAAATTTGGTCATGTATGTAAGGATAGTAGGGTCGACCTCCGGCGTGTCCGCCAGGTTGTCCGCCAAATCTGGTCGCGGACACTCTGAGCGAAGACGCGCTCGTACATCTTTGTCAAAAGGGTGCCTGATATATTGCTGAACATAGTCAGCCACAGCCGGGGAAGGAAGCCAGGCGGAAGAATTCGGGTGCACAATATCCTCGGGCTCAAAAGTTAAAACAGGAGGCCGCGAGGAGGCATCCACAAAATGTTCTTTGCACTTACGTTTTTTGGGAGGAGGAGGCAAAACCTCCGACGAAGAGGAGGAAGCATCATGGTCATCGCTCTCTACCAATACAGGGACAGCCTTGGATTTAGAGGACAAGGAACGAGCCAACTTCCTAAAATCCGAAGAATGGGGATTACCAGGAGATGAGGACTTCTTTGAGGGAAGCCAACCTTGCTGTTGCGCATATTGCGTCAAATGGCGCTTCAGGGGGGTAATGGCGCGAGCCATTGCCCTATTCATAGAGAGCTGCACCCCTTTGTCGAGTGCCTCCACCAGGTCCTGCTCAAAAAAGTCAGACCCCTCCTCCTCAAAGTCACCTTCCTCCTCAAAATGATAGGAGCCACTCATGGTACACTGGGAGTGTAGTAATTCAGCCCACTAGGTGACAAGGAATCCGGTATGTCAGTGACACAGTCCGAGGGAGTGAAAAAACCTCACAGTCAGCAAGAAAAACAGTAAAAAACTGCTTAGAACACCAGAGTTAGAGCGTGGAGGGAGGCTTGCCGACCAAAAAAATCACCACTCTAGGCAAAGCCTATGCAAATTCACAACCGGGACCTTTTTCCAAGCTCCGGCGTCGAAAGGGACAAGCTGACAGGCAGTGGGCGCAAACGTCAACAGACGCGTTCAGGAGCCGGCGCTGTGTTGACAGAAACACAGCTGCGCGAGGAAAAGCCCTTAGGGACAAAGGTCGCGCATGCGCAGACACACGGCTCGCCCGACAGCTCAGAAGCCGACTCGCGCTGAACGCGCGCGAGGCAGGACAGTCCCCAACTCCCTCCACCAAAATACGGGACAAACGGCAGCAAGTGCCCGACCCCGGGAGGTGACACACGCTCCCACCGACGCGCCGGCCGAGTGTAAGGAACGACGACCAAGACGGCAGTAAGAGCGCGAAAATAAGCGCCAAAGCAATATTAAACAGCGCGCACAAAGCGGTATTTAATGAAACTCTCAATACAAGTTAAACATTCAGAGAATAAGAAATATGCACTTAACTGGCTGCGGAGCAGCAAAGAAAGAGGAAGTGGTTACCTCTGAGACTGTTTATATACTATGGGTGTACTCTATGGTTGCCCTGAGTTCATACGTGACGTATTGTTTTGTTTTTCTTTACTGTAATGTGATTGGCTGCTATGTGTCAGTAAAGAAATGAGACTAAGCATAATCGGAGCCTCCTGTCCTGAAATAGAATTGAGTGGTGTGGAGTGAATTTGTTTAGTGAAGTTATGTGGCATGGTGTGAATTGGAATTATGTGCATAGATTTGATGCCATATTGAGAATCTATGTATCCAATATTTCTCAAGCTTAGGTTGTGTTATACACAGAACAGAAAAATATGACAATTAATAGAAAAAAAACATCATGCTTATAACAACTTTCACTACACTTCTGTACGTATTTGCATGCAACAGTGGAACTTTAATTTGTTAAACCTTTTAAGGATATTGAAGCACATTTTCATAAAATAAGTTACAAAGCTAGCAAAAACGACAGGCAGAAAGAAATTGGGGATGAGAAATATGTAAATTCATCTTGGTTTAGTGAGGAAACCACTCACTGATGATATCTGTTGTGACCTGCATGTCAAAATTTAAAATGCTGGCTCCGATGATTCAGCCTTTCATCTTTCTGAGGTCGAAAATTGAGTACTAGTACATTGTGTAATAGCAGCACTTTAAAATTAACACATTACTCTTGGCATGTTTGCATGTGCTACCTCAAATTCTACATAAAGAATTGACATAATTGTGGCGGATGGAACTCCAGTGAAATTAATCAAATGTACATCGTTACTATTACAAATGTAAATCATAGAATTAAGAAAATTTCACACAATTTAAGATGCCATGATTAATTATGTCAGGTAGTTAAATGTGCAGGTGAAACATTTGCCTTTATAGCCGAATGTTGGCTCTATAGTCCCTGGAGAAAACATAGGTATGAATATATTTGCTGCCGCCACCAAGACCTGGAACACCCTCCCCACCCACCTACGGCAGCCCCAAGACCTGCTGACCTTCAGAAGACTCCTCAAGACCTGGCTCTTCAGGCAGTAGCAGCACCCCCTCCCCCAGCTCCTTGAGACCCTCATGGGTAAGTAGTACGCTTTACAAATTCTTTGATTGATTGAATATATTCCAAATTAGGTGGCTTGTGCAAGAGTTTACCACATATAATTGGAACCCAGCCACTGACAGTGTCATCACAGAGCCTAATTCAAAATTTGCAAACATTCGTGACAAGAATTTTCAATTCTATTAAGGACTAGGAGGCGAGGATTATGCTTTCTCATTTCTTTAATGAAATGCTCAGCAGCCAATAAAAAAACAAACTATATTTCCCATGAACACCAGGGAATGACCATAGAGATGATGCTATAAAAGGTCCAAACATTAGTCTTTCTTCCTCTTTCTTTGTGGAAACAGGTCAACATCGAAAAACAATCCTAAGTAAAGCAGCAACAACAGTTCCAAGCACGCTGCCGAAATCCAAAGGAACTTGTAACTGAGGAAGGAGGAATCTCGGGTCCGAGAAGCAGGAAACTCTGGAGGCTCCCGAAGAAGATCCACAAGATCATTTCTGGTCTGAACCTGAAAAAGATACAGAGCCGTAACATCCAAATAATGGAGAGAAATCAAATCAAGGGGAGGGAAAAACAAAGAGGCATAAAACTGCAATGGTATGCAAATATTACACAGTACAGCAATGTAACAGAGTCATAACAATGGGTGGGATAATCCTCGCCTCCTAGTCCTTAATAGAATTGAAAATTCTTGTCACGAATGTTTGCAAATTTTGAATTCTATGTCAGGACAGGAGGCTCCGATTATGCTTGTTCAAAGCTGGTCCACCACAACAGAAGCAACACTAACAATAGGTTTATAATAAAACTTTTTGAAAACAGAGTCTGTAGACCAATCTGCAGCTTTCATAATATCAAATAGAGTGACGCCCATGGAAAAAGCCTTAGAGGCCATTGCCCCTCTCGCAGAATGTGCCCCGAACACAGAAACATCAATGCCTGCCTCAGACATAAGCCAGCGCACCCAGCGAGCCAGAGTGGCTGGCGTAACGGGGCGAAAAGGCTTCTGCAAGGCAATCAACAATTGACCCTGCATGTCCGTACGCAAAGAAGCGGTACTCGCCTCATAATCCTTCAAACACTGGACAACACAAAGATTGGGATGATCAGGAAAAGAAGGATACGTAATGGAGGAAGTATTAGATTTAGTCCTCCTAGAGAGAGTGAACGTAACACCCTCGGGGGTGAAACTGCGACCCGCAAGGTCTAAGGCGCGGATATCAGAAACGCGCTTGCAAGACACTAGACATAGTAACATGGCCAATTTCGTAGAAAAATTGTTTACGAGACAGTAAAAGATTCGAAGGCCAGGCTTCCAAAAACCTCAGGACAACAGAAACATCCCATAAAGAAACATATTTAGAAGTAGGAGGTTTCGCAAGACGAATCCCTTTAAGCAGTTTTGAAAGTAAATGATGTTCACCAACAGGCTTACCATCAATATGGTCGTGCCCAGCAGAAATAGCAGAACGAAAACTACTCACAGTTTGATAGGCTAGACCTGAAGTGGCTAAAGAGGTCAAGAAATGAATAATCATACTGACATCCGCTGAAACGGGATCAACCTCCCGTTGAACACACCAATCACACCAGCGTTTCCAGGCCCCTCAATATCGCTTGTGAGTATTGGGAGACCAGGCGTTATTAATGAAGTTGGCAGCGTCGCCAGAAATGCCCGGGATCGACCAACGATCCCCGAGATTCGCCATGCCAGCAACCGGAGAGAGCCGGCCAGAATGAGGGGATGCGGTTCCCCGAGAGGATCCCGCAACAGATTCCACTTCAGGGGAAGAAGGAGTGGAGGCGCGCAACACATCTCCAGGAGAACTGGGAACCACGCCTGAGCCCTCCACAGAGGAGCAATCAGAATCAACTCTGACCGAAACCGTTTGGTGTAAGCCAACACCCTGGGAAGCATCAGGAATGGGGGAAACGCATAACAGAGCGTCGATGGCCACTGTTGCAGGAAAGCATCCGTGGCCAGAGCTAGGGGATCCGGTCTCCAACTGAAAAACCGGGGAAGTTGCGCGTTGAGGCGAGAGGCAAACAGATCCAAGTGACACTGGCCCCATTGCCGAAGAATGGCACGGAAGACTCGAGGATGAAGCCTCCAGTCGCTGAAATCTCGAAGATGTCTGGAATGCCAATCCGCAATCTGATTGTTGCGACCCGGAAGATACTCTGCAATAACCGTGATCTTCCGTTGGAGGCAAAAATGCCATAAATCCTTGGCTATCTCCGCCAACACCTTGGACCGAGTCCCGCCCAGTTTGTTGACATAGCGGACCGCAGACACATTGTCCATCCGAAGAAGAATGCAACAATTCGTCTGAAGGGGAGAGAAACACCTTATCGCAAAGGAACCCGCAAGGAGTTCCAGACAATTTATATGGAGAGACAACTCCTGAGGCGACCAACGTCCCCCCGTCGAGACAGGACCGCAACGGGCTCCCCAACCCCATCGACTGGCGTCGGATTCGATCACCAGTTCCGGAGATGAACCGAACAGGGCTCCATGTGGTCTAGCCACCATTGCATCTCCCCCCGCACCTCCTCCGAAAGAGGAATCTGATCTGAATAGCGGAGACCTTTGCGGAGATGCTGAATCTTCAGGCGCTGCATCGCTCTGTAATGCAGAGGACCCGGAAAAATCGCCTGAATGGAGGACGCTAGAAGGCCCACCACACGAGCCAATGACTTCAACGACACAGTCTGTTTGGAAATAACAGACGTCAATTCCCTCCTGATGTAGCGAAGCTTCTGATTTGGCAAGAGAAGTTGGCAAGTCACAGAGTCTATCCGAAAGCCCAGAAAATCTATGGATTGAGAGGGGGTCAAAACCGACTTCGGAACATTGACTAGAAAACCTAGCGACTTTAAGAGCTCGATGGACCACTCCAGATGCTGCAGAAGCCTGAGAGGGCAATCCGCCATAAGGAGAATGTCGTCCAGATATATGATCAGTCTGACTCCCCGTGAACGGAGATGTTCCACAACTGGCCTGAGTAATTTCGTGAAGCACCATGGTGCTGACGAAAGGCCGAATGGGAGAACCTGATACTCGTACCACCGCCCCAGCCATTGAAACTGGAGGAATCGACGATGAGGCTTGTAAATCGGGATTGAAAGGTACGCATCCTTCAAGTCCAGACGGACCATCCAGTCCCCTTCCCGAAGGAGATCCCGTAAGAGATGGATGCCTTCCATCTTGAAGTGCCTATACACTACCCCGCTGTTGAAGTCTTTCAGGTTGAGAACCAGGCGAGACCCGCCTCCCTTCTTCTCGACCAGAAAGACTGAACTGACAAAGCCCTTCGGATGGCGTTCGGTTGGAACAATCGCTCCCTTTTTGAGGAGAGCCTCGATTTCCTCTGAGAGACAAACCTGAGCGGGACGGGAAAAAAGAATAGGATGGGGAAGACGGGTCTGATGTACTGGGTGATAGAATTCTATTTTGAAATCTTGTACGGTTTCTAGCACCCAGCCATCTGTGGAGATCAAGCGCCAATTGTTTAGGAAAAACTGCACTCTCCCCCCCAGCATTACATCGCATGCTTGAATTAGGCTCACCTGTAGTGCCGGCATCTTGGTAATGGCCCTGTTGTCCGCCAGATCGGCCCTTTCCGTATTGGCCCTTTCCTTTTCGTGATGGGTAGAAATTGGCACGAGTGGAGTATCCAGACTCATAGTGGCCCCCTCGCTGTTGTGAGGCTCCTCTCTGGGACTGCTGCTGCGACCCACGGCCGAACGATCGTCCCCGTTGTCGTCCGGCCTTGGTAAAAACCGGCGTAAGGAGGCTTGGGCTTTATCAATGCCGCTGAAGGCGGACACAAACTTTGTTAGTTCCTTCAGGAACGGCTGACCAAACAAAAGGCCCTGTGCCTCAGGACCCGCCTCCGAAGTCGCCAACTCCGCCAACTTTGGGTCCAATTTGAGAAGAATGGACCTACGCCGTTCCGCAGAAACTGCGCAGTTAACATTTCCCAGCTGGCAGACTGCCCTCTGCGCCCACTCTATGAATTCATCCGGGTCCACGAGAGCCGAAGCTTCCTTCGCCTTGAAACCTAAATCCAGAATCTTGGACAGGGGACCAAGTAAGTCAAGCAATTTATCCTGGACGGACCGCCAGGAACGGTCCAGACCCTTCTTCGGATCTTCGCATACTTCTTGAGGTAAGTGACCATCATCGGATCCACCTCAGGGGTCTCGGCCAGGTGGTCCGCAAGGTCAGGTCTAGGGCATTCGGAACGGAGCCTGGCCCGAACCGACGCCTCAAAAGGCTGACGAATATGAGCCTCCAAATAAGCGGCTACTGCCGGAGCAGGCAACCACGACGAGGAGTTCGGCTGAACAATGTCCTCTGGCTCAAAATTCAAAACGGTGGGACGCTCAGGCGCGTCGACAAAATGCTCCTTGCGGAGTCGCTTCTTGGGAGGAGAGTCCGTACAGAAGAAGCCTGAGCATGGTCGGAGTCCTCAAGACGAGAAACTGAAGATTTGGACGCTTCCGCATTCAAAGTCTTCGCCAGTCTCTGAAAGTCCGTCTTGTGAGGATTATGTGGAGACTTCGCGGTCTTTTGCGAAGGAGGCAACCAACCCTGTTGCACTGCATACTGGTTGAGGTGGCGCTTCAGGGGATTGATAGCCCTAACCAGAGCCTTGTTGACAGACAGCTGCACACTCTTATCCAACTCCTCCACCAGATCATATTCAAGAGTGTCCTCCTCTTCCTCTTGATAGAAGCAGTCATCGTCATCCTCATAATATTCCGCCATTGCACAGGTGTGCAGATATTCAGAGCCCACTAGATGACTGGAACAATATGGAGTATCGAAGATACAAGTAAGGGGGAGTGAACACCCCAGGCAGGCTAACTTGAGGTAAAACTCAAGGAAAAACAAGTACACGTGGAGGGAGACAAGCCTGCCACAAAATATCACTCTAGGCAGAGCCTATGCACAAAGTAACAACCAAAACACTTTCCTGTGCCCTGGCGTCTAACGGGGTCGAAAGTTCAGAGCTGTGGGCGTGAGCGCTGTCAAAGCGGTCCTTCACTCAACCTGCGTGAGGAAAAAGAGCCTCAAACTGGAAATAATGCAGTGCGCATGCTCGACACTGCCGCTACTGAACACCGGCTCGAGAGCGCTCGTGCTCCTCGTGTGAGCTGGCGACCCCTGCTCCCGCTCCACAAACAGCAACCGGGCACAAACGGCCAGGTGCAGGGAGGTGAACCCACGCTCCCAAGAAACACGTCGCTAACGGACGAAACAAACACCGGTACACACCGCAGGAGGAACCGGGACCAGAACCATACACAAGCAACGCGCACTAAAAGCAAAGCAGCGCAAGACAAGGCAAGTGTATAAATAACAGCATTAAGCAATAGCAATAACAGCAATCGAAGCAGAATAAAGTTAAAGAGACTTAACTGGCTGCGGAGCAGCAAAGAAAGAGGAAGAAAGACTAATGTTTGGACCTTTTATAGCATCATCTCTATGGTCATTCCCTGGTGTTCATGGGAAATGTAGTTTGTTTTTTTATTGGCTGCTGAGCATTTCATTAAAGAAATGAGAAAGCATAATCGGAGCCTCCTGTCCTGACATAGAATTTCAGATGTAGTTTAGTGGTTAAGAGGGGCATATCTATACGGCTGAAATGTAAAGATCATGTTTAGTATTTAGTAAGTTGGTATTCTGGGCAATCAACATGGTTTCTTGTATGCAAGAGAGAAAATGGTGATAACATATTAAAAGGAAGTAATAGAAAGTTAGAACTGTTATTAAAAATATAGCGGCAACTTTGCCCCTTTCCGCATTTTGTACTCCAATGAGCACAAACTATATTTTCGGGAATATGACAAATTTCCATTGTGGTTATGCTATTACTGAAGAGTAGTATTAAGACCCCCTCCCTTAATTGTTAGTTGTAACACAAATGTTCCTGGGTTGTACCCCAGTTTTTGCACATTGTGTGATCTGAAAAAAATGATTAGGCTCCTCCATTAGTTTGCCTAGCCTCCAGTCACGATGTAATTTACCAGAAATCCGCTGCTTCTGGAGCAAACGTGGGTAAAATGAAAGATCAGCGGGTATCGAAGAGAATTGGGAGCAAAAACCAACGTCTACAGTATAGTGTCATCAGGGTGCTTAGTGGGAGGGACGTATGAGATTGCTCCTATTGAAAAAAGAGTGCCTGGAAGCCTTGCCTGGAAGCCTTGTTGAAGCAGGCCCATAAACACTTGTCTAAGATCGCCAAACTGATTTCTGTTACATACCCCAATGCAGGAGGACCTTATTTTCAAGCAAAAGCTGTAGAGATGTAACCACTTTGAATACTCATTCAGAATAGATGCCATTAGGAAACACTTTTCTTCCCCATCTATTGTACAGTAACCTAGTGCTTTGTACCTACCTTTGTGATACATAAATACCCATAAATGCCTATACATAGATCATTCGAAATTTTTTGGGGCATTTTATATAGCGCGAACTAGACCCAAAGGTATCAGAGCGCTTCATATGAGCGCCAGTTGTGTTACAGACGGACACACATTTGCAATATCAACATTGAAATCAAAGGCAGTTGACGACCAGAAGGGACATTCTCTCCCATCTTACTTTCTTACAGAACCAATAGCGTATAGAGGTTTACTCTAATGCAACTGCTACTTTATGCCTCACTGCAGTCTCATACACCCAAACCCCCACCTTTGCATGATCGTTCTGTTGTCAATACACTTGTCGCAAAGATTACAAGTGCAATGTAACTGAATTAAGATAGTGCTTCAAACACCAATCGCTTAGCTGTACTTGATGTAAACCCCACAAGAGAAGCGCTTTTGTGTCACTTGTGAGTGAACTCTGGCCGTGGCTACCATGTCTTGTGTTGCATCGCTTAGTGGCACCAGGCAGACAGGATAAGGAGACGGGGCGCGCTCAGATTAGATGGGCGGACTGTTACCATGCTCTCTGCAGGCTCTCTACCGATTGACAGGAGACTTAAGAATCTTCTGTTTTATCCAGTCCTCAAATAATAAGCACTAATTCTAGCACTCTTCTATAGATTAAACAATGGCATCTTTATGTTCACGCACTGTGCACTTCGGTGTAACCGTTTTTTTTTACGGAGTTTTATATAGCGCGAACTTGACCCTGTATCGGGTATCAGGAGCGCTTTTCATAGCATCTATTGCGTTACATGAGGACACGTGCATTTTAGTTAGGCACGGGTAGATTACGTGATTTGCCTAGAATCACAGGATGTTCAGCGTCATTGCCGAGACTCGAACCCGGTTCCCAGATTCGAGGCCAACTCCTCTTGATGGCCAGTGACGCAGTGTGGCTTCCAAACAACCTTCAAACTCATCTCACTAACCCAGGAGCAACTTATTTTACTCATCGGTGGGGCCGATAGCACCGCGAGTCACACATTCACACACCAGTATACACTGCCCCTGAATCGGCGATAAAGAAGGCTAGCTGCTGGATAAGTGGGGTACCTCATTAACCTAAATTCTATATTTTATACATTATAAAAATACTCAACAGTCATAAGGAATGCAACATCAAGGTACTCCGCTATTTAGTCGATGAACCAACTAGTAGAAGTCAGTTGATGGCGATTAAGTCCAGCTCAATCACAATATTCCCACAACTTCTTAGCATTTAATTTGTCATGACTTTTATTCTAATAAAAAACAGACTTGAGTTTATATTTTACAAAATTTTATCTAGATTCATTAGGAAAGGAAAATAGCATATTCTTTAGACAAGCACAATTTAAGCATTTATTTGATAGATTTAAGAAATGAAAAATTAGAAAGCATATTACCAATCTGCCATAGGAAGATGACAGAACTGCATAGAACAGGTTCCCCAGCTGACTGTCATTCTAACCTCCTTGATGTCTCCCTCCTGCCATAAAATCTCTGCGACCGATCTCTTTTCTTTGCCCCATGAAAAGTTTAAAGTCCAAAATATTTCAAAGTCTTTTGCACCATAAAAATCGTTCAGACCTACAGCATGTTGTAGTGCGAAATAAAGTCCACGGAACCAACCTTTTCCCTCATTCGCGCAAGCTCATATACCCTTTTCACTAACTATCTAACCCAAAATTGAAACTTTTAGGGTCCGCACTCATTTCTCATTGGTCCATTAGAGGGGTGGTGACGATCACCTCATATCCTCCTTGTTCAAACCAGTTTGTGATTTTGCCCTGTCATTCCAAAGGCTTTTCTCATGACTTAATGGTCACATTTGTACTTGTCGTTCACTTCTTGTATCTTTTATACATAAGAAAGTTTCAGCTCCTTCCTTTCCCAGGCTTTTAAATGAAGGCATCCTTTGGCACATCTCTCGTTTATAGGCCAAGCTGGCTTTGACATCTCTCGCTCCGAGCACAGGCTGCTCACTCATACTTCTCATTTGCTCTGCGCATGCGTGGGGGCCAGGGGTGGGGAAATCCTATCGCCCGACGCCCGAACCATGTTGTTTTTATTGATAGGCAAGAAGATTTATTGTCTATTACGTCCGACGGACAAGTAGACATTAAATCACATTAATACAACAGGCTGTGGGCACTCTGGGGCTCACAGCCAATCAGAAGCTTGCAGAGAGCCTTTGGATGCATCTAATTGCCTAGCAGCCCATGAATGGGGTCTAACCAGTAATTGGCTGGGGGGCTGAAACGTCACTTAGCCTCTGCAAGCAGTAGTCGTGTGTGTCTGCGCAAGGTTCGCATTCCGGTAAAATAAGCTTTGCCCGCTACAGCATTTAGTATGTTGAAGAGTGAGGTTGGATACTCGCATAAAACTATACTTTACTTGATTGCATGATATTGTGACAGAGGTGTGATTTATTTTTTTAGCAACCATGGGTAAAAAGATTAATTGGTGCAAAAGCCTAGCCCTGGCACGCCGTGGTGCCTTAAAAGAGGACGTCAAAAAAGCAACGTATTGCAAGCAGGTGCGCTGTGCTACCACCCTGCAAAAACAAGGAGCCAGGCTGCTTCAGACGTGGTTAGTGACCCCAAAAAATGAGAGTTCTTCGACAAGTACGTTGAAGATAATTATGAAGGACGTGGGTGGCGAGCTCGGTGGACCTAATGACCCGTCATTCAGTTACATTTCACTACGATCCTCATACTATGTTTTCACAGTTCTTCAGAAGCCGCAATCCATTTGATACGTTCTTCAGTGCACGGAACGAAACGAGGCCATGGAAGTTAATGACCCATTTGCCAGCTTTGGGATGGGGGCCGGTGGATTAGGTAACAGGTTTTCCTAGGACTCGGCGAGGACGTGATCACATCCAGTAGTGCGTGAGCTTAAAAAAGGCATCTTGATGAAATTTACACTGGCCACAGCAGTAAATGAAGATTTCTGATAAGCGCCTGAATCCAGATGGCAGAACTGCACACTCCGAAGGGCGGGATAATATTCCCATAGAAATCAAGAAAGGGTACGAAAATTACCTTCCCTAATGAAGGAGATGAAACACCTACAAACATCCTCTCCGATCTAGTGTTTGTTCTGAAAGATAAACCCCATCTAGTCTTTAGTGGGAAGGCTCAGACATTAGCCACCGAGCAAAAACCACCCTGAGAGAGGCGTTCTGTGAATGTACCGGTAATGGCCCGACCCTGGACAGAAGGACCATCCGACCGGTTTCAAGGATGACGTTATTGAAACTGAGAATCCCAGGCGAAGGCCTCCTTCCCACCCAAAGGCCCAGAGCAGCAGGGCAACCTCATCCTCGACTAAATTCCTCCTTCCTCTAAGGAAGTACTGGAGCGGATACTACCTGCATAGCCACAACGCCGACAAGACAATCGAATCGGAAAGTTGGTGTTTGTTTACAGCTGATATAATCTGTCAGGAGAGGGCGCTGTATGGCCTGAAGAAAATTTTAAAAAGCAAGAGCTACACAGAAATATTAAATCGTAACATGCTTAAGCACTCTTGTATTAAAACTTGTTTCATGTTAAGTTGTTATCTACTGGGCCTGACCAAAGTTAGTCTCAGTGTGTGTGAAACTTGGGGTTGCATTTTGGCAAGCAGTTGTTTTTCACCGATGTACAGCGGGGTATCATGACTTCACTGTGCACCGTGTAGAGAGCCATCCGGGCTCTCCCAAACAATGTTTCTACTTACACATGCATCCAGGCATACCCTGGGGCGGGCTCGCGCTGGGGTATAAATAAAGTAGGCGGAAGACCGCTCGGGGTCTTTCCGGCTAACCTGTATTCACAGCGTGCGTGTGACTGTGTCCTGTGCTTCCCGCAACCACGTGTCAGGCCCTGACTTGGCCTTCCACACTGGCGACGAGGCCGGTCTGAGCACATGCGTGCCTGGCCGCCTCCACCCTGCGATGCCGCAGCGCGTGGTGTCAGCAGCGGAGCCCACCGGCATTACCTCCAGTGCCTGGCTCCGGCTTGAGGCCCGCCTACGTGTCTCCCCGTCGGGAGCGCCTTCAGCTGGCGGGGCTCGCCGGGAGCACCTCTCGTGGCCATCCGACCTTCAACATTCGACGGGTGAATCATTTTCCCCATCTCCACCCGCCCGCGCGGCCTACCTCGCCCAGCGTGCTCCCTGCGGTGAAGAGTCCCACAAGTGCCGGCGCCGTGCGCATCACCCGAGGGGAGGGGCGAGAGGAGAAATGAAGAGCGTCAGGGCCCCGCGGCTGGAGAAGAAGGCCCAGTCTTGAACTGCAGCAAAGGAAGACCCTTGAGAGGACCCACAGGCTGAAGGCACCGGAGTCGCAAGAGGACCTAAGGCAGCTCAGCAAAGATGGAGACCCAGGTTGCAGAGGATGCAATGAGGATGCTGATCTTCAACGGGTGAGGCACTGGAGGCTTGAGCTTCTTGTAGCCCGAAGATCTCTGAAATACAGAGCCAACAAGCAGTGGCAATGGCGATGACACTGGGTGCCCAGGGGTTCAGTCCCAGCGGCTCCAACGAGGGATAGTGTCCTCAAAATTGCAGAGAAGGCAGGTCAGGCCTCGAGAGAGCTGCAGAACCACCAACTGAGTTGCTGGGCCTTGGGAAGCTCGCAGAACGACAGGAGCAGCAGACCAGTCAGCTTTGTTGCGGTGACTGCAGATGCAAGGGATGTCCTTGATGCCTACAGGCCTTCTGGAGAACCTGGATGAAGCACAGACACAGACGACTCAGAAGACTTGACAGCAAGACCAGGAGCAGCAGGACTCTTCCTTGATGCAGTCTCTGTTCCAGTCAAAGTCCAACGAAGTTCAAGTGTCCAGACGGTCGAAGAGTGTCATCTTGGTTTTAGGTGTGATTCTTGTTCTACGATTAGTATGAGGACCCTCCCACAGTGGAGAACTTCGGTACCTTATAGAAAGCGTTAGAACTTCACCACGGTCCCTCCTAGAGGAGGAGCTGGACAGAGGGGATGATCCTGTCCTTTGGCCTTACTCCAGTTTCCCACCAGAGCAGGAAACAAGGGTTTCTGAACTGGCTCAAACTTGAGTATGCAAAGAGGGACTCAAGTATGCCCTTCATAATAGTCTGGATGCCTGGAAGGCGATCCCAACACAGCCCAATACACTAAATCCTGTATGGGAGGGGGTCACAATTCCTGTGACAGTAAACCTATTGTTCTAACTTCCCCTGCTTAAGCTCAGCTCAGTGGCAGGAGGGCAGAATCATGTCTGTGGTTGGCAGCAGCACTAGCTTGCTGGTAGACCCTAAGAAACTGTTACCGGGAGTACATTGCGGTCCCCTAAGGAGCCCCCCAGTACATGGGATCATACTTCCAGCACCGGATATTGCAGATTTAGAGCAGAGCACACAGATTGTTTCAGGTCATCAAATGTCTTCTGACAGCTAACTTTCCACTGAACTCTCTTAGGCATTCTTTTGTGGGTGAGATCATTAAGGGGTGTTGCTATGGATCCATGGCCCTTATCAAACCTTCTGTCATACTCACTCAGGCCCAAGAAAGCTGTGACCTGAGTCTGAGTAGTGGGAGCAGCCCAGTCCATGATGGTCTAAATTTTGCTCTCCAATGTTGGAAGTTGACCTCCACCTACAAGGTGGCCTGAGTACACAACTTTACTCTGCCCTATCTGGCACTTTGTGATCTTCATAGTAAGCCCTGCCTTCTGCAGGGTCTCGAGTAGCCTCGAGTACATTTCTGAGGTAGACCAGGTGATCCTCCCAGGTGGAGCTAAAGACAGATATATCATGTAGATATGCTGCACTATAGATTTCCAGAACTGTCAAGACTTTATTCAAACCAAAAGGCATCACAATAAATTGATAATGCCCACTGGGGTTTGAAAATGCTGTTTTTGATTTGGCATCCTCATAAAGTCTAATTTGCCAATAACCAGCAGTGAGATCAAATGTACTGACACATTTGGCAGAGTCCAAAATATCAATCAGTTCATCTGTCCCGGAAATTGGATCGGCATCAGTCCTAGTGACTGCATTGAGATCTCTATAGTCAACACAAAACCTAATCTCTCTCTTACCATCCTGTATATGAGCTTTTGGTACAATGGCTACAGGGCTAGCCTAAGGGCTATCTGAAGGCTCAATGATCCCATCCAACTCCAGCATCTTTTGGGATTCTTTTCTGGTGCAATCTCTGACATGGTCAGGCTGTCTGTAAATTTTGCTCTTCAGAGGCAGACTGTCACCTGTGTCCACTTCATGGCTACACCAAGTTGTTTGACTGGATATCAGAGAAAGAGACCAGGAAACTGATTGAGAACATGTCTGTAATCAGCTTGCTGTTGATCAGTGAGTCTGTCTGCCAAGACTACTCCTTCAACTGATCCATCAACAGGGTCCTGAGAGAGAAGATCAGGGAGAAGGTCACTTTCTTCCTCCTGTCCCTCATCAGAGGCCATGAGCATCCTCATGTCAGCCCGATCAATAAACGTTTTCAGGTTATTCACATGATGCACCCTGTGGGGACTTCTTGGAGTACCTAGGTCAACTAAGTTGGTGACCTCACCTTTCTTTTCCAGTATAGTGTGAGGGGCACTCCACTTGTCTTGAAAAGCTGCATTTTCTCCCTTTACAGTCAAGAGTTTGTCTCTACCTTTGTTAGCAAAGGAGAGCCAAATGATAGCTGCCCACTGCCCCTGAGGAATCTTCTGAACTTTACAGGCTCTCTCGAAAGCAGTAACCCACTTATGAATGTCATCACCCTCCTGGTAAGGAGGGACTTTCCTGCTCCAGTTCCAAGTGTCAAAGGGATCTTCCCTAACTCTAGGTTCACTAGTCCTGCCGCCATGGGATTCTAATACTAAATTCTTCCTAGCCCTCTGCACTTCTAGGGGGTCCGTATGTAGGGCCAACTCCTTCTTGATTCTGAGCTTGGCTCGCTAAAGTTTGAGCAGGTGGTATTTCCTTTCTAAAACATTTCCCACTTCCTGCCAGAGATGGAAGTCCCTATTGAAGTGGCGAGGAGGCTGAATTAACTGAGGAGGACCTGGACTTTCCCTGAACTTTTTGTACCCTCCCAGGAGGAATAACGGGGGTCATACCTCTAGGGCCTCCCTCTGTGTCACTAGTACTATTCCCTGTGGGACTAGAGTTCTCCAGTAAGGGGCCTCCAGACTCCTCCTGGATCTGCTCAGAAGCAGAGTTTGGCTCATCTTCAGGAGCAGCCCCATCCATATCCAAGTTACCCTGCCCATCTGACCTTTTTTCTTGGTAGCAATAACTGTTCCCCAAAGATGACTTCACTGTTAATACCCAACTCATCAAATGTCTCTTGTAAATAAATCATCATAGTCTTGAGCAAGGCCTCCACACCTTCAATTATTGTTTCAATTAAATGCTCAATATGTTGGCTAGAAAAATCCTAGCATGAGGCATATTTGCTAGTTTGGTCATTTTTATAGTTTTTGTGAGCCTCTCATATAACAAAGTTTTTATGCTTTACTTCATCCCACTCACTTCTCATTTGTGACCTTCCACCTACTGTATTTATGTGTAAGCTTCACACACAAACCTTGTTTCTGGTGTTCATCACTGACACCAGATATCTGAGCTTTGCCACACAATTCATTCTGCACATCTAACTATATCTAAATTCTGTGAGAATCTCATTTGTGTCTTTCACAGCAGGCTGTTTTACATTGGTAAGCATCTCTCTTCCACACAAACACTGTAAATCTCATTTTTGTGACATCCCACACAAGGATAATTCTTATTGCAAATTTATCTTATAGGGTGTCTTATATTTCTATGCAAGATAATGTGGTTTGAGTGCACTCTACACTGATGTCATCTATCTGCAATAGCGCTTCTCATAGATTAGACAACAAAGGGGGTTTTCCATCCTCCAGCCTCAGGAATGCAGGCAATAAACTTAGTGTTTGTGAAACTATTCTTGCTCTCCTTCTAGTGCCCTGCTAAACCTGGAACTTCCAAAAAGGATCCAATTGACTTCAATACTCAAACAGACACACAGAATCCTACACCATACTGTTAGACCTGTCAGCATTAGGCCGGACTTCCCCCAAACATTTTGCCTGCTTACCTCCTCTTTTTGTGATAAATTTCGTTGGCCTTAGGACTCTGAGGAGTTTACCTCTGCTCACCAGTGCTAAAGTGCATGTGCTTCTCCCTTAAAAATGTGAACATTGGTGTATACACGATTGGCCTTTTATATTTACTTGTAAATACCTTGTACAGTGTTACACCATATACCCAGGGCCTGTAAATTAAATGCTACTAGTGGGTCTGCAGTACTGATTGTGTTACCCACACAAGTAGCACTTTAAACATGTCTCTATTCCAGGGCCGTTCGAATCCTCAGTGTTGGTTCTATGCTCAAATAGTATCCATCTCTAAACCGCCCCAAATCTGCTATCAATAATACGCAGACCAAAGGATGGTTAAGCGAGGGAAAGATGGATAAAGCCGGGAAGGAAAGGATGGGAACAGCGGGGAGGGAGACCTTAGAAGACACAAGAGGAGAGAAGAACAAACAATTACTAACCACTCCTGTATCCTTCTTCTACTCTATAACAATGTGTATATATATATTCACTACCACTAACCTGTAAAGAAAAATACATATGCATTCAACTTGGAGTTGTGTATAAGGTGTCTTCCTACTTCAGGAGGCTGTAACAACAATGCGGGATATCAGACATTGCTTCATGTACACATTATTACCACCTCAACAATAGGTAATATCACACTACCTGGCTAGTATAGATGAACCCCTTCATTCATACACAACTCCTGTAAAGAAAAGAACAGCAGGTACTTCATGAAGGACTTTCATAAGCTATATGCATTCTGTGATCAATTGCATGTAAGAACAATAGATAATCCATTCGGCATGTATCAAACCTGGAGTTACGTCACTCCTCAACATGAAAGTTTTATAGAAGCAATAAAGGTAGCAATGTTTCCTTATCAATGATGAACACAAACGAAGCTTTGTACATTCCGAGTCATCAAGGGCAATATGAGACTCCTTGCACCCAGATTACCTACTTGGCAACCAATAGCTTTAGAGTACCCAATGAAGAATTTTGCTCCCCCTCCACATGGAAGCGAGCTTAAACCACCAAGTAGTCGCAAACGAGTATACAGTTCCAGAAATGACAGATCCAGAGAAAACAAGGAAAAACGCCGTCTGTTAATATCACAAAAGGTCGTGTTTCGGAGCTCCGAAAAGTACTCAGAGAGCGGTGTCGATGGCACCCTTACCAGCCGCAGTACACCTCCGATCTCAAACCTCCAAACGCCAGTAACACAAAATAATCGGCAGCGTCCTGCCCTGTCTCCGTGAAGATATGCTCTGCACCCACGTGACCCGGAAGTGATCCGATCACGGCCGCGCATGGTGCTGCTGCCTCTGGGAAATGTAGTTCGTGACGGGCTGTGCCCTCGTAAAGCCTAGTGCCCCCTAACAGTCTCAGGCCTACCACTGCAGAGCCTGTGTGTGTACTTTTACTGCCAGGTTGACTTGGTATTAAAATCCCCTTGCCAAGCCTTAAACTTCCTTTTATTACACATACGTCACCCCTAAGGTAGCCCTATGTAGCCCATGGAGGAGGGTGCTATGTTGTTAAAAGGTAGGACATGTACTTTTATGTTTTGCATGTCCTTGTAGTGAAAACCATCTATATTAATTTTTCACTAATGTGAGACCTATTCCTCTCATAGATTGACATTGGGAATTCCTTAATACACTCTTTTAAGGTGTAATTCCTGGTTAGAAAGGAGTAGGAGAGGCATGTTTTATAACTTTGGAATGGCAATGATAAATCCTTTTTACTGGTAAGGATGGAGTGCACATTACTATTTAAGATATGCCACTTTTAGAAAGTGAATCAAAACTGATGTGTTCTGAGCACACCGTATTTTTTCAAAAATAAATACGTATCAACCAATTCTATTGATCTGTGTGCTGCAACTAATGGAGTATACCCAAATACTCTTGAAATTAAACATGAAAATGTGGCTGGTCAACACAACTGTTGACTCAGACTTAGCTGCGCACAACTTAAGTAATATCTAACGATCTGACACTTTTTATACTTTCTATTGTTACAGTTTATTCATGTTAACACACAATGAATACCTTCAGAAACAATGTATTATGGTTTCTTAAACATGCTTTCATCAAAATCCATTATCAAAGCAATACAATACAACTTTTGCAAAAACCGATGCAGTAGTGTGAAGTCTTACGTTTTTCATTACCGCATTTCATCTTTCTCGAGCAGTCAGTTACACATGATTTCTAATGTTTTTCATTTATTTTTTTATTGGTAACATGGATGGTAGATTTGCATAATTATAAAGCATGTAATTGTTTACTGATTTTAATAAAACAAAAATATATTGAATGTTTCTCTGTCAGCCCTTCTAATTGTTGTAGGGACGGGAGTAGGTGGGACAAGTGGATTTTCCAGGACATGTCGATCTCAGTGGCATTTTGTCCCATTTCATGAAGCTTTATTCGGTACATTAAAAACAATGACCATAAAAGCGCACAAGCAAAATGATTATACAGTTACGATACAGAAATAACGCAGATAAAAACATTAAGAGTTTAAAAGATCATGCTTTTCCTAAGCTGCATTGATTTACATAAAAACATGGCAATATAGAAACACTTGTCCGGTGAATTCATTTCATAGATCAATTGCATGGCATCCTCCACGTCATAAATACAATATTTTTTTTAAATTGGTTTTAAATAAACAATCCTAATATTCAAGAAAAGAGTGCAAATTAGCATAAAGTGCTGGGTGCTCTGTTTCGAATGACCATCACATGGGCTTGGTCCAATTGGGTGCTTCTTTAGTTGTGGAAAAGCCACCAACCCATGAGCCATCCCAAATCTAAGTCTGGTCAAAACAAACCTATGTGCTAGTATAGTTACCTGGCTCAAATACAGTTGGAAGCCCTTACTTGGATATATTTATTGTACAGATTAACTGAAGTGAGGCGACCACTGATTGCTAGAAGTTTTTGGGCTCTATACATCATGAAAATATTTTTTATGTCAAATTTCGAATAGTTTCCAGCAGAACCTGGATCTACCACTATGTTGAGTCCATATATGATTTGAAAACTGTCAACAATATATTTAAGCCAGGGTATCTTAATAAAATTATCCAGTTTAAGGTAATCCCTAATGACAGACTGGTTAAAGGCTCTCTCTTCCTTGATCCAGATGGCACGCCATATCATTAGGGGCCTTAACAAAATCAGGTCACTTAAGTGGGCAATCCCAACTTCCCTATGGATCAAATCAGTGGAGGCTGAGGTGGGTATACAGAGCAGTTTTTTAATAAAACAATTTTCTCCCTTTTCAAGGAGTCAACGTTGGAATAGCCCCACAGCCCTGCCCCGTATAATGCGATGGATACGCTCCTCGCATTATAAATTTGAATCATGTCACTGATTCTTCTGTCACCACACTTAGAGGCAAATTTAAATATACCATAGGCACTTTTCATCATCTTAGATCTAACATTCACTAAACCCTGAGACCAGCTACCATCATGGGCAAAAATAACACCCAGATAACAAAATGTTTCCACATCCTGAACTTTCACCCCGTCAATAAAAAAGGCATGACTTTTTTTATTCTAGCACCACAGGCCATAGTGTGGGTTTTACTCTTATTAATGACCAGCCTCCGTTTACTGATAAAATCTGAAAATCGGTCCATCAGTCGCTGCAGACCTATCGGAGTCCGGGACAGGAGCACAGCATCATCTGCATAAAGCAGAACTGGAACACCTGTCCCGCCAATCTGAGGAGCATCTGCTTTGACTGTTTTCAGGACAGAATCAACGGCATTAATAAAAAGAGTAAACAGAAAAGGGGCGAGAACGCAGCCCTGACTAATTCCACATTTTACATCAAAATTTGGAGTACACTCCCCACTTACCCCATAGTGCACACAAGTTTGCATTCTGTCATATAATCTGGCTAAGAAGAAAATGATAGCCTCTGGTGCGCCAAGTTCCAACAGGACTGGCCATAGGATGGAGTGATCTACTAGATCAAATGCACTGCTTAGATCGGCAAAGCAGAGATATAAAATACCAGGCCTAGCCCTGGTATACTTTCCGATAATTAAATCTAAGTTCAGGCATTGATCAAGTGTTTCTCTTCCCTTTCTAAAACCATATTGGGAGCTAGCCAAGATCCCATTTTCTTCTGCCCACTCTTCCAGCCTAAACAACAACACTCTGCTCATAATTTTTACAGAAGAGTCAAGCAAGCTGATCGGGCGGTAATTACTAGCTGCCGCCTTGTCCCCTTTCTTATAGATACAACAATGATGGAATCTCCCCACGTAGATGGAATCTGGGTTGTTACGGCTGCATTCAATACCAGAATAAGTATGGGTCCCCACATCAGTGGGACTGTCTTATAAACATCGATGGGTACTCAATCTGGACCCTGCGCCTTACCCCCCTTGCTAGACTTAATGCTATTTTCAACTTCTTCCAGGGTGATGTCTAGGGGAACTATGGGCCAAGTACTTGGTTCGACATCAGCGGGACCTGTTGCATGAAATATGGTAGAAAAGTGGGAGATCCAGGTCTCGCTACCAACATTAGATGCGAGGTGTGGTACTTTATCATCCCTAAGGAAGGGAGAATTAACCGTGGACCAAAACAGGCAGTCATCAGAAGTTTCTGCCGCCTGCAATAGATTATCCCACGCTTCTTGCTGTAACTCCTTCTTTTTTCTAGACAGTGCCAATTTATATTCAGATCTCAGGTGAACAACTTGAATTTTATCCCTGGGTCTCGATCCTAGGGCCTGTTTCAGTTGGGTTAAGAGAGTTGTACATGCATGATCGAACCAACCCTTTCCCCAGGATGGCTTGTCATTCCTGCTGCCGGTAAAAACGGCCTCAATTGTTTTGTTAATTTTAATAAAATTATCCATAATGACAATAGGTGTACTACCCAGGTTCAAAATGCCTTCGATTTCAACCAAAGATTTGGATATAATTGTGCTCATGACTATTTCAGATTTTTCCCCTTTCCATCTTAACCTTGTTCCGTTTCACCTACGAGGCTCAACATTACAACAGGTTCTAGACACCTGCCGTCTGCAACACTTCCATATATCGGTTTTCATTACGATACGGTTGTGATCACTTAATGTAGATTCCTCAATTACAGGGATCGAGAAATTTGGCACAATGGAAGATGACACCATAACATGATCAATGAAGGAATTGAAATTTCTTCCCATATAAGTGGGGATAATTTGGCCCTCAGCATCCTTTCCAGGTTGCAGTAGCTCTAGATCATAAGTTGCCATGATATTATTAATCGCATCACCATAAGCATTGTGCGGAAAATGCGGTGTGTTATCACTATTGTCTAACACCCCACAAGCCCTAGAGAGTGACAAAGGACAAATGGGAAGATTAAAATCATCTAACCAAATAATATTAAAAGAACATTTTGCTTCTGCTACTAGCTTCACGAGTACCCTTTCTAGTTCTTCAATAACTAAATATCGGGTATTATTAAAAATGTTATTATAAAAATGTATTAACAACACCTCGGAGCCTTCCTTTTCTTTTACCCATAGAATTTGTGAGTGTGTTCCTACTGTTATATGTTTAACAACAATAAGCGTTAACTCCAAGGATAACAAGAAAAGCAAACCACCCTTTGCTCTACCATGTCTGGATTCTGAGGCTTCTAAGCTATAACAAACAAAACCATTAATACTAGGTTTAATGGGGAACCACGTTTCCTGTAAATAAAGGATATCATATGACCTAACCAGGTCCTCCCATCCTTGATTTTTTTCCTTGGATGCCCAACCTGCTATGTTCCAGCTAACCATGGTGGTCCCCCCTATGGTACAGCTTTTGGAAATACTGGTTGAGCTACACTGTGCTGTATCTACAATCAAATCCGGTCCATCCTCAGTTAAACCTGCGTTAGTAAACCCAGTGCAGGTGACTGCAGGAATGGCTGCCACCCTCTCAACGACAGGGACTTGCTCGGGACATCTATTTGGTAATGACAATCGGGGACCCATTCATAGTTTGCTCAGAGTCTCCACTACCCCGGTACAGTTTGTTAACTAAAGTATCCCGTGTGTGCTCAAATGTGACCTACTGACCTTTGGCTGTCAATCGTTCAGGTCCAAAGAGCTCAGGGCTTGAAATCTGTTCTGTGTTGAAACCCCGGGCATCTGATGAAGAGTAGGAAAAAAGGGTATACCTCTGTTAATAGCCTGGGATTGATTATTGAGATGATTATAGAAGTATCCCAATGGGTGTATGTGCACTTTATCCTCATCTGGGGTTAGAGAGGCAGCTCTAAGTAGAACAGTTGCAAAATGTTGTGGGTGTATAAAATTAGCGACAACACAATCGCCCCTGTAGGTTTTTCTTGAGTTACCAATCCAATTTACTCTTCTAGTACTTAATATTTGGTCAGAGAAATTGGGTGGGAACCCGCACTGTCTATGCAGCCATGAGATAGTTTTATTTTTTAAAGAATCATTATTTTCATGGTGTGGTTTAGTTGGACTAGGAACCAAAGGTGTTACGTTAGTGAGAACTACTACATAGGGTGCACATTCAGGGGGGAGATTAATATAGCTACCTTTAAATACTGGCAACTCCTTCTTACTAACATGTGCCGTTGTTACCTTACTACTCATGCTAGCTGGTAACGGGGCTGCTGTTACCTGTTTCTTCTGAATCACCAGCAACGGAGCCGCAGCTACCTTTTTATTCTGGCCTAACTAAGGGTTAGGTGCAGCTACTTTACTGGGGCCCTCCTTACCATCTTGTGACCTTGACCCAGCATTGCTAACTAATACACCTCTTTCATTGGGCCTAGGGCTTGCAACATTACAAGTATGGGCAATCAAAAGACTACCTAGCCTAGAAACTTCAGCTGTAATTAAGTCTATTTTATCCACCAAGGGTTTAACAATGGTTTCAAACTTAACCTCAATGATGCTGACTAATAGGTCAAATTGCTCAGAGTTCAGATTAACAACACAGTTCTCAGTTGTGGTCCCCGCATTATGGACAATGTTCTTTGGTGTTGCTGCAGCTCTTTTCTTGATATTAGTCCCCTCATACGTAAACTGCACTTTCCTACACGCCCTCACTTCTCTCTTAGCCTTGGCAGACCGTTCTGGAGTTTCAACTGGTACATCCAGCGGAACCTTAGTAGACTGTTCTCGGGTCTCAACCGGCAGATCCAATGGTGGTACTGGCGTTGCAAGGATTTCCACCAACACAACCTCAGAGGCGCAGATGGTACCTGGAATCAGTGCGTTGTCTACAGTAGGGGTGAAGGGAGCGGCGTAGGTATAGGTAAAGCCCCTCGCCCCAAAGATTTTCTCCGCTCATTGTTTATTTTACTCACTACTTTGCCAAGGTAGTTATCCAGGGTAGCCGACTGTTTTGACATCATGAAGTCCAATTGCGAAAACCCAGCAGTTCCACTTCCTAGATAAACGAACGGTATTGCCGCAGGGTGAAATGAGTTTTGCACCAAAGGGGTCACGATTTGAGGTGTTGGAAAACAGTCTGAAATAAAATAACGGAATCACTAAACTTACTGTAATTCAAACGAATGACACACAGGGTGTATGGCCCAGCCCTTCCTCGGTCTGTCCCCAACAGCCACAGACGGCCCCGCCCTTGTCCCAGTATTCTCCCAGTCGCTCCCACGCGCGACTCGCGGGGTCGAGAGGCACTCCTGCTGATAAGCCGCCTCCTGGCGCGTGAAGAGCGTCACTCCTGCCGCGCGAGCCCTGGGGCAGCTGGGTGTTGTGGTTCCCCAGCTGTGTGAGGCACCGGGTGACTGGCGACAAGTGCAGGGGCCGTTCCCCTCACGGCGAGATTACAAGGTAAGGAGGTGGTTGGGACGCCACGTAGATTATTTTAAAAATTCCACACCCCTGCCTCTCAAGCTTAAGAAAGCAAAAAACTAACAAACAGTGGTGGAAGAAGTAGAAAGAGAAAGGCGGAAACACTTCAGAAAGCGAGAAAGAAGTAAGAATGAGACAAGCAATAAAAATGTAATAGGTCTCGCCTTTAATTAAGTTAAAGCCATTTGCTTTGCTATACAATACCATTAGCAAAGCAAATGACTTTAACTTAATTAAAGGCGAGACTTATTGCATTTTCAATGCTTGTTCTTTATCCACCTGCTTCTCTATAAGTCTACATCTACCCATTTCCTCAGTAATACAATTAATTCTTTTATCTGGGTCAATCTTCCTGCTGTGTTCAAATTATCTATATCTTTTTCAGTGAAATCCACTCTGTAAGGTTTCTGTAATAATTTTTCTCCAAGTTATACTTTTGTACATGAACATCTGATTGTCATCCTGATATGTTTTTAGCCTTTCTGTCCCAATGGTTCCAATAATCAGTTCTTCCATGTCTATTTTTAATCTAACCCCATCTAAAAGTTTAGGTCCCGAATCTTTCTTTTGTAAAGTTTTAACCCAATCATTTAATTCTTCTGTGTTGTCCTACCAGAGTTTTAGTCAAATCTATTCTATCTACACTTCTCTCTGGAGTTTCAGTTGCTGATTCTGCTCCCAAAGGAATCTTATATATTGGACTTTGATTCATAGTTAAATCAGGAGGTGTCGTTCTAATTGTACTCTTTGTCTCATTCAAATCAGGATACATTTTTTTCTTACCGTACTTTTTGCATACTGGAATTCAAAGGAATGGTTAACGAATGCTCATCTATTTTCTGATTCTCAAAAACTGGTATTACAGGACCTATAGTTACTGGTACAGTTACAGCTCCTACATTTTTCATACATTTTTTATTTTCTCGGCTAATTCTTTTATCAATCTCTCTAATTCAGAGGTACTAGGTTTTCCAATTTGTATTAACTCTTGCTTTTCAGGAGTACTTTTTACTTCGGAACATCTTTTTAGGGTTTCTGTTAATCCAATCTCCATTGGCGGTGCATTCGGTGTCACCAATGCAGAAGTTGGTTGATATGTGTCACGATTCGCTCCCTATGTTCTCGTGTCCACCACCAGGGGGCTGAACTGTGGGACTCGCCAGTGTTCTAATATGCTTTCTGACACTCCCCTGCATGCATATCTTGACTTCCAGCCATTTGGACACTATTTGGGAATTGACATCCATTCCCAATCCATGCCGGGTTTCGTGAAAGCCAGCCTACTTAGACTTAAAGCCAGCCTACTCATGCCTGAAACTCCATTACCCAGAATTCCCTGCTCACTGCTTTTTCTCCACCCCTGCAGGCCAAGGATGGGTGGAGGAATTCAGCTCACCTGTGGCTGGCTGCTGCAAGCCTGTTCACACCAGCTGCATGTGATTACTGTGAGCTCTTTTAAGCCCCAGCTCAGTTCAGGCAAAGGTTGGTCATTGTAGCTGTTTACCGGTGAGACCAATCCTTGGTTCCATAGTTCCCTGAGCATTTGCTATTCTTGTTTCCAGTGTTGAGCTTTAATTATGCCTTTTTCCTGACCTGCTGCTGTTTCCCTGTTCCTGAATCAGCACTGCCTGCAGTGCTACCCTGACCCCATAGCCTTATTATTTCATTGTTCCTGAACTGCAGCAGTTTTTCTTCTCCTGAATTAGCGCTGCTTGCAGTGCTACCTTGTTTCCTGAGTTCCTTAGCTATAGCTATTCCCTGTACCTGAATTAGCACTGCCTGCAGTGCTACCTTGATTCCTGAGTTCCTGAGCTATAGTTATTCTTTATTCCTGGGCTTATCTATTTCTTGTTCCTGATTTGCACTGCTTGCAGTGCTCTCTTGACTCCTTGTTTCTTGAGCTGTAGCTATGTCCTGTTTCCTTGAACCAGTATTACCTGCAGTGCTACCTTGACTCCTAAGCTCTAGTAATTTCCCTGTTCCTGAACCAGCACTGTCTGCAGTGCTGCCTTGACTCCTGAGCCTTAGCTCACTTCTTGTTCCTGCCCCAGCACTGCCTTCTCTGCTACTTTGTTTTCTTGATTCCTTAACCTGCACTATTTGAGTTTACCTTTGCAGCCTCCCCTTCTGTATATCCGTTTCCAGTCCCTACCTTGCTTCCCATTTCCTTGGTTCCAGTTCTAGTCTGCTGTCTTTCTATTGTGCTGTCTTACTTCTGTTACCTTGTGTGTTTGTTACCTGCTTTCTGCCAAGTGTGCCCTCTCATTTCATTCCTTTGCTGTTATGCACTCCTCCTTGCTAGCTCCTTGTCTATTGTGCTTGTGTTTAGTTCTACCCCTTTGCTGTTACTGCCTTGTGCATTCCTGTTTGATCGCCAGGATCCGTGGGCTCAGCTAACTACCTAGGTGGTGTTTCTAGTTCACTGTGAGTTTTGTCTTTGAGTTACATTTATAACATCACTATAGGTATAAGTTCCACAGACCCTGCCTTTGCATGCATATCCTACATGTGGGTGTTTGCAGTCAGTATCTGTAACAGCAATTGCGGGTAAGAAACTTACTGAGCTTCAGTCTAACCATGTGGAGCTCCTGAGTGCTTTACCCCACACCTCCCTTTATTGTTAATGTTGTATTATATATATATATGTCTTGCACGTCCATCCTGGGTGTAGTTAGTCTGAATGCTAAATTGCCTTGTGAGTGCCCTTCCTTTCTGAGTCTTACCCATCTTGTTCACTTGTACAGGCTTCCCCTTTGGATCCCTCTTTCTCCTCTGACTCCCTGTATGATCCTGGGCAGCACTGTACTCCTCCTTTCTGTGTACGTCTTCTACCCAGTTCCCAGTCCTTGTCCGAGTCCCTGACTGTGTTCCCCACATAGTCCCGGCCAGTCCCTGACAGAATGACCAACCCACATTTCCAGGGTCACTTCTGAGGTTTCTTTGCATTCATTTAGCTACCCTTTTCTGTTTCGTGTGTGTGCAAATATTAAGTGTGTCATAATGAGAGGTTTAAGAAAGAGACACACCAGTGCATCATTTAAGTTTGTTCAGGGCAGTTCCCCAGTGTTCACCAATGAGAAACATTTAGTGTCTACTTTCCAGTTTGAAAATGTTCACCCTAGTCCTGAAACAATTAATCCTCTTATGAAAAATGGACGTTTACGTTCTGAATATTTTACTCATTGGCTCTCAAACACCTCTTTGCCAGATCCTGACTTGCTCTTCTGTTCTGATCCAGATTCAATGTCTGTGTCAGAATTGCAAAAGGAAAATAATACCTTACTCAGTTTGCTGAACAAGAATTCTGATTCTCGCATGTCTGCTGACAGTGGTTGTAAAATACAATGTTCTACCACACAACCAAAGAAAGAGAAGATCCATTTCATAACCTCTGTTTTCCATTCACATAATGTTACCCAGTATTGTAGTCCAGTAAAAATCACAGTCGCATGTCGTGGTGCGAAATAAAGTCCACAGAACAAACCTTTTCCCACATTCGCGCAAGCTCTTTTATACCCTTTTCACTAACTGTCTAACCCAAAATTGAAACTTTTAGGGTCCGCACTCATTTCTCATTAGAGGGGTGGTGATAATCACCTCATGTCCTCCTTGTTTAAACCAGTTGTATCTTTTATACATAAGAAAGTTTCAGCTCCTTCCTTTCCCAGGCTTTTATTTGCAGGCATCCTTTGTCACATCTCCCGTTCATAGGCCAAGCTGGCCTTCACATATCTCGCTCCTAGCATAGGCCGTTCACTCATACTTCTCATTCGCTCCGCGCATGCGTGGGGGCCATCTTTCAGAGTCTACTTTCATTGTCTCGTTTAAACAGCCACTTTCAGACTAGGCCGCGCAAGCCTCAATAGAAACTAATACGGAAAAAAAAAACCAGAAATTAGATATAGAATTTTAGCCCTTCTTTTTACCTCCCGCCATTCTAATTTTTTCCTGTTAGTTGTTACCTAGCAAAAGCACACAAATAAGTGTCATTTACTCACCATCTGCATTCTTTTTGCCACAAAACATAAGCACAAAATACACATGTTTATTCAGGTATCTCTACTATACCACCACTCTATATTAGTATGACTCATTGTTTTTATTAGCAAATTCATATTTAGCAGAACAGCAATTCGTTTTCCCGCATGTTGTGTCAACTTTATGTGCACTTGGTTGATTAGTTTCCATGCTTCCCAAAAGTAATATTATTACAGTTATGAGAGAATGACTTTACAAGGGGTACACAAAATTTTTTGTCTCTCTCCTGCTCCATCACCAGACAAACGAGCACATTCTCGCATGGCGAGCAGGCAATTGCGAATTTGGTGAGCCGCCCGCAATGAGATGCGCAGCCACAATTTAAGTATGTGAATATGACACTATATTTTTAAAATTAAGTCAGCGCCTGCCTTGCAGGCATTTGTGCAGGAAGGCAGAGTGGGTGTTTGGAATGGAGCCATTTAAAATGTATAGCGCAACGCCCGGGTTAAAAAAAAAACAAAGGCACATGAAGGACGTAGAGGGAGAAGGAGGGGGAACAAAGGAGGAAGCATCTAAGCAGCTTTACGTGCACGGAGAGTGTTGAAAAGAAATCCAAATTCAAAGAAGCAGCCGCCTAATGGAAAAAAAAGTGCTTACAGACTAATGAAGGAGACAGTGTAACACTGCACGGTAAAAGATCCAGTCCTAAAGGGCGGTCCCAAAAGGAGACAGGGCGGTAACAAGGAGAGACTAAGAAACCTCATTATCAATTGGAAGACAGCATTTACCAAATGAAATGAAATGAAAAGAGCATTTGTATAGCGCGGTAGCTGCCCTCAGGCATCCTAGCGCTGCAAACAATGTGCTGAGTAACTACGGCTCGGGCTATTCTGGTTTGTTAAAAAGAAAGGTTTTTAAGAGTTTGGGGAAAGTGAGAAGTTTGGGTTCTTATCTGAGTTGTATAGGGAGGGAATTCCAGAGTCTGGCCGAGTTGAACAAGAACGAGCGGCCTCCACATCTTGCTTTCTTGAACCTCGGAGTTATGGCTAGGAAAGAGGATCCAGATCTGAGCTGTCTGTTTGGGTGATAGGCTGTTATCAAAGTTTGGTTGATGGTGGCGCCTGTGTTCCAAAAAGGTCGATGAGCAATACACATTGCTTTAAATTCGACCCTTTCCCTCACTGGAAGCCAGTGTAGGTCCTTAAGTCTGGGTTTGACCGATGCTCAGCGGGGGATCTAGAGAAGGGTTATGGCTGCGCAATTTTGAATGATCTGAAGTTTGTTAAAGGTTGTCTGGTTTGCGCCTAGATAGAGGGCGTTCCCGTAGTCCAGACGGTATATGATCAAGCCCTGGACCCTTATCTGCCTAGCATTAGAAGGAAACAGAGGGAGAATTTTTCTCAAAGACAGTGACACCAGCCAATGAAAAAGATGGGTGGGGCTTCCGCTCCCCTACTAAAACATACCCTACTACAATATGCATGCGCGCTGCAATGCTATGCTGTTGTGTAGCATTTTAGAATCCAATTGTAATTTACCGATTCATGCCCTTATATAGGTCCTAAAAATACGAGTATGAGTGGCTGTTCCAGATTACAAAACAGATTAGTGTGACTGTCACAAAGGAAGCACACACACTCCATCTGCATACATTTTTTTCAAACTATTGCATCAAGAATTTTCAATTCTATAAAGGGCATAGACGCAAGGATTATGTTTCTCTTTCCTTTACTGCAAATTTCACAGCAGCCAAATAAACTATTAAACCACCCAAAAACGAAATTTCCTATGATAACATCACCAGCCCTGCCAAGTACCACACATCAGGAATTAGACTAACGCAGTCTGGTGTCCACCTATCCACCTATTGGCACGTGATACTCTGCTTAAAGTAGAACTATTCTTAGAGAACAAGATTTCTATTTATAAAATACCTAGAGACAATATTTTGATTTAGCCTCTAGCACATGTACAGTCTTGTATAAATATGTCATGAAATGGTCTCGACCTTCTCTTCTGTATTAAGAGCCATTTCATAAATGTAAATTTCGTGATTCATTCAGTCAACATTCTAAATTAACAAAATATGCATTATCTGAATGATACCACTGCTTGAAAACGTACAGTATTATACTCATTTTTCGTGTATACACCATTTCAAATGCAAACTATGTATTTTGGTGTGGGCTGGAAAACACATGCATCGTTATGTGTTTAGTATTGCTTAGTATTTAGTAATGATGGACATTATACGTGGAGTGGGTGTTGTGAATGTATCTAGGACCCTAATTAGATATTCCTGATTTATGCCTTTATGTGGTTATAACAAATCATATCCTTATAAAGGCATAAGAATCATATCCATATTAAGTCATAGCCAATGCAGTCCAAATACGGCAAGGCTACTCCCATAGACTCCAAGAAAGTACAACGCGTTCTTAAACAAACCAAGCCTCCAGCAGCCAGGGAATTCCCCCTGCTTCTGTTTTGATTTGTCCTAGAACTCCTGAGAGTCCTGAAAGAACTGCCAGTTCTTAGTGACGTCTTATGTCCAACCTTACGTCAAACTCGGCACCTTCCAGGTATAAATATACCAACATCTGCCTTAAGCAACACACGGTGGGTTGGAGCAGATCGGCTATCTACTTGCCCGACGCCCTGCTGATGCGAATGCCGAAGGAAGCTGACCCTCCCTGCTGACGCACTGAGAGACACGGTGTCTTCTCTCCTGCCGAGAAATCCAGCTCCAGTGTTTCCCTGATACCCTCGCGGGTTACTGGGAGATCGAGTCCCGAGAGAGAGATACAAGACCTCCTTCATTCTATACCTAAGGTACGGAGCTGATTAGACCCATAGAGAATTCTTGATTCAGATTCTTGGCAAAAACTGTAACTCATCTACTCCTTCCCTGTACTAGGCTTAGGTTAGGTACACTGGGGTAGGCGTATCTTAGAAACACCAGTTGAGTACGTTTAGTCATTATTTTTATCATTGTATGTATTTTATCCATTTTAAGTATCTTATGGCTTAGAAACCATATAAATGCTTTTACAGTATTTCATAATACTCCTTACTGTACGCACTTAACTTTATGACAAGTAATGCAATTGTGGCAATTCATTTCTCTTGCATGAGAAAGAAGCCTGCTCAATAAATAATCATTTTATTGAAAACGCCCGTCTCTCTATTTCTCTGCATCTCTGGTGGAACGAAGCATGCACGATTGACTGAGTAAAATAGCTATCTATTGTTTCCGCGACTCTGGAGATATATTCCTTATTGCAGGGGGAACAAAGTTGTCATGTGATATGGTTGTCAGAAGCTAATCCCTTCTTGTCTATTCAGGAAAGCTAAACACCTTCTTGTTTAATCAAGAAAGTTTCTAGTGACCTCTGAGCTAGCTGGCACACACAATTAAGTCTAACATATTCAATAGAGCCCTAGTCCACCTTAGTCATACGTCTAAACTATTGTTTATGTTATTCCAATGCGCAGAGCCTATTGGGAATATAGGAACTACACTATAAGCTGTTACCCTGCGGGGCACTGCAGGCAGGTAAACGCCACTAAGAATGCAGCTGTCATTAGACCACTTACCAAATGAGAGGATCTGCTCCACAGCGATTGAGTGACGCAGGTCTCTCTGGAGGGATGACACTATAAACAGTGCTACTGATGTGGACTACATCATCGGCGAGTCATGCAGTTGTAGCTGGAACACCAGCACCATAATAGCTGGATATCTCCATAAGTGGTGAGACAGTGGCAGGGTGACCCACCAAGGCATTCAATTCTGATGTTGCTGAAGCCACCTTGCACCTTGGAGGACAGACCCAAACCAGAGGATGGCCGAGCCAATTGGAACCCTTAGAGATGACACAGCAGCTAACTTCTAGGACAACTCAGGTTGCAATGTGTCCATTCCGTAACTGGTGCCAAAGAGGAAGCCGTTTCTCGCATATGGGAAACACTGCCTGACTTCTGGAATGGTCCCAGGAGTACAAGTGTTTCCCGGAACAAGGTATGTCTTTATTGTGTTTCTTTTTATGTTTCTTGTGACAGGAGTTATTGCCCGGACAGCATTCCCAGTTTCGCTTACCGAGATGAATGGAATGGAATGCAGGGGCGTTCCACTGAGCGCGGGTCAGAAACAACTCTGCCTCCCTTTCCTTGATAGGTGTGGGGTGCCTAAGGTCGCACTTGCTATAATCTGCAGGCTCGGGGTTGAATTCTAAATACCACATGCAGATACTGTGCATGTCCAACAACACGATCTGCTTGTAAACAACTCAAATAAGCATTTGCAATGCAATAGGTCTCGCATTAGGAAAGTTTGAGCTATTGGTATTGTAAATGACAATTATTTTAGTTATGTGTTGGTTTTGAAAATAGCGAAATTAATAGCTTTGTCATTTACAATGCCAATAGCTATAAATTTCGCAAATGTGACACCTATAGCATTTTTAATGCAATATGTGTTGTATTTATGTGACTTAGATGTATTGATATTACAAATAACAATGGCTTTTATTTTTTAAAAATAAGTAATACTTAAATAAAAGTTATTGTAATTTATAACGGCAATAGCTTAAACGTTTGTAAATAACTTTTGTGAAGATTATGTTCAGTGTATTTTATTGTGATGAAAGTCCAAGAACAGAAGTGAAATATTAACATCTTTTTGCGATATTTGTAATAAAGCTTGAAACATTGAGAGAACATATTTGAACCAGTTGTTGATTGGTTGCAGAGATTGATGCTGTGGTAGCGACGAGTGATGCTGTGGCGTTCAGTGATGCTGTGGTAGCGCATAGTGATGTTGTGTTGCCCCTGAGTGATGCAGTGGTGGTGCTGAGTGATGCTGTGGTGATGCAATAGATAGATCGAGTGAGTGCGATAGATAGAGTGAGTGCGATAGAGTGAGGGCGATAGATAGATAGAATGATGTCGATAGAGTGAAGGCGATAGACAGATAGATAGAGTGAGGCCATAGAGTGAGGGCGATAGATAGATAGAGGGCGATAGATAGATAGAGGGCAATAGATAGAGTGAGGGCGATAGAGTTAGGGTGATAGATAGATATAGTGAGGGCAATAGATAGAGTAATTATGTGGCGTGTAATTATGTGGCACTGAGTGGCATTTGGAGTGTATGTTGCGTTTAGTGCAGTGTAAAGATGTAGCATATAATTATGTGGCACTGAGTGGAATTTGGAGTGTATGTTGTATTGAGTGCAGTGTAATTATGTGGCGTGTAATTATGTGGCACTGAGTGGTATTTAGAGTGTATGTTGCGTTGAGCGCAATGTAATTATGTAGCATATAATAATGTGGCACTGACTGGAATTGTGTGAGTGTATGTTGTATTCAGTCGAGTGTAATTGTGTGGTGTGTAATTATGTGGCACTGAGTAGTATTGTTTGGCGTGTATGTTGCATTGAGTGCAGTGTAATTATGTAGCATATAATTATGTGGCACTGAGTGGTATTGTGTGGAGTGTGTGTTGCATTCAGTAGAGTGTAATTATGTGGCATGTAATTATGTGGCACTGAGTGATATTTGGAGTGTATGTTACATTGAGTGCAGTGTAATTATGTGGCACTGAGTGGTATTTGGAGTGTATGTTGCATTGAGTGCAGTGTAATTATGTGACATGTAAGTATGTGGCACTGAGTGGTATTTGGAGCGTATGTTGCATTGAGTGCAGTGTAATAATGTGGAGTGTAACTATGTGGAACTGAGTGGTATTTGGAGTGTATGTTGCTTTGAGTAGAGTGTAATTATGTTGCGTGTAATTATGTGGCACTGAGTGGTATTATGAGGAGTGTATGTTGTATTCAGTAGAGTTTAATTGTGTGGCTTGTAATAATTTTATTTATTTATACCATTTATAAAGCGCGCTGTTACGGGCGGTGTCTTGGCGCTGAAATGATATGATTTCTCCCCTATGTCGGTCGTTGGTTTCTAAAGGTCGAAGAGCCATGTTTTAATGTTTTACCTGAAGACCATCAGGTTGGTGCTTTGTTTCAAGGCCAGGGGCAGTTTATTCCAGATAGTGGAGGCTCCAGAGATGAAACTACATCCTCCCCATCGAGCTTTCCTGATCCGAACAGTCTTAACTAGCCCTTTGTTTGCTGATCTTAGCTGTCTACCTGGCGTATACATTTGAAAATGTTGTTGTAGAAAGGATGGACTAAGTCCATTCACTGCCTTGAACACCATACACAATGATTTATACATTATACGTTTGCGAATCGGGAGCCAGTGCAATTTTCTCAATTCCTGTGCAACCGGTGCAAACTTGGGTAGGCCAGTAATTAGTCGAACAGCTGCATTTTGCAGCATCTGTAGTTTAAGAATCCCTTGCTGGGCTTGCAGGAAAAGACTGTTGCAGTAATCAAGGTGGGACAGCACAAGTGCTGTCACCACAGTTCTCCTGCTACTGTCTGATAGAAAAGGGAGAATTTTCCTGATAGTTTTCAAGATCCAATAGATGGAAGATGTTAAGGCATTAACCTGTGTTTTAAAAGATAGTGGCTATCAATAATCACACCTAGGTTTTTCACTTTCACTGCCGGAATGGGTGGGTCTCCCATATCATTGGGCCACCATTTGGGACTCCAGAAACTAACATCGGTGCCAAAAAGAAGAACCTCAGTTTTTGAGGAGTTCAGCTTAAGGCAGTTGCTAGCCATCCATGAGCTCACTGCAGTCATACATTCCTGGAACCTTGCCGCTATTCCTTCTTCTCTCCCCGGGAGCAGAGATACCACAATTTGTGTATCATCTGCGTAGGATGTTAGTTCAAAACCAAATGATCGAATCACCGGGGCGAGGGAGGAAACGTAAATATTAAATAGTGTGGGGCTGAGGGAGGAGCCCTGAAGGACTCCCCCTGGGAGTTTGAAAGGTGTAGATTCAAAGTCTCCCAGGGCCACCACCTGAACCCTATCGGTTAGGAAGGACTTCAGCATGCTCAGGGCTGTCCTTTGAATTCCGCAGCCTTCTAAACGATCCAACAAAATAGATCACCAGAGCCGCCCGTCCTCCTGCGTCCATCGCCTTCCTGATCTGTTCCATGGACTTGATTAGGGCAGTCTCGGTGCTATGGCCTTCCCTAAACCCATGTTGGGCTAAGTCCAAGCACTGAGAGGACCTGAGAAAGTCACATAGCTGTGCGTTCACATAGCTATGTGGCACTGAGTGATATTTTGTGAAGTGTGTTGCATTCAGTCAAGTGTAATTATGTGGTGTGTAATTATGTGGCACTGAGTGGTATTTGGAGTGTATGTTGCATTGAGTGCAGGGTAATTATGTGGCACTGAGTGGTATTTGGAGTGTATGCTGCATTGAGTGCAGTGTAATAATGTGGCGTGTAACTATGTGGAACTGAGTGGTATTTGGAGTGTATGTTGCATTGAGTAGAGTGTAATTATGTTCCGTGTAATTATGTGGCACTGAGTGGTATTATGAGGAGTGTATGTTGTGTTCAGTAGAGTTTAATTGTGTGGCTTGTAATTATGTGGTACTGAGTGGTATTGTGTGGAGTGTGTTGCATTCAGCCGTGTGTAATTATGTGGCACTGAGTAGTATTTGGAGTGTATGTTGCATTGAGTGCAGTGCAATTATGTGGCATATAACTATGTGGCACTGAGTGGTATTTGGAGTGTATGTTGCATTGAGTGCAGTATAATTATGTGGCACTGAGTGGTATTTGGAGTGTATGTTGCATTGAGTGCAGTGTAATTATGTGGCATATAACTATGTATGTATGGTAGTGTTTGGAGTGTATGTTGCATTGAGTGTAGTGTAATTATGTAACATAATTATGTGGCACTGAGTGGTATTGTGTGAAGTATGTCTTGCATTCAGTAGAGTGTAATTATGTGGCACTGAGTGGTATTTGTATTGTATGTTGCATTGAGTGCAGTGTAATTATCTGGCACTGAGTGGTATTTGGATTGTATGTTGCATTGAATGCAGTGTAATTATGTGGCATGTAATTAAGTGGCGTGTAATTATGTAGCACAGAGTGGTATTTGGAGTGCATGTGGCATTGATTGCACTGTAATTATGTGGCATTGAGTGGTATTTGGAGTGTATTTTACGTTGAGTGCAGTGTAATTATGTAACATATAATTATGTGGCACTGAGTGGTATTGTGTGGAATGTATGTTGCATTGAGTGCCGTGTCATTATGTGGCGTGTAACTTTGTGGCACTGAGTGGTATTTGGAGTGTATGTTGCATTGAGCAGAGTGTCAGTCAGTCAGTCATTAAAACTTTATTTGGGTTATTACAACCATAAAAGTATACACTATACATTTATAAAACTTTATAAAAACACGAAGTCTAAAAATGTATAAAATTGTAATTCAGTCTTTCCCGGAGGATAACTCCAACAAATTTGTTTCTAACAGTATCCTCCTGGGATGTTAAAATCACATGGGTAAACATGAGAAAACATATCTGACTAGGCCTTCCAAACACAATACATACATTAAAGTACGATCTTGGTAACATACGCCTATACCTCTGCATTCTGGAGAAACCCCCTAACTCGGATCATGTATTTCCCCAAAGCGCAGGCTATATCCAGATTTCCCATCCCCCACCAGGAGCTCTGCAGGTTGCTTCCTATTCTTAATCCTGTACTTTTTGAATAACAGGCCTAAAATCTCCTTGCGTATATCAAGGGTCCTCCTACAGTCTAATAAAATATGGGTAATATCACAGGTGGAACCTAACGTACATGTACAATTGCCATTACTATTAATCATGAGGTTTTTAACCCTGGTATTTACATAACCGGGGTTTACACCCATTCTCAGTTTTAAAACCTGTCTTCTTAATTGCTGGTTTGGCAACCTATCCAAGTACGGGTAGGGATGATCTTCTGAAATCCATACTTGGATCATATGGGACTCCGATATTTTTTGCCGAAGATACTCATGATCTCATATACCCAATGACCGTAGTTCTTTTTTGCCTATATTGGTGTGTCCTAGCTGGATATCTAGTTCTATTCCTAACTTCCCATAAGCTTCCTTTAATGAGAGTCTAACTTCTTTAGCCCAGGATAACTCACTGGAGGCAATTTCCTCTCTACACCACTGTGATATTTTTCTGGGCCGCTCCCCTGTCTCCAGACGTTACCAAAACCGTATTAGTGCCATCCTGGTTGTAATTGCCCAGGAAGTGACTCCCATCTCCAATCTTGCTGCCTGTACCATGGCTGATTTAGGCAACGAAAATAAGCTTTTCAGGATCATACCCTCCTCTTTATCCCAACCTTTTTTCCCCGCTGAGGAGAACCTTTGATCTATATAGGAATTGCGCGGGGACCATTGAGTAGAGTGTAATTATGTTGCATGTAATTATGTGGCACTGACTGGTATTATGAGGAGTGTATGTTGTATTCAGTAGAGTGTAATTGTGTGGCTTGTAATTATGTGGCACTGAGTGGTATTGTGTGGAGTGTGTTGCATTCAGTAGAGTGCAATTATGTGGTGTGTAATTATGTGGCACTCAGTGGTATTTGGAGAGTATGTTGCATTGAGTGCTGTGTAATTATGTAGCATATCATTATGTGGCACTGAGTGGTATTGTGTGGAGTGTTTGTGTGGCGTGTAATTATGTGGCACTGAGTGGTATTGTTTGGAGTGTATGTTGCATTGAGTGTAGTGTAATTATGTAACATAATTATGTGGCACTGAGTGGTATTAGGAGTGTATGTTGCATTCAGTGCAGTGTAATTATGTGGCACTGAGTGGTATTGTGTGGAGTGTGTTGCATTCAGTAGAGTGTAATTATGTGTTATGTTATGTTAAATTGCGTTTGTATAGCGCTCGGCTACTCTAAAAGAGTGTCCCGGCGCTTTCCACAGGCAGCTCAAGTGTAAAACAACATAACAAGAAAAAGCAGACTCAAAAGAAAAAGAAACCCACCTAAGCAGAAAGATTAAAAAGCCAGGTCTTCAGATTTTTCCTGAATTGAAGCAGATTAGGGGTGCTGCGTAGTGCCAACGGGAGCAAATTCCACAGCTGGGGGGCCTTGAGGCTGAAAGAGCGCCCCCCCCAATGCGGGCCTTCCTCACACGTGGAACCACAGCAGTAAAGAGGGATTCAGAACGCAGTGAGCGGGCAGGGCGATAGAAAGCCAGTCCCTTCTGCAGATATCCCGCGCCTGAGCCAAACAGTGCTTTGTGCACCAGCGTCAGGGATTTGAACATAATCCGCTTCCGGATAGGCAGCCAATGGAGCGTCTGCAGCAGCCCAGAAGCTCGTGCTCGCCTGTGCAGACCAAAAATCGCACGGGCTGCAGAGTTTTGTGCCACCTGCAAGCGCTGGACCAAGTAATCCGGGAGGCCTAAGAAAAGGGCATAGTCTAGCCTGGATCCGATGAGCGCCTGTACCGTAATCCGCCTGTACTCCGCAGATAATAAAGGAAGGAACTTGCGGAGCATCTTCAGAATGCCGAAACAGGTACCGGACAGGCCGAGAACGTGCGTTCTCAATGAGAGCTTGTTGTCCAGCTTAACACCAAGGTTCTTGGCGACCAAAGAGGATTGTGCCGGGGGACACATGGCAGCCGGCCACCATTGCCGCCACTCGGGGTCGGTGGCACAGCCAAAGAATAACACCTCCGACTTACTGGAGTTGGCCTTCAGACTGTTCCGCTGGAACCATCCAAAAACCATGCCCAGGCAATCCCGAATTCTCTCCCCATCAAATGGCTGATCTTTACCACATTTGAAGACTAGTTGCGTGTCGTCGGCGTAGGACACGATCTGGGCTCCGTAAGCCTCCACCGCAGCCGCCAAAGGGGACATAAAGATGTTAAACAACGTCGGGCTCAACACAGATCCCTGTGGAACCCCGACTCCCAATGGCGGCATCTCGGCTGAGCTCTGGGAAACCCAGATCGTCTGTCGGCGGCCATCCAAAAAAGATGTGAACCATTTGAGCACCGTCCCCCTTAGGCCGATGTCATAAAGCCTGGCGAGGAGCGCCTCATGGGGGACGGTGTCAAAGGCCGCCGACAGGTCCAACATGACTAACATGGCCTTGCCACCCACATCCAAGGTCTCCCTGATGATCTCTGAGACCTCCACCAACGCCGTTTCCGTGCTAAAATTCGGACGGAAAACGGATTGTGATGGATGGAGTAGATTGTTGGATTCTAAGAAGCTCGACAAGACGCCATGGACATGTTTCTCAGTGATCTTGGCCAAAGCCGGGAGAAGTGAAATTGGCCTATAATTGGCCAAAACCTCGGCATCAAGACCAGGCTTTTTCAGGAGGGGGATCACCATCGCCCTTTTCCAGGTGCGTGGGACACTCCCCTCCCTCAAGGAGGCATTGAGGATCGGGTTGACCAGAGGGTTCACCACCGCCGCCATCCCAGCCAGAAATTTGGCAGGGCACGGGTCAAGTGGCGAGCCAGATTTAAGACTGGCCAGCAGCACCCGGGACGCATCACTAGAGACAGGTGGAAAGTCTGCCAGCACTGCCGTCGACGTGGACAAAGTAGCATGTCCTGCCCCAGGGCCGCGGCAACCCTCCTCCGAGCTCTCCAAGAAGGAGGCCTGAATCGCCTTGATCTTGTCGGTGAAAAAATGGTGTGTAATTATGTGGCACTAAGTGGTATTTGGAGAGTATGTTGCATTGAGTGCAGTGTAATTATGTAGCATATAATTATGTGGCACTGAGTGGTATTGTGTTTTGCTATGCTATGCTTTGTTATGCTATGCTATGTTTTGTTATGCTATGCAAAGTTTTGTTGTGTTTTATTATGCTATGCTTTTTTTTGCTATGCTATGTTTTGTTATGCTATGTTTTGTTATGCTATGCTATGTTATGCTATGTTTTGTTATGCTATGCTAAGCTCTGTGTTATGCTATGCTGTGTTTTGTTAAGCTATGCTATGTTTTGTTGTGTTTTGCTATGTTTTGTTATGCTATGTGTTGTGTTTTGTTATGCTATCTTTTGTTATGTTATGTTATGGTATGCTTTGTTTTGCTATCCTATGCTTTTTTTAATGCTATGCTATGTTTAGTTTTGCTATCCTATGCTTTGTTTTGTTATGCTATGCTATGTTTTGTTATGCTATGTTTTGTTGTGTTTTGCTATGCTATGCTTTGTTATGCTATGCTATGTTTTGTTATGCTATGCAATGTTTTGTTGTGTTTTATTATGCTATGCTTTGTTTTGCTATGCTATGTTTTGTTATGCTATGTTTTGTTATGATATGCTATGTTATACTATGTTTTGTTATGCTATGCTAAGCTTTGTTTTGTTATGCTATGCTATGTTGTGTTTTGTTATGCTATGCTATGTTGTGTTTTGTTATGCTATGTTTTGTTGTGTTTTGTTATGCTAAGTTATGTTATGTTTTGATATGCTTTGTTATGCTATGTTTTGTTATGTATGCTGTGTTTTGTTATACAATGCTTTTTGTTTTGCTATGTTTTGTTATGCAATGCTTTGTTTTGTTATGCTATGTTTTATCTTATGATATGTGTTGTTGTGTATTGTTATGCTATGTTTTGTTTTGCTATGCTTTAATATGTTTTGTTATGCTATGTTTTGTTGTGTTTTGTTATGCTATGCTATGCTTTGTTGTGTTTTGCTATGCTATTTCTTGTTTTGTTATGCTAGGTTTTGGTTTTGCTATCCTATGCTTTGTTTTGTTATGCTTTGTTGTGTTTTGCTAGGTTTTGATATGCTATGCTGGTGAGGGTCTGTGAGGGTGAGTGAGGGTGTGTGAGGGTTAGGGGGTGTGAGGGTGAGGGTGTGTGAGGGTCGTGGGGGTGTGAGGGTGAGGGTGAGGGGGTGAGGTGGTGTGAGGGGTGTGAGGGTGTGTGGGTGTGAGGGTTTGTGAGGGTGAGGGGTGTGGGGGGGGTGTGAGGGTGAGGGTGTGTGAGGGTGAGTGGGTGAGTGAGGGGGTGTGAGGGTGAGTGAGGGGGTGTGAGGGTGAGTGAGGGGGTGTGTGGGTGAGGGTGAGGGGGTGAGGGCGAGGGGGGTGAGGGTTAGGGGGTGTGAGGGTGTGAGGGTAAGGGTGTGTGAGGGTGAGGGGGTGTGAGGGTGAGGGTGAGAGGGTTGTGAGGGGGGTGAGGGTGTGAGGGTGAGTGAGGGTGTGTGAGGATGAGGGGGTGAGGGTGAGTGAGGGTGTGAGGGTGAGGGGGTGTGAGGTGAGGGGGTGTGAGGGTGGGTGAGGGTGAGTGAGGGTGTGTGAGGGTGAGAGGATGTGAGGGTATGTGATGGTGAGGAGGTGTGTGGGTGAGGATGAGGGGTGTGAGGGTGAGGATGAGGGGTGTGAGGGTGAGGGGTGTGAGGGTGAGGGGGTGTGAGGGTGAGGATGAGTGGGTGTGTGAGGGGGTTTGAGGGTGAGGGAGTGTGTGAGGGGTGAGGGTGTGAGGGTGTGTGAGGGTGAGGGGTGAGGGTAAGGGTGTGTGAGGGGGTGTGAGGGTGAGGGGTGAGGGTAAGGGTTTGTGAGGGGGTGTGAGGGTAAGAGGGGTGTGAGGGTGAGTGAGGGTGTGTGAAGATGAGGGGGGGTGAGGGTGAGTGAGGGTGTGAGGGTGAGGGGGTGTGAGGGTGAGGTGGTGTGAGGGTGAGGTGGTGTGAGGGTGGGTGAAGGTGGGTGAGGTTGAGGGTGTGAGGGTGAGTGGATGTAAGGGTCTGTGATGGTGAGGAGGGGTGACCAGAGACAGACAGAGGCCACTGGAGACAGAGAGTAGCCTAGACAGGGGAGAGAGAGCGGAGAGAGGGAAGAGAGAGCGCTGAGAGTGAGAGGGAAGAGAGAGCGGAGAGTGAGAGGGGAGAGAGAGCGGAGAGTGAGAGGGGAGAGAGAGCGGAGAGTGAGAGGGGAGGAGAGAGTGGAGAGTGAGAGGGGAGAGAGAGTGGAGAGTGAGAGGGGAGAGAGAGCGGAGAGTGAGAGGGAAGAGAGAGCAGAGAGTGAGAGGGGAGAGAGGTCTGACACAGAGATGAGAGCAGAGAGTAAGGGGGGAGGTCTGACACACACTGAGACGAGAGTGAGAGAGGTCTGACACTGAGACGAGAGTAAGAGAGGTCTGACACTGAGACGAGAGTGCAGGGACGGTGACAGCAGAGTGCGCTCTGACTCAGAGGTGACAGGCGGGTGAGTGCGCCCGAGGTCGAGTCTCCGGCGATGGTCGGGGTCCGAGATGAGACAGAGGCCAGGACTCAGCAGTGCTGCGCTCCACTGCTCAGCATCAGATTCACTCCCCCCCCTTCCCTCTACTCGTGCGCTTCACACAATGGGACATTAACGCAGCGCTAGAATACACTGAAGGAAGGCGCTTGTCCCCACGCAGGCCAGGGAGCGGTGACTCGTGTACTATACAGCACACTGTGCACGTCACGGGGACACACCACTGAATCACACAGTGAACGTAGGCACACTCCCTCCCGCCCCTGGGAGCCCCCCCCCATTATTTCTAAGAGTCTAATTAAGTGCTAATATGTACTGATGGGAGGTGGGGAGGGCATGGGCTTATGAATGACGTATTTGTGTGTGCCCTACAAAGATTCGGCTTAAACAATAAATAAATATTTTAAAGAAAGGGGGGGTGGAGTACAGTGTGTGAATGGAGGAAAGGACAGATGGGAGAAAGATGGAAATGGAAGAAAAGAAAGTCATACGGGTGAAAACAGAAAGGTGAGGCAGGGAAAGGGAGAAAAAGAGGAGGTTTTGTGCCAGAGCGAGGAGAAAACGTGGTAAGAGCAAAATGAGAAAACAAAGACAGTCTGTTGAAGGAACAGACAGGGATGTCAAGAGAAATAAGACAAATGAAAGAGGTAGCAGACAGAAATGTGAAGAGTGAGAGGAAGGAGAAAACAATACCAGGGCGGGATGACGAGCAAAATAGGGATACGAGGTTGGGGATTAGGGAAAAGAAAAATAGCAAGCGAGGGCACAAGAGAAAGAACGAAAGAGGACACAGGGTAAAAGAGCGAAATCACGCCCCGTGAGATCTAAAAAAAGAGAACACATCAACTGTGACAAGCTCTTGGCATTGCTGTGGGGAGGGGGAAGGAGAAATGCGAGTCACGGCCGCCAGGCCGTGAAGTGTGAAGCAGTGGGTGGGGAAGCAGATCCTTTTGAAGCTGCTGGGCAGAAATGCGAGTCACGGCCTGGCGGCCGTGAAGTGTAAAGCAGTGGGCGGGGAGGCAGGAGCAAATGGTAAGGGGAGCCTTTGAAGAGCAAGGCAGGGGGATAGAAGCGCGTTCACGAGCACGTGCACTTCTACAAATCCGCATCGTGAACTCAGCTTTCTGGTTTGACTGCAATAGGTCTCTCTGCGAGACCTAAAAATGCTTTAAGCCAGCACCTGGGGAGAGGATCTCTAAGCAAGGGTAAACTGCAAGTCAGTAAAAAGACCAAAGAGCGGAGCTCTGGACCTGCATGGAGATGTGAACATAAACAACTGATGTCAGCCCCACAAGATAGATCCTTCTAGAAGACCATCATACCCTGATCGCAGGCTGTGCACGGGTGGTAAGTGCAACACGGTCCAGCCTGGTGGTGCTAGGAAGCAATTATTCTGGATGTTTCTAGATGCTGTCTGGTACCTGTGATAATCAAAAGTTGAGAAATCTGCAGGGAAAAGTATAACTCAAAACCGCAAATCTGTAAAGAACCAGAACGAAAATGACTGTTTTGTAGAACAATTTGTTAACAGAAGTTACAGTTGTTTACATTTTTTAATGAGAGGAAATGTGCAGTTTCTATAATCAGAATCATTGAGTACGGATGAAGGACGGAATTATGCCACAAGACCAAATACATATGATGACAGCACAGCACATTACAACAGATAAACGTTGCAATTGCCTTAAAAGTAACCTGTTTTAAAGTTTTAGGTGCTCACATTTTAAAAAATGGGTTTCAGCTACATGGTGTATTACATGGAGGGGCATATTTATGAGAGGCTTGCATCAAGTAGCACCAGGCTACATGGTACATGAGTGCCACAAACATCAGTCAGAGTCCAACCTTCTTTTTAGGTCTTGTCTGCATGCACACTCTCTTGCTAAAGATATTGTATACAAGGGGCTTGCAGCCGCCTGTTTTTTTTTTGGTGGGGCGGAATTTTTATATAGTGCAAACTAGACCCAAGAAATCGGGTATCAGAGTGCTTTATATGAGCACGAGTTTCGTTTCAGATGGACACATTTATATTTTTGTTAGGCATGGGGAGATAAAGTGATTCGCTCAGAATCACGGGATGCTGAGCGTCGTTGCCAAGACTCAAACCCGGTTCCCCAGCTTCTAGGTCGACAGCTCTAGCCCTAAGGCTACATCCTCTTCCCAAGTGGTTTAACATTTGTTGGCTTGACAATCACTCTTATTTTCTGCCTTCTAATTGGCCAGCGCATGTTGGCTTCACTTCCTCTTCTTTCTGCTGTAGCATGGACCACTTACTGGTTGATACAGCTTGAATGCTGTCCTTCCGATAACCAAACTGTGATTGAAGCACTACTTTTATTTTTACTTCTTCACCATTATCCTTGTTGATTCTCTTGCAGTTTGTAGCTATGTTTTAATATGCTACACCCACTTCAAAGAAGTCCTTTTCTCCTTTGAAATTGATGTTTGTTGTGACAACAGATGTTATCTGCTTTGAAATGTATTTTCACTAAGACATTGACCTGGGTGCAATTGCTTTCCTTGTGTGATAGAATTTGTGGCCAAATTACATTTTAATTTCTTCTTTTCTACCCATGGGGAATAACTGATTAGCTCAGAATCAAAGGGGTGTTTGCCAATGCTTGTTAGCTATTGGCACAAGCCACCAGGTCTCACCTTTGAGACTACTGGCTCTACCACTGCCTTTTGTTCATGCTGTATAACATGGGCATTGCTGACTTTGGCAATGTTTTTTAGCCATGCTGTAAAGCAGTGTGGCTGGAAAATAAAAAAAAAGTACTATGATGCATCCAGAGCTAATGCCCTTTAAAAAAAAGTGCATTAGCTCTGGCTTCATCGTGGTGATTTTTTTTAACAGAAGTTTTAGCCACACTGCAAAGCAACTGTGCTACTGTACAGCACGGCTACAGAACATTGCCAATGCCGATAGCTCTCATAGGCAAGGCCTAATGGCTTTGCCAATGCTTGTTCACTAAATGGAGTTTCAAGAAGCCTTTTTATTTTCAAATGCTTTCAAATAATAGCTGAGACGCAATAGCGAACCTTTCTAAACAAATATGGTCTTACATACAGAGGCAAAGCTCTGAAAAGATGAAGAATTATATAGAGGGGAGTCAACCCTGTCCTGTTCCTCAACCTGGTACAAAGATGAGTGAAGTGCTGAAGTTCATCAAACACACAGATTTCCTCAAATTTGCGCTATAATGAAGACAAAAATAAAAATAACCGAGACACATACAGCGTAATGGTGATTGGTGACACTGAAATAATTCACACTCAAGGCAGCTGGAGTCCTAACAGGATCAGACTGCGAGCCAGAAAAAAAGGCCTTTTTGCATGGTTATGCTTGTAGCCAGCTATGTGTCCGAAATGATACACCAATTCTTCAACTGGCCTGAATGTGGAATATTGATCACATAAACATTTTACTTCATCAGCAGCATAGTTTGCCAATCTGATGCAGGCAGACAATATGGAGAATATAATAATTAACTTGGAACAGCATATTAATGGCTCCCTATACAAGCCATAAAGTGTTAGTAAACAGGAATTTAATTTGACTTGTATGTATGGGTCCAATAAGTAGTCTTTTTTATTTATCTCACACTGCGTTTAGCTAGGAAGACGCAGGCAGATAAGGGCCCATTATCAACAAACCTGTTATCCTATTATCTGTTCTGAAACAAAGAGGGCAGGGATATTCTTCATACATTGAAATATTATCTAGGATGCTATAAGTCATACTTGACTGGAAGCAAAATATATTAACATATGGTGTGGAAAGAGCCTTTCCACAACAGCGCAATACATGAAGCGCGTCCATCTTGTCAAAGATGTCCTTCTCGAATAACAGCTCTGCATCTATAATGTGTGGAGGCAGAAACTACCAAAGATTGGCGGTATTTGATGCAGCAATACATTCCTCTGAGCATGTCCTACAAACAATTTCGACTTATGTAGCGCATTCCCCTGGTAAGGAAAGCAAAATACCTCATCGGTTCTATGTATGGTTTATGAATTCCACTTATGTCTACTAAGCTCGGATAGTTTAATTTGTACGTGAAAAACACGGACTACCAGCTTCAGGAAGCCTGTAAAAGACTCGTTCGATCTGGTTACAGTAAGGAAAACAATTATGTGGTGTTCTCTGCGGCAACTAGAGTGCAAAGCTACAGTACCTTTAATGAAACTGGTCCGCTGCACCTGTCGACAGCCTTGCAGGATTCTAAAAGGACGTCCCCAAAGGCGCCTTTTTATGCTATTTTCATCATATGCTACTGCCGAAAGGATGTTGAAACTCTAATTTAAAATATGCAATCTTGTTTGCTGTTGATTTAGTGATGCATTTCTTTTGTCGGTAAGTACTTCACAACTACAGTAAATTGCTACTTCTTAGGGCTAGGTCAATTTTAGTTCCTGGAGGTGCACTTTTTCACTCGTTTCCCTAAGCGCTTTGAGGTCGGCCGGGAACTTTTTTAACCCCATGAGAGAGCCATCCACATTACCCTCTTCTTTTGAGTTTGTGGTTTAAAACAGTAATCACTGAAGCAGATTAGACTGCTAGATTACAGGGATTTGTATTCGCGATCCCACCACAATTGCCTCAGTCGAATGATCAGGAAGACGCCCGTTTTTAGGTCGAGCTGGTGTAAGCAGTGCGAAGCACTGAATCCAGCGCAGCATCTTTTGTTACTCACTTCCTGTGAATGTGAGACAGGGGATGTGCACGCGCAGGAGAATCCCCCATGTGAAAGCCACGTTCACCCACACGCCGTGCACATCTCCTGTCCTACATTGCCAGGAAGTGGATAACACATACACACAGACACGCACATGCACACACATGCAGGCACACACGCAGGCACATGCACACACATACATACACACACACACACACACACACACACACACTACAACTAAGCCCCACCCACCCCACTCACCGGGCTACAAGCTCCATCACGCGGGGCTTCCCTCACTTGCATCGGCTGCCTCTGACCCTCCTACGTGCCTACAGCATTTCACAGCCTCCCCTGGGGCGGGACTTCCTCCTTCTGCCCTTCTCGTCCAGTCACTTAGTGGGCACAGGCTTCCAGCAGAAGGCGGAAGTCCCGCCCCAGGGGAGGCTGTGAAACGCTGTAGTGCCCTCACTGATGCATGCTGTCGCTAGCTGCCATGATTCGCTTGAGTGCCGCTGAGTTTTAGCAATGTGCGTGAGAAGTGGGCCAGCTTAACATCCCCTTGATATGAAAAGCACACAAACCTTCACTCCGTGCTTACGGCAGGGATTCCGCTCTGAGGTACATGAGGGAGTGAGTGATCGTGTGAGTTTTTGTTAAAGACTGCAACAGACCTAGGACTCCTCATACAAGCTATGCTGTCAGAGGTCACACAGTGAGCGCTGAGGCTGGCCCTAGAGTGGCGCAGTAATGTTCTAAATTTGATTAAATCTGGGCTATTGCTGCTCCTGTTGACTGAGGTATTGTAATTGTAGCAATGCCATACTACCCCTGAACCGAGCACTTAACGGAGGGCCTGCGTCAACGGATACAATGTGACTCGAGCCACAGGTCCCTATTTCAGGGGCAGGTCCCTCTTTGTCCCTCCTCCCTTTCGCAGTGAGAGAGACAGGAGGACTTGTACCATGTTTTTTGTGCGGATGACTTCAGTGAGCGGACAATGAAAATTTCCAGGCTGCGGCTGCCGCATTCTTGGCATGACGACTGAGGACATGGGGTTGCCGTGCTGAGTTAACATGGTTTAGCATTTCTTAATGTCATTGTAATGACATTTCTTACCGTCTGAAAGTTTCACCTCCATTTTGCAGTTTACTTTGCGGTTCAGGTTCACCTCATACAGACAGGTGCGGAATGAGAAGCAAACCCCAAGGGAACCGAGACGAAGGGCATTACTAGAAATCCGCACGTTAAGTTGGCACCAATCAGAGCCTTGGTATCACTAATAATCTGCTTACATTGACGTCCAAATTATTCCTTAGCAGTAAATTGACTGTCGGAACTCAGGCACACCTGGTGGGGAATTCCTGGTGTTTGCATCTTCTCAGGTGTTGCCCAAGGCTGTCTCGTGCCCATGCACAGCCACTGTCTCTGCCTCCGCCCTGTATCCTGGCAGGTTGGCACAGCCCGGCAGGTGGTACTCCATGGGATGTGGGAGTTAGTCCGCGCCCACTCGAGAGCCAAGCCTCTCCTGGCCAGCACCAGGCCCAGGGGCACACGCTGTGCTGCAGGGCTGAGAGCGCCTCTCATCACAGCAACGGTGGGAACTGCTTGGCGCCTCTCATACTTACACCTTCCTCCCAGGTCAGGGTCCTTGAACCTTGACAAACATGTTTAATTCCTCCTGTGATATCCAGTCCTCCGGCCAGCAGACACGCCCTCGGTTTCCACCTTCTGAGAATCCTTTCACTCACCACTGATTGTGCACAAAGGGCTTGGCGGACACTTGTGAAAAGGCCAGAGGATGCTTCAGGGTCATGGATGCTGTGCACACCCTCCTGTCAGCTCAGCACACCCCTTGGGAACTCAGGGGTGCACGAGACACACAGGCTGGGGTAACATTTCACAGATACATGAATGCATATCGTATCATTTTCCTGCAAGCCTGGCCAATCTGGCTTAAAGACCCACCCACCCACCCACCCCCCTGGAGAAAGCCTGCCCGAACAGCCTGTGGCCTGCCCTAGCCACAGACCTTGACCCCCCCAGAGTGCTTCAGGGCCCCAGTGTCTCCCTTTCTTCTGCTCTGGGTCTAGAGTCCTGGAAGCCGGATGGGCTCAAATCACTTGTTAAAAGAGCCGACTGCAGTACCACAACTCCAAGCCCGTTTTAGACCCCTCTCTCGTCCTCGTGCCCCTAATATGCATATTTGGTCTACCTCTTGTACCCATGTTGTGGATATGTTTTCGAGACAGTGGCGTTACCAAAAGTGTAGGGCACAAATGATTGGGAATCACTCTTTGGTATGTATACCTTGACTATTGACTTGAATCAAATTTGAATGTTTAGAGGGATGCGACTTTTGATAAGGAGTTATCACAGAGTGAAAGTTGTGAAACTCGACTAGGTTTATGCTGTTGAGCCAGGATAGCAGGAGGTGTATATTGGTTAGATTACATCTACATTTGTTTGTACAAATAGCGTTGAAGCTCAGTTTAATGTGTTCCCAATAAGAGTCACTCAGTGTACAAAAGGTTTCACCGAGCTTCAATATGCACTAATGTGAACTACGAATTAAACAGCAATGCACATGAAACTGCACCAAAGTTCACAAAAAATGGAAACTGGAGGAAACAAGTGCAACTGGGATGAAAACTAGAAACTAGAAGGGCTTATTTACGAGCCCCTTGCGCCACTGATAAGTCACTTTTGTCCATGTTAAAAAAAAGTGGCGCGGCGCAAGGCGCATGTAAATAAGCCCCGTAGTCTGTTCTTTTAATCATAAACTGTACACATATATTATAGCTCTTTAAGTTTAAGAAATTTTTATTGAGTAATAGCTCTTTAATTGCAAATTAGCGTTGTGTTTGCATAGCACAGTATACCTTGCACTCAAATATATTTCCTTGTGCCTTCTAAAGCACACAGTGTAAGCAAAGAGCCTGTGGTAATGCATCATACCTGTCAACATTTGGAAGCAGGACAGATGCAGGTTATGGAAAAAAAAATCTGGGGAATTTATTTTGCTCCATTGACTTGCATTTGAGTGGAGGCAATCTTAGGCGGCTAAAAGACAAACAGACATTTTTTTAATCTTTATAAATTGAGTTTTACGCCCAAATAGAGTATTTTGTAATGTGTGATTACAGACTCACATATATTCATTTATTACACGATTACTTAAAATCATTACAATCTAAACCCCTTACATATTAAGAACTACAATAAAAACAAGCATTTACAATGCAATAGGTCTCGCAGTAACTAGAGTTTAAGCTATTGGCATTGTATATTACAATGCCTTTTGTTTATGTTTTTAAAAACAAAACAAAAGTAAAAGGCATTGTTATTTCCAATAGCGGACTTTTTTTCTACAATACAGACGTTTATTCATTATATTATTTTGTTCCTCCACGAGTTCACGTGTTTGAGCGTCTCATCTATGTATAGAACAGCAACCTAATCCTTCTTTTTCTGTGACAGGCCAAATGCCAAGCAAAGCTTTCAAGACCTGCTGCGGGATAACTGTTTGCTTTAAGGTCGGCAGCGCACTGCATAGAAAAAAATGCAACTGACACAGGTAATTACGGATTTGAGGTTTCAAGAGCAAGCTAACATTTTACGACGTTTTTTTTTTAAATTCATGGTACATGTTCACTTTAGTTTTGTTAAATTGCTGTCTGCCTCGTGTGTTTTTTAAAACGCCATTATGCATACCTCGAATGAGAAATAACATGCGTTTTAGTAAAAGTTTTTACTGCGGCGGTATAGTTGCTACTTGGGTTGATAGAATGATTTGTAGCCTTAAACTTTATTAGTCAATGAATCCGCTCCCCCTACCCCTCCCACAAAGCAAGCCATGAACATCAAAGCGACCGGCCGCTTTGAGTCCATTTGCCACCAGCCACTTCACGCGCTCCGCAGGTCATAAACAGGACCATCTGCTAGTGAATCAGGATGCTGGCATGGTTGCCCAGCCCCCCTTCCAGCGCTGCCTTTCCTCTGCCGGCTACTTTACACCCTTTTCTTTTAGTGCTTATCCGCTTATCCTCTTCTCCCCATTTTTAAAAATGTTTTCTTTTAAATTCACGAGGGCCCAGTAGCTTTCCCAACAGAACCAAACAATCATTGACAAAGTCAGAAGTCTGGCAGCCAACACCAGACTTTGCCAATGCTTGTTTTTCTACTGGTAGGGTGTTTTGTCTCTGTTTTCCTTTTAATTGTGTTGTTTTTGTGACTCTTGGCTCCCGTTGGTCAAACTACTTCTGCATCTGCGTGATGTGTTTGCAAATCTGTGGCACCACTGAACACCACAGCATCACTCAGCACCACTCAATGCCACAGCATCACTCAACGCCACAGCATCACTCAGCACCACTCAACGCCACATACCCATTCAACGCCAGAGCACCACTCAACGCCAGAGCACCACTCAACGCCAGAGCACCACTCGTTCGTTTCGTTTAAATAACTTTATGTCGATTCCACAAAGAAATCATAAAAGTATACATCAATATAAAAACACCATCTACAATAAATTCACGGTACATATTTACATGATTCTACAATAAAACCACGGTGCATAATTGCATAAATCTGATTTATAAACATTCAATATCGGTTTCTAATCACAAGAGCTGATCTAATAAAACTCAGTACAGCATTACAGATGTTTGCAGTTGACAAAGATAATAAAAATTCATATCCTTCTTTATAATAGCATGATCCAAGGGATAATAGTAATGGTCTAATAAAAGTATTTCTTGGGACCTTATACAAAGTGCAAAAAAGGATAAGGTGCAAAGTATTTTGCGAGACCTTATTATTACAAGGGCAACAAGGTAGCTTCTCACTCCAACCCCCCTGCTTTGGAAACGCAAAAAGGAAGTGGAGAGTACCAAGGTGAAACCTTGTCAGATAGAAACGCCATTGTGTATTCATAATATATGATAAATAAAAGGGTCGCACTAACCTTCCCCGGACACGTAATACATAGTCACTGTTCTTTAAGGAACCCAATTTAGAGCTGTAGGCTTTCTTGATAGTTAATTTAGTATCCTTATTGATCATGCCAGGGTCTGTAAACATGTTGCCTAACCCAATCTTATAAAGGGTATCTCTGACATATCGAAGCCATGGGATTTCCCTATAGTGCTCAAGTTTAAGGCAATCTTGTAGGATTTCTTTTGTCAGTTTCAGTTCCTCAGATTGCCAAACTTTAGACCACAATACTAATGGTGCTACATGAATAATGTCACTTGCAAACTCAATACCAACCTCCCCGTGGCAAAAGAAGTTTGATGTGCCCGATGGGACAGATAGGAGACGTTTTATAAATTTATTCTCCATAATCTGTAACTTTTCACAATTTTGTGACCCCCAGACACGAGTACCAAAGGTCATAGCAGAGACACATTTAACTTTATACAAAGATATTATTTCTGCTATACGTCGTTGTCCTAATTTACTAGCAAAGCGAAAGAGAGCTTCAATTGACTGTGTAACCTTTTGAACCCGGGCTGATATCAGAGGTTCCCAGTTCAATTTTCTATTAAAAAGGTTTCCCAAATAATTGAAGTTATCAACTTTCTCTATATTTGAGTCCCTGACCCTGTATTTGCGGATTTTAACACTTTTCGGACCGCAAGTCATGGCAAAGGATTTAGTAAAATTGACCCCAAGATCTAATTTTCCCATAAACATGTCAAAGGCGTTCAGACAAATCTGCATGCTATTGGGAGTAAGGGCCATTAGGACAGTGTCATCTGCATATGACAACATTGGAATTCTTTTACCATTAATCTGAGGAAAATCAGCACCAGTTTCTAACAGGAAACTTTCTAGTCCGTTCGTATAAACCAGAAATAAAAAAGGGGCTAAAATACATCCCTGGCGGACACCTTCAGTAGATAATATAGGTCTAGTTTTCTCTCCCCCAGGGCCATATCTAATTCTAACCATTGTGGCAGCGTGAAGCCTGCGGAGCAGGGTAACCAGAGGCTCCTCAAACCCCATAGACTCCATCATCTGCCACAATTTATCCCTACATACCGTGTCGAAAGCACTGGACAAGTCCATGAATGCCAAATGAATAGAACTATTCTTGGCACCCATGTACTTGCCCATGATCAGTGCTAGATTCAAACACTGCTCGGTAGTTCCTTTCCCTCTTCTAAAACCATATTGGGATTCTACAATAACCCCCGCTGACTCTGCCCATGTTTCAAGGCGAGCCACTATCACCCTACCCATTAGCTTACATGACGCGTCTATTAATGATATTGGCCTATAACAACGTGGGTCAGACTTGTCACCCTTTTTAAAAATAGGCACCACAACTGCCTCTTTCCAAGAGGTCGGAATGGGCCCCAGAACTATTGCCTTAAAAACATTCAAAAGTAGTGGTGACCTGACCTCCAAATTATGTTTAAAAAGATCCAAGGGTACTCCATCAGGGCCGGGGGCCTTTAAAGCAGCCCCCTTGGTCAAAGCTAATTCTACCTCCGAAAGCGTTCGTGAGTCACTGAGTGACTTTGCTGACTCCATGTTAAAATTGTAATCACATTCTCCCGTGGTAGCAGTCAACACTATATCATTTGGATTAAAGATTTTACTATAGTGAGCTACCCAGGAGTCTTCGGGTATATGCACTCGGATAGTATTATCTTCCCCTGATTTTAAAAAAAGGCCTATTTATTATCTCCCAAAAAAGCCTATTATCCTTTAGATCAACCGCTTTTTCCAAATCTTCCCATACTTTAGTCCGCAAATTATTTTTCCTCTTACTGGATGCCTCACTATATCTTTTCCTGGCTGATCTAACCAATTCCCTATCACGTGGGTCTCGGCGTAGTGCCTTTGTTAAATAGGTTTGGGCAGAAGAGCATTCAGCATCAAACCATTTAGGCCCTCGATCTGGTTTCCTCCCCCCTGTCCTTACAAGGTGTGAAGCAACATTTCCCAGTAATAATTCAAAATTCTTAATTATGTGATCTGGATCAGATGTAGGTGTCAGACAAGTTTCTATCTTATCCTTATTTTCCTTAAAGATATCCACTTCCAGTTGTCTCACATGTACTTTACCTTAAAGTGACACCCTGGTTTTGGCTATATACAACAATAGGTTGTTCCGAAAACAGATTTTTTTCGGGAGCCAGGTTAAAGCTCAAAATTAGGGGATTATGGTCACTAGCAGAGCACCACTCAACGCAACAGCACCACTCAACGCAACAGCACCACTCAACGCCACAGCACCACTCAACGCCACAGCATCACTCAACACCACAGCATCACTCAGCGCCACTGAATGCCACAGCATCCCTCAATGCCACAGCACCACTCAACGCCACAGCATCACTCAATGCCACAGCATCACTCAGCGCCACAGCATCACTCAGCGCCACAGCATCACTCAGCGCCACAGCATCACTCAGCGCCACAGCATCACTCAGCACCACTCAATGCCACAGCACCACTCAATGCCACAGCACAAGTACGCGCACAGCATCCCTCAACGCCACAGCATCACTCAGCACCAGTGAATGCCACAGCACCACTCAACGCCACAGCACCACTCAACGCCACAGCATCACTCAGCACCACTGAATGCCACAGCATCCCTCAATGCCACAGCACCACTCAATGCCACAGCATCACTCAGCACCACTTAACGTCACATACCCACTCAACGCCACAGCACCACTAAACGCCACAGCACCACTCAATGCTACAGCATCACTCAGCGCCACAGAATCACTCAGCACCACTCAGTGCCACAGCACCACTCAGTGCCACAGCACCACTCAATGCCACAGCACCACTCGATGCCACAGCACCAGTCGGTGCACAGCATCCCTCAATGCCACAGTATCCCTCAATGCCACAGTATCACTCAACGCCACAGCATCACTCAACATCACAGCATCCCTCAACGCCACAGCATCCCTCAACGCCACAGCATCCCTCAACGCAACAGCATCCCTCAACGCAACAGCATCCCTCAACGCCACAGCATCACTCAACGCCACAGCATCACTCAATGCCACAGCATCACTCAATGCCACAGCATCACTCAATGCCACAGCATCACTCAATGCCACAGCACCACTCAATGCCACAGCACCAGTCCGCGCAAAGCATCCCTCAATGCCACAGCATCACTCAACACCACAGCATCACTCAGCACCACTCAATGCCACAGCACCACTCAATGCCACAGCACCAGTCCGCGCAAAGCATCCCTCAATGCCACAGCATCACTCAACACCACAGCATCACTCAGCACCACTCAATGCAACAGCACCACTCAATGCCACAGCACCACTCAATGCCACAGCACCACTCAATGCCACAGCACCACCCAATGCCACAGCACCACCCAATGTCACAGCACCACTCAATGCCACAGCACCACTCAGCATCCCTCAATGCCACAGCACCACTCAACACCACAGCACTACTCAATGCCACAGCATCACTCAATGCCACAGCACCACTCCGCACCACTCAAAGCCACAGCGCCCCTCAATACCACAGCATCACTCAACGCGACAGCATCACTCAACGCCACAGCATCACTCAACGCCACTGAATGCCACAGCACCACTCAATGCCACAGCACCACTCAATGCCACAGTACCACCCAATGCCACAGCACCACTTAACGCCACAGCACCACTCAACGCCATAGCGCCACAGCATCACTCAGCACCACTGAAGGCCACAGCATCACTCAGCACCACTGAAGGCCACAGCATCACTCAGCCCCACTGAAGGCCACAGCACCACTGAAGGCCACAGCATCACTCAGCACCACTGAAGGCCACAGCATCACTCAGCACCACTAAAGGCCACAGCATCACTCAGCACCACTAAAGGCCACAGCATCACTCCGCACCACTGAAGGCCACAGCATCACTCCGCACCACTGAAGGCCACAGCATCACTCAGCACCACTGAAGGCCACAGCATCACTCAGCACCACTGAAGGCCACAGCATCACTCAGCACCACTGAAGGCCACAGCATCACTCAGCACCACTGAAGGCCACAGCATCACTCAGCACCACTGAACGCCACAGCATCACTCTGTGCAACCATTCAACAATAACTGATTCTAATATGTTCTCTCAATGTTTCAAGCTTTATTACAAATGTCATAAAAAGATGTTAATATTTCACTTCTGTTCTTGGATTTTCATCACAATAAAATACACTGAATATAATCTTCCCAAAAGTTATTTACAAAACTTTAAGCTATTGCCATTATAAATTACAATAACTTTCATTTAAGTATTAATTATTAATAAAAATAAAAGCCATTGTTATTTGTAATATTAATACATCGAAGTCATGTAAATACAACACATATTGTATTACAAATGCTATAGGTGTCACGTTTGCGAAAGTTACAACTATTGGCATTGTAAATGACAAAGCTATTAATTTCGCTATTTTCAAAACCAAAACATAAATAAAAAATTTGTCATTTACAATAGCTCAAACTTTCCTAATGCGAGACCTATTGCCTTGCAAATGCTTGTTAAAGTACGGTCACTCCTAGATTACACTGGGTCATTAGGCTCAGAGGAACATTGGATTCCAAAATTTGGTGCATCGCCCTGATGAAACCTTAGAAAAATATACATTTTAATAAATCATTTTTATAGGATTTATGTCAAAATCAACACCACGCATTGTGGGTGTCAGTTTGAAATGGCGCCCACCATACAGGTAAATACATGGACAGATAATACAGAAAACACCGCCATTAAATATTACGTCCATACATCTTGGCAGTCCATGTCCTCAGTTTCACGTATTCTCAGGCGGACTTTGTTCAGGTGCGTCACGGGGCACTCTCCAGACTGATCTTCCCATCCTCATGGCATAGTACCTCTAGAATGCCCCACCCGCTCCGCCCAAATTTTATGGTGTTTTTGAGGGCAACCCCAAAATATATGTATTGCGATCTCCATTGTTTGCAACGGTTCATTTTACACATCCTGCTTTTCAGATCGATTGGATGCACCTCTCACAAGTTCTTAAAGATGGCACTCTCTTGGCAGTAGTGGGGACTATATTTAGGAAGGTCTGTGCATATCTACTGGTGGGGGATTCTGGTAGGATATTAAGTACTGGTAACTTAGAAGTAAGTTAAACTTACCACTCCAGAACCTTACCAAACAAGTAAGCATCGCTTCCCAAAAAGGGTTGGAGCCTTTAGCATACCTAGACTGTATATACAATGTCTCTTAAGGGCCCCTGACATCTCAAGCACGCAAGGGAGCATTCTCATCCAGTGCACAAAGGAGATCTCTTGAGTCAAAGATGGTGGTTAACCAGACCCAAAGGATAGCAATCTCACTGGCAGAAGCCCCCTCCTAACAGGGGCAGCTAGATGCTACCCTCCCTTATGACTGACATCATACGTCACCACTTGTTCTGCAGCCATTTCTAGACATTTGTTTGTTATTCCTCTTAATTTAAATATCTAGTACAATTTATGGTTTCTCTAAAGTTTATGGTGTCAGTCTGCTTGTATAAATAAACAGATCTATTATACAAAATGGCTAGCGGTGAGGTGCACATTCCGGGAAGTTTATTTCAAGGCTCCGATCACGCTCTACTTTCTGTGATCCCCCCCGCAGCTGGGCCACGAACAACAAATCTACAACCAATGCAAAATCAGTGTGTAATTCATCAATCCTTCAATAATAATCAATATTCCAAGCAGTATGCCATATGGCGGAAAACAAAAGAATGAGTGTTGGATAGGTGCTAGAAGGGAGCGCAGCACGTACGATTTCCTACATACAAGGCTATACTAATAAGACGGATGGGCAGACTACATGTAATTAAAAGCGGTGTGATTTTTACGAGATTTTGAGCCCTAATAAAGTCCGGATAGGACAAAACGCGTTGGATAGATTGAATTCATTATGTATTTTTTTGATGAGAAAGAAATTCAGAATTGACTTTTCAACAAAAAAACTCCTGAAGGATTTTTCTTTGTGTGGTATATAAAGAATGGACAATTAATGAGCATACTGCTCGGAATATTGACTATTATTGAAGGATTGATGAATTTTCTTTTGCATCGGTTGTAAATAAACCGATCTAACCTCCTTCGATGCCAGAAGCCAGGCCTGTCCTTCGGTTGTCTGTGCCAGGAGTGCAGAGTTTGAGCGATCCATTGAATAAATAATACAAAATAAAAACAGAGTAAACTGAAATTTAAGAGCAAACTCCCATTCTAGGAAAGCCCACCATTCGAACAAGGAAATTTAAAATGAGGCAGAAAGGTGAACCTTAAAACCCTAGCCCCATAACCCGACTTCTGCCCGCCCCCCATGGTTATATACCAGGAAGGGCATTTTTCAGATCTCTTCCATTAGACTTACTCACAGCAGCAGATTCTGCAGAGTCACACAATGAAGGTGAAGCGGTAGTAAGAACTAACATCAGGAAAGCTGGGCAAAGGCCATCAACATCTTAACCCTTTTATCCACCGCTGCTCTACTACCCAGTGCTCACGTCCCAAAAGGTGCAGCAACACGAGACAGTGTAAAGTGGTGAGCAGCTAAATAAGACAGTGTGACGGATACTCAAAACAAAGAATGACTGAGTCAGATGAGAGTGCTTATTGGAATAAGGAAGGACATCAAACAAGAACAATTGTATCAAAAAATGAAGCATTTGATACAGAATGCTAGAATGGAATCTATGGAAGTCTCTTCTGAACTACCTAAATGTAGATGATGGAAGTCAAGAATAACCAAGAGAATATAAACTGTCACCAGCTCCAGTAAGCGGAGTTTAAGGCAGGCAAATCGGATTCTTCTGTGTGGTTAAATATAGTTCACATTCTCAATGTATTCAAGTTTAAGAGAAGCAAGCTGAAGAAGTTTATATCAAATTCCTACTTGCATACTGCTCGAACCTAGCCACAGGAGTAACCTAGCACTGTAACAAGCAGGATAGACCGTGGGGCATGAAAGAATGCAGAAATCAAGTACTATGCTATGATTATCCCAGTAGGATTGGGAATTGGTAGAATATTGTTTGGGAGCGATGACAGAAAAGTTCTTCAATGTATGAATCACAGCTGTGTGTGATATGTCAGCAACACATAGGGCATTTTGCACATAAAAATAAGAGCTTAGTACTATTTCGATATCCATTTTTATTTTTATTAATTATGTATTCTGAACTAGATAGGTGCCTCAGTTTTATAATTTAGCACATTGATGCTGCTTCACAACACCACACTTCCTGCTACACTATTATTCTTGTACAAGCTGACTGATAAGTAGTTTTCTATTTTCAGATCTGCTCTCATCATTACTTAACACACCACAATGTGCATCCCCATATATTATATGGCATAAAAACTATTACAAATGCATAAAAATGTTTTCCACCTGAAATATCCACCTATAAACTAAGTAGTTTTGAGATGAAATTGAAATTGTCAACTTTTTAAGGACTGGTGTGTTCCTCATGTGCTAGTGGATTGGGTATCCGAATAATTGATACTTGGCATGATATAGTCTGTAAACAGTACAAAACATAATGTAATAATTATGATTTAACATGGGTGTTTTATTAAGTAGACTTTGTTTAGATAATACTGGAGGGTTAATGTATCTATGACACTTAAGATATGTATATTGAACGGATATTGTGGATTGTTGGTATTTGTCAAATAAAACGTATTTCACACTATTTTTGCATATAAAAAAGTTCAATTTAAAGAGTTTAGTTTGAAGTATAAATACTTTATTTGATTTGTTAAAATCGTAAACGGGTGGAACTTACCACCATGTAATAAACATCAACATCTTTGAATCAGCATAAAACAACATAAAACAACACATGCCCCCGTGTCCTAAGCGACTTTGCACAGATATACATGATAAGTAAAAACAGGGAGAGCGTTTTTAAATGTACAAAGATAAAAAGAAACAGGAGCAGCACTATTGTAAGGCAGTGGCCCTCTCATGGAAATATAGGGCCCAACATATTACTGTTATAACAGGGGGTGCTGCACACATAAGGGCTTATACTTAATTAGATGTAACTGTCCCCTCTTGTCTCAAATAAAATGCTTGCAGTGTATTAAAATAACAGAGAAGGGGAGGGGGAGGAGGGTGACTGTAAAGAGAATGAAGGAAGATCTGGGTCCAGCTGCAGGGAGTCCATATGTCCCAGTTCCTCTTTTGCTGCTGCCTTTTTTTCAAGCTCTTGAGCAGCAAATGCCAGGAATTTTATTGTTTTGCAGGAAAGTTGTATCGAAAACCCGCTGAGGCATTTTATCACAGCCGCCCTGCAGGTCCTGACTTGTTTCTCTTACGAATGGCTTCAGGAGGATCTTACTTAGATTTTGTAAGGCCGGGCAAATACATAATAGATGCAATAACGACTCTACTCCCTTGTCACAGAGGCGACAATCCAAAGTTGACCAGGTCCGTAACCATTTAGGGGTAAGGTCTTTTCTCGAGAACCACCCCAACCTCAGTAGACTTAGTTTCCTCTTGTAGTGATCCCTGAAACATTCTTGTAAATAGGATTGTTGTTTCAGTTGATGTTGGCATCACGATCCAGGCATGACTTTTTCCAGCCACTAATCCTTTGTCTATTTGCAATGATGCTGGTTTGACGACTTTGTTGGCGATTCGTTTAAAAGCAGTATATGACATTGGTGAATGCCTAGCTTCCTCCAGATTTAGCGATAGAAGCACTTGCCTAAGAGACTTGCATGTGGAATTGGTCTACCTAGCCTGTTTTTCGACCTCTTCCCAACAGAGATGGCAAAGCGTGGTATCTTCAGCGTCCCTCATGCGCCAGTAATATTTGGCCAGGACCCCTTGTCTGACCGGAATTTGATTTATTAATCAGTATTCCAGGCGTATTCGTGCTTGGGAAATATGTTGCGGAATTGAGAAGAGTTTTTTAAACAATCTTGATTGGGCAAGGTTTAGCAATTTAGAGTACTTGGTGGCCATCATTTCCGAGCCATATGTGATTGAAGGCAGAAATTTTGCTTCTACAACCTTTAGCAAGTGACCGGTTGAACTTCCGCTTAGTTGTTTTTGTATGGTTTTGAAGGCAAATTGAAATTGTTTTGATTTTGAGTTCCCAAGGTCTAAATGATGTTTGTACTTTAATTGGCGGTCTAGTAGGATGCCCAAATATTTGTATTCATCCACCTGGGTTAGAGTACAAGAATTTATCCTCCAAACAAATTTTGGTCGTTTTTTGCGAGAGCTGGAGAAGCATAGGACATTAGATTTTTTGAGGTTTATTGTTAATTGTGCATTAACCCCTTCGGGGCTGATGACGAGCTGGGCTTGTCATCACGTAGCCTCCTCGCACGCTGATGCCGAGCCCAGCTCGTCACGCAAAGTGCGATTTTCGAATTCTCAGCGCGCTAGCGGAATTCCGCTAGCGCGCATGAGGTTAGAGATGTACAGCGCTAGTTGAGAAATCAGCCGTTGTAAACCAAGTGGAGTTTGTGAGAGTAGCACAATATCATCAGAGTATTGCATACTCGCTATGGGCGTTTGTCCCAATTTCGGTGGGTCGCCCTGGATTGTGCATAGGTCGCGCTCTAGGTCGGAGGTGTAGATGTTAAATAGGCTGGGGGCCAGCACACATCCTTGCTTTAGCCCATTAAATGTCGGAAATATCTTTGTTAGGCACCGACCGTCCCCTTATTTTATTTGGACCCAAGTATGCGAATATAAATTGATAATTGCTCCCAATAAGTTGGGAGGGGCGCCCCAAGCTTTCATTTTATACCATAGTTCAGATCTTGGCACTTTATCAAAAGCAGCTTTGAGGTCTAGAAAGCATGTGTATAGAATGTTAGAGTCGTCAATTGCTTTCTTAGCTAGGAGAGTTAGAGCTAATAAGTTTGTTAGGGTGCCCATGCCGGCCCGGAATCCTGTTTGTGTCATTGGGATCAAGTTTTTACTTCTGACCCAAGTCTCCAGATCTATCAATAAGTTGGATACGTAGATCTTGGCCTCAACGTCTATTAACCTGTAGTTGTTAGGATCTGAGCGAGTCCCCGATTTGTGAATCGGTTGTAGGATGCTGCCGCTCCAGGAGTGAGGAATATTCCTGGTCCATAAGCCGTTAAGGGGGATAGGAGGCTGGACCAAAACGTGGGATCTTGCCTGAATAGAGCGTTGGGTAGGCCATTTGGTCCGGGGGCCCCATCCGCTCTCAGGTGGTTTATAGTCTTCAGAACCTGCTTTAGCGTATTCTGCTCTGTTTCTCCTGTATGCTCCAGAATTAAAGGATTACAGCTTTCTTTGATTTGAAATTACTTTATTGGGTCTGAGGCTGGACCTTCCACCAGTACCAGACTGTGGGTGCGAGATGAATCTTTTTGAATGCTGGGATTCCAAGCTTCTGGGGTTATTCTCTAACTGGGAGTCGAATTGAGCTCAATTGGGATCGCAGTTGTGTTATCTATGCGCTTGTCCAGTGTGGAATTATATGTTGAATCAATGCGTGCGCTCCATATTTGATCTGTCATGTCCGAGTTGAACTGCCGCTGTTTGCCATTAAGCATGAGGCTTATTTTTGCCCAGAACTGTTTGGAATTCCGCAGCTTGCTGGCATGGAGTATGGTGGACTCGAGGTTTTCCTTATACTTTTGCTTGGCCGCCTAGGTTTCACGTTTTAGCTCATTTTTTAAGTATTCTATCGATTTGAGAGTTTGTTGTGATAATTGGGGGTCTTTTTTTCAAAATGACCTTAGGTATATATTCAGCCGCTTTTTTATTGAACACATTTTTGGCGTATACCACTTCCCTCCTCAGTTTCTTGTTTTGTGTCCTCTTCACTTTTGGTATTTTTTGTTGATGTTAACTACGAAGGACTCCCAGGCCTTTGCTGTATCTTGAGCTTCTGCTGATGGTGAGAGCAATAAGCGACATGTCTCCATTAAATTAGAAATGTTGTCTTTGTTCCAGTTTATTCTTTGTAAGTTAATAAGTTGAGTGTTCAATGTTAGAGAATGCGCCTGCTCCAACTCTTTTAGTTTGATAGATAATGTGAAGATCTGGGGATAGTGGTCGGTTTCAACCCGTTAGAATTAATAGACCCATGGTAGGAGAGATTTTGACTTTAATGCCTTGCATCCATGTTGAGTCTAAATCGATACAGGCATCTCTCCAAAGGAAATCGGTGGATATAAAGATTGATAGCCCTCCTTTTGCCCTACCATGCAGTGCCTCCTTTTGTGCTGGTATGAAATGTTCTTTGTATCCAACAAGTGGCGAGTTTTTTTCTGCCAGGTTTCCTGAAGCAGAAGTATGTTATATTGGGTGATGAACTCTATGAAATCATCCTCCTCCAGCTTTGTACTTAATCCATTGACGTTCCAAGAACATATCTTGCAACCCTGCTCTTTTCCTGCTGTTTGTCTTTGGTTAATTCATGCTACACCCATCCCGCCCATCCCGTACCCTGAGATCTTCTCATCTTCACCTTCTGACTGTTCCTTCCTTCAAGCTCTGTAGATCTGGAGGCCGGAGATTTGCCCACCTGGCCCCCAAGCTTTGGAACTCTTTCCCTCTCCCCCTCAAAATTTCCAACTCCCTAACCCTCTTTCGTAAGTCTTTAAAAACCTGGCTCTTTCCCCAATCTGTCTAGTCTCTCTGCTTTCTGTATTCTTTACCAGCGCCAGGAAACCCATGGTGTCAGCGCGCTTTATAAGTTCCCCCTACGATACGATACGATACGATACACTCCTCTGGTTTAGGACCAAGGGAGATTGTATGGGCCTCTCAAGTGTGACTTCTTCATGGTGAGCAATTGTGATTGTAATTTGCCTAAGTAGGTGACCTTCGTCTGCCATGGTGCTTTTTTGGTCTGGGCCTTTTGCACCTTTTAGAAGACTCAGTTTCGGACTTCGTTTCTGAAGCGGACTGGGGAATCATGCAGGCTCCACCTTTATTAACTCTATGCCCCATAGGGAGAATTCCTCCCTATGCTGCAGAATTTTTTCTGTGAAGCTGTGTTCAGTCCATGCTATAATCGTGGAGTCTGGGCCTGTTTGGTAAGGATTTTGTTTGAATTTAATTGAATCCAAATCGCCTGATTTTATATGACACAGGCCTGGTAATTCTTCTAAGAGTTTTAAAATGGACCCTCTATTCAAGACGTCATGTGGCCCTCTCGAGTTGTATCGCGGAATTAGTTCAACTTTTTTGCTTGGGATGAATCGTATTGAGTCTGTATATCTTTTATTCCCTCCGTTACTTGGAGTGGCTGTGCCTGCCCGGCTAGCCTCCGGGTCAAGTGGGTCAGAGTTGAATTGGTGTTGGGAACAATTTCTCTCAAGACTGATGGAGTTCACAACTGGTGGAGCGTGTGTTACTCCCATTGGGTTTCGTATATTTGTCTTAATCGACTTGGCTGCTGTTGGGGGTCGCTTGTAGGGTAGAGGAGTTAATGTTTGCTTTATTGCCTTGCACAGTGTGTGTTTTTTTATATTCCTGGGCTCGATGGTTTGAGTTCCTCTTTCCCTACTGGGATGTTGAATATACTGAACGCGTTCCTTGCTTGCTGAGTTGGGCTAGTTCGTTCGGTTGGGCCATCTGGATTGGTGGGCTCCTTTGTTAAGGAGTTGTCAGTTGGAGTTGACCCAAGCATCGGCTTTGTTTTATTTTGAGAGGGGTCTCTCTCAGTCCGCACCGTGTCGTTGGTATCATTAGAATCAAAATTTGTTTTTTGAGGATGTGTAACCGGCGGCCCTCAGATGTTTGATTTGGTTTTTCTTGCTTTCTCAAGCGCTTCCTTTCTCTCTTTGTGAGAGAGGTTGTCAGCTTTGTTTGTTTAGGGCTTGTTTGGCCTTTTGTTTGTGGATCCTGGTTTTGTGGTGCATCCTCTCCCGCATCAGACTGAGCTCGTTTGTCTAAGATTGATGACGTCTTGATGTCGTCTGGAGTGGAAGAGCTTGACTGCTCTAGTATTTCTAGGCTCACCTTCATTGCTCCGGGCTCCGCTTGCACTGCCACTTTCCTCTTGGCCGTCGTGTTCAACTCTTTCCTGGCTGGTGGTTTTGCTGATCTCTTTAGGTGGTTCCTTAACAACCCCCCAATATCTGTGACATCAACGTAGGTACAGTTGCCAGTTTGTCAATTATTTGGGGGCAATGGCAAGTGTGAAAAGTAGTGTCCTTGTCGAGTTGCACCTTCTTCATCATGGTGTTGAGGTCCTGTAAATTTGCTTCTATCCCCTGGACTTGGATAGCCAAGATGTTAAGCAGATAGACTTGCATGTCTAGTTTGTCTGCATGGTAGGACATTGCTCTGCCTACGATTTCTATGGTATTTAATAGTTGCAGCCATATGGTGGCCGTTGAAATACTTTTCGGTGTTTCCCACTTTATTTGGGTTAGTAGGGGTGAGTATTCAAGATGCTCGAGGTGTTCTGTGTAGGTGTTGTACTCACGCGGTTGTTCACTCCTCTGAGGTGTTGTGTTTTGAGTACCCTCTTCCTTTCCTGAACTTAACTCACTCGTTTCTAGAGACTGGCGCCTACTTTGTTTGAGGTCTACTATTTCATTTGCTTCTTGTGAGTTTGAAATTTTGATGTCTTTGATTTCTGACCATAAGAAGAGAATACTATGGTTTTCCGCCATATGGTCTTGTTCCGGAGAAAATTGGCCTCTCATTAGACTGGGAAAGTGAACTATTGAAAATGAGCTCGCTTCTTGGATGAGATTTTGGTTGTGAAGAATGCCTCGTACTTCTTTAGTTGTCATTTTCTGGACTGTCCAATGGCTTTTCTGCGAGAGAACAAGATCACTGCTTATGTCGGGATCCCGGTGGACAAGGGCACAAGCCATTTGAGGATGAGTTGCTTGTTGAGCCTGGGAAGGTAGTTGTGCTGAGGGTGAGTCTGATCCTTTAGCTGGTTGTAACCTGCTTTGATCGTCTAACCCAGGAAGGCCGGAGATCACACCCACTGGGTTCCCTGTTTTTATTTGCGGGCATTACTGGGCTCGCATTTACTCCTGAATTGTGCAATGAAGATGTTGATTTGTCGCGGTTATACAGGACATCCGTAACGACCTTATGTTTTTCAACATTGGCGTTCGTGCTATAATTGTTTTCTATGTGCTCCTTGCTGCTCCCTGTGGAAAGTCTGTGGCATACTTTAAGAAAGTCGGAAATTAGCGCCAGTTTGCTGGCTTTAAAGCCTGGGCTTTGCGCATTATGGGCCGGGGAGGCTATTGCGTCATCATCAGTTTCTCTCTTGTAAGTTTTTGCTGGTCTGCTTTCTTAGTTGTCCGTGTAGGAATCCTTTGCAACACTGGGAACAGGGGTGGGGCTCCGCGACCCTTGTTTTATAGAGTCAAAGGACGCTGAAGGATCTGTGTGTGGGTCTGGCCCATTCCCATTGTCTGACTCTTTCAGAGATCTCGACCTTTGGAAGCTTATGCCCATGCCCGTGGCCGTTCCTACATCTGCCTCTTTGTTTGTGCTCGGTGGGTCCCCTCTTCCTTTTTTTGTCTTCCCCTGGATGTTTTTCTTCACCGCCTCGAGGCTTCCCTGATCTCATGGTCTGTTTACTAAGGATTGACTCTTGACTGTCTCTTAGTTATTGATTGAGGATGCCTGGTTGTCTCTTAGTACAACAGAATTCCGATGGCCCCCCCAAACGGTGTATTTCCTGATTAAAGCTGGGGGTCTTCTTAGCGCCCTGAGGTGATCCTCTTTTTATTTATTTACTTGTTAGGTCTTTTGGGACGGCAGGGGCTCTGGGCCTCTGCACAATGCTCCTGGAACCCCCCCTTCACTGCTTTCGCAGCTCTTGCGATTTAGTGGCCCGCTTGTTGGCTGCCTTGCAGGCTACCCCCCCTCCCCGCAGGATGCCCTCTGTGCTGCAGACAACCCCTGCCGGACGACTGTGCACTAACTCGCTCTCCTTCTCTCTCCATGGGAAGGGGTCGAGACTGGTGTCCTTTTCAGGGCTCTTCGGCGCAGGAGATGCAGGCTTCTTTAAGCCGGCAGATTCAGAGGGTCAGTGCTCCCTTGGTGCTCATTGCGGTCCCCTTCGGCCCCTTCTCGCCGGGTCTCCTGCTGATAACGGGCTAGGCGAGAGGGGAGACGAGAAGTGGATGCAGCAAAGCCGCGGTGCACCGGCCGCCGGTGAGCGGAGCTCCTGAGCCTCCACTGTGAGCTGCCGGGAGCCTCCCGGCCTGTCCTCACGTTAGCGTGGCGTTGTGTGCGACGGACTCCGGCAGTGGGGAGGGTAGTTTGGAGTATGAATTCTATTTCAGGACAGGAGGCTCCGATTATGCTAGTCTCATTTCTTTATTTCGAAATGCCCAGCAGCCATGTAAAAACTACATTACCCAGAAACACCTGGGTCATAACCATAGAGTCCGTAGTATAAATAGTTATGCAGACAATCCCACTTCCTCTTTCTTTGCTGCTCCGCAGCCAGATAAGTGTTTCCTTTTATTAACATTTATATTTGACTTGTTTACTTGTTATTGTGCTTTGCGCTTTGCTCGTGCTTGTTGCCGCGTTATTGTTGCGCTTTGTTCGGGCCTACTTTCGCTTCGGCGTTCGTTGTTTTCATTGCCGTTTTGTTTCAGTGCTTTGCGGCGCACGCAGCAGGGAGCGTGAGTTCACCTCCCGGGGTGGGCGCGTGTCGCCTTAATCCCCGCTTGTTGTGGAGTGGAGCTACGGGTCAGGGCAGCCTCGCGCGCTGCTCCGTGTCTGTGGGGCTTGCCGGCTGCCGCGCATGCACGGAGCTCCGTTCTCAGCATTCCGATTGCATTCCTGAGAGAACGGAGCCGGCTGATTGTTTCTCTTCGTGAAAATACGCCCTCGGCCTCACAGCGGACCCCGTGTGACACCGGAGTTTACAAAAAAGCCCCGGTTGGAGAATTTGCATAGGCTTTGCCGAGAGTGAGCTTTTTTGTTGCAAGCAAGCCTCCCTCCACTCTTTAATTGTCTTTCAGGCAGTTTTTTCTGCATTCTCTTGCTTGCTGTGGGGTTTTTTCACTCCCTCAAACTTTGCCACTGGCATACAGGATTTTAGTCACCTCTTGGGCGATTTGAATACACACTACCAGTGTGCCATGAGTGCTTCATATTATTATGAGGAGGAGGGTGACTATGAGGAAGAAGGTCCTGAGTTTTTTGAACAGGACCTTGTTGAAGCGATGGACAAAGGGGTTCAACATTCTATGAACAAGGCGATGGTGCGCGCCGTTACACCCCTGAAGCGCCATTTAACAAAATATGCGCAGCAGCAGGGTTGGGTGCCTTCTAAGAAGTCTACTTCATCTCCTGGCAATCCCCATACCTCTGAATTTCGCAGGCTTGCGCAGTCTTTGTCCTCTTCTAAATCAAAAACAGTTCCAGTGGACATTGAGAGTGATGACCAACACTCTTCCTCGTCCTCCTCTGAGGTCCTTTCCCCACCTCCAAAGAAACGTAAATGTAAAGAACATTTTGTGGATGCTCCTAGTCACCCTACAGTTTTGAATTTCAAGCCTGCTGACATAGTGCATCCACATTCCACTGCGTGGCTTCCCTCCCCGGCTGTGGCGGACTATGTTCAACAACATCTCCGCCAACCTTTTGGTAATGACGTGCGTGCGCGTCTCCGCTCAGAGTGTCCGCGGCCTGATTTGGCGGGTAACCTAGCGGACACTCCTGAGGTCGACCCTACCATGCTGACCTACTTGCGCAAATTTGATAAAGACCCCAAGAAGGGTCTAGATCGGTCCTGGCGGGCTTGTCAGGATAAAGTTTTGGATCTCCTGGGTCCTCTGACAAAAATCTTAGATCTAGGGTTCATGGCGAAGGAGGCCTCCTCCACAGTTGATCCTGATGAACTCATTGAATGGGCACAGTGGGCCATTTGTCAGTTGGGAAACGCCAACTGTGCGCTTTCTAGTGAGCGTCGCCGGTCCATTCTCCTCAAGTTGGACCCGAAGTTGGCCGAACTTTCGACTTCCGAGGCAGGGGCTGCGGCTCAAGGCCTCCTTTTTGGCCAACCTTTTTTAAAGGAGCTCACTCACTTTGTCAGTACTTTTAGCAGTATTGACAAAGCCCAGGCAACTTTGAAGCGGGCCATGCGTCCGGTTTTCAACAGGGCCGGACGATACAGGGGACGCTCGTCCGGCCGTGGTCAAGCACCACCCAACCAAAAGGGGTATCAGTCCCATAGAGGAGGAGAGCAGGATTCGGGATACGCCCAGCGCTCCAATTTCTATCCCTCCAGAAAAAGACGTGGCACCTATAAGAAGGGAGGTTCCGGTGGCGCTTCCAGAGGATATCAGGATTCCGCCACTTCAGGTGAGACTTCTTCCTGCATGCAGTGTTTTTCTGGGGGGCAGGATTCGCCTTTTTCTAGACAATTGGCGCTCAATCTCCAGCGATGCATGGGTGCTGGAGACGGTTCAGGGATTCAAGATCGAATTCTATCATCCCTTGCATCAGTCCCGTCCTCCTTTTCCCCTTCATTTCTCAAAGCAAAGTCAAGAGTTCATCACAGAGGAACTCAAGTCTCTGGTATTGAAAGGGGCGATTGTGCCTACAGTGCGTCATCCTCAGAGCTTTGCCAGCTCAATCTTCCTGGTGGAGAAGAAGGGAGGGGGCTCGAGGTTAGTCCTCAACCTGAAGGAGTTCAATGCAGGGGTAGTTTACAGGCACTTCAAGATGGAGGGTATCCATCTACTGAGGGATCTCCTGCGGGAACGGGATTGGATGGTTCGTCTGGACCTCAAAGATGCTTACCTCTCTGTTCCGATCTTCCCCCCACATCAACGCTTTCTGCAGTACCAGTGGTCGGGGATTTGGTACCAGTATCAGGTTCTTCCCTTCGGCCTTTCGTCAGCACCTTGGTGCTTCACAAAGCTGTTACATCCAGTTGTGGAATCTCTCCGCAGTCGCGGGGTTCGCTTGATCATATATTTGGACGAGATCCTCCTTCTGGCGGATTGTCCTATCAAGCTGATGTCGCATCTGGACTGGACGATAGACCTCCTTCAGTCCCTCGAGTTTCTAGTGAATGTTCCCAAATCTGTACTACAACCTACTCAAGTGATAGATTTTTTGGGGTTCAGGGTCAATTCCCTCACTTGCCAGCTTCTGCTTCTGCATCAGAAGATTCGTTACATCAAACGGGAATTGACTTCCGTTATATCGAGTCGGACTGTGTCGTTGAGATCGTTAGCACGAGTTATCGGTCTCTTAGCGTCTTCCCTGCAGGCGATATTTCCAGCTCCATTGCACTATCGGGCGCTGCAGCGCCTGAAGGTTCAACATCTTCAACGGGGTCTTCGTTACTCCGATCAGATTCCTCTCTCGGAGGAGGCGAAGTCGGAAATGCAATGGTGGTTGGACCATATGGACGCCTGGAACGGACAGGCTCTTTTCGGCTCCTCTCCGGAGATTGTGAACGAGTCGGATGCCAGTCGTTGGGGCTGGGGGGCCCGTTGAGGTCCGATCTCGAAGGGGGGACGATGGTCTCCACAGGAACTTTCTCTCCACATAAATTGTTTGGAGTTGCTGGCGTATCGTTTGCGATCAAATGCCTTTTGCCTCTTCAGTCCCACTGCTGTATCCTTCTTCGGATGGACAATGTATCGGCAGTCCGGTACATCAACAAACTGGGAGGGACTCGGTCGAGATTATTGGCGGAGATTGCCAAGGAGTTTTGGCACTATTATCTTCAGCACAAGATCACAGTTATTGCGGAGTACCTTCCCGGTTGTCGAAATCTTGTGGCGGATTGGAACTCCAGGTATCTGAAGGACTTCAGCGACTGGAGGCTCCATCCTCGTGTGTTTCGCCAGCTCCTTCGGGCTTGGGGCCCTTGTCTGATCGACCTCTTTGCGTCCCGTCTCAACACCCAACTTCCCCAGTTCTTCAGTTGGAGACCGGATCCGGAGGCTCTGGCCACGGATGCTTTCCTTCAACCGTGGCCGATGTCCCTATGTTATGAGTTTCCCCCATTCATGATGCTCCCCAGGGTTCTGGCTTATGTGACACGCTTTCAGGCGGAATTGATTCTGATTGCTCCTCTGTGGAGGGCTCAGCCGTGGTTCCCTGTTCTTCTGGAAATGGCATGCGCATTCCCGTTTCTTCTTCCTCAGAAGTGGAATCTCCTGCTCGATCCGCTTCAGAATCCGCATCCCCTGGTTCAGTCAGGCTCACTCCTTCACCTGGCGTGCCGGATTTTGGGGAACGTTGGTCGGTGTCAGGCCTTTCGGCGGACGCTACCAGATTTCTCAGCAACGCCTGAGCCCCAGGTACTCACAAACGTTATAGAGGCTCATGGAAACGTTGGAGTGATTGGTGTGCTCAACGGCAAGTTGATCAGTCATCAGCTGATGTCTCTTTGATTGTCAATTTTTTGGCTTCTCTATCTTCCTCTTCTGGCTTGGCGTACCGCACTGTAAACAATTTCCGTTCCGCTATTTCGGCGGGCCATCTTCCTGTGGATGAAAAACCTGCGGGAGAGCATCCGCTTGTTTCTAAGGTTCTTAAAGGTATCCGTCTGGCTACTCCTCCACGTCCTAAATATGTTTCTTTATGGGACGTTTCGGTTGTCTTACGTTTCTTGGAAGCCTGGCCGAGTAATTCTTTATTGACCCGTAAACAACTATCGGCCACACTTACTATGTTGTTGTGTTTGCTTTCTTGCAAACGGGTCTCTGATGTCCGCGCCTTGGACCTGGCGGGGTGTAGCTTCACACCTGAGGGTGTTACCTTTCGCCTTTCCAGGCGCACTAAGACTAATACGGAGGTTATCTCTTATCCTTCATTTCCGGCTCGGCCTAACCTTTGTGTTGTACAATGCCTTAAGGATTATGAGGTGAGTACTTCTCTTCTTCGTTCTGATCTACAAGGTCAATTGTTGATTGCATTGCAGAAGCCCTTTCGCCCCGTTACCCCGGCCACGTTGGCTCGTTGGGTACGGTGGCTTATGGGGGAAGCGGGCATTGATGTTTCTGTGTTTGGTGCTCATTCTGCCCATGGGGCCATGGCCTCTAAGGCTTTCTCTTTGGGTGTCACCTTGTGGGACATTATGAAAACTGCCGACTGGTCATCAGACTCTGTTTTCAAGACCTTTTACTTTAAGCCTATTGCTACTGTTGGTTCTGTTGTGGTGGAGGAGCTTTGAACAAGCATAATCGGAGCCTCCTGTCCTGAAATAGAATTCAAAATTTGCAAACATTCGTGACAAGAATTTTCAATTCTATTAAGGACTAGGAGGCGAGGATTATCCCACCCATTGTTTATGCATTATATTCATTACAGAATGTTCATTACTTGATCTGTATGCAATTATTGTTATTGCCTTGTTTTTCTTTCCCAACCCTTCTTGACATGTTTGTCAGTGATGGACGTGTATTACGGCTTTGTATCTTTTTTCAGGATCTGATCCCAAATGATGTGCCTGCAGTGCAGCGTGGCTGTTCCTGTTTTCTTCTTTGAAGATTGAATCCTGTTTCTTCATTCGGCAGTTGCTGTTTGAACCTGCCTTCGTTGCCCTGGATTGGGGTTTGCCTTTGCATTGACTTTTCCTGAACTGTTTACTGCTTTTCTGGATTTCCTTCTCACCAAAGAAAGAGGAAGTGGGATTGTCTGCATAACTATTTATACTACGGACTCTATGGTTATGACCCAGGTGTTTCTGGGTAATGTAGTTTTTACATGGCTGCTGGGCATTTCTAAATAAAGAAATGAGACTAGCATAATCCTCACCTCCTAGTCCTTAATAGAATTGAAACTTCTTGTCACGAATGTTTGCAAATTTTGAATTCCAAGAGACATTGTGAAAAGGGATGCTCTGCTATTCCCTCTGAGCATAATGTGAGATAGCTTACTTCCAGTTATTTTCTTACGATTGTGTAGCTAGTGTAACAATATGCTAATGCCTGTGGTCGCAATGGGCAGTTTCTCAGTTAATTAACAATGGTGATTTTATTATAGCTTCATAGGAGATGCAGCTTGTCTTGACGATGTTGCTGGCTCGCAAGGACCGCTACTGTAGCTCTAACAACAGGAAGAGGCAAGCCATGTGTGAGAGAACTACTGCAAAATATCCAGGCGTATCGTACACTTAAAACGGAGTATTTAATCCTGCACGTTCCAGGCCTATTTTGCTAGTTATTACACTAAGGAGACGTCCTAATGCTTGCTCAAAAATAGTCAAAAGCTTGTCGTTTTCCTCGAATAGTTAAGCCAGACTTATCTAAAATGATAGCACATTAAGGATAGGAACTGAATAAATATATTGCCAGCTTTAAGGGACAAGGTGGTTTCAGATTTGAAGTTCCATGCCAATTTTATGTCCATGTTGCCATCTGTTACCAGAATGTTATTTTCATTTGAGAATGTGTTACGAATGGTTGGTGGTATGAGCACACACTGCTGTGCGATTCATCTTCAGGCAAATACATTGAAAAGCATGTACTCCGAAAGAACCCCCATCAAGAGAAGATGGTGTCAGAAGTGGAGACCACCTCTAACTATGCATTGACAGCTCCAAAGTATCTTTTAGAACCACAGTATTTTATGACATCATGGGAGAGCTACCTGGCAAGTTATCACACATCTAATCCTTTCACAAAGAAACAGAAAGATTCACATATTTGTGAAAGTCACAAAAATTAACCACAAACTAGACTCCCACATCCACACCAAAGGCAAATAAAAAGAATGCATTGAAAAGAATAGTCCTGACAACACCAAGGGCAAACACACATCACAAAGACCCACACAACGCCCAGATCCCTATAAACCAACCAACATACTAACACTCGTACATAATAAACACCCAACCAGGACACTTGCCCAGTACAACCTGGAAAATGCATGTTGGGATGGAAATGTCCTCTGCATGGGGAGAGACATCTCCCCTTGCTCGGAGTGCCAACTGTATTGTTGTCTGGATCCCTAATGCATATTTTTAGTCATAGGCAAACATGGATCATGCGTGCACCATGACGTAGGTCTGTCTCAGGGATAGTGGTCTTGTTGGACAGGGAAGGGCACCCAAAGAACTACCACTATCCTGGTGAACTACTGCCTTCACCAAGAGTTAATCAGAGCAAGCGCAGTGGTGGCAGCATACCATGTAGTGAACAGATCCTTTTTACCCGGTCACTGGCGGGAGGCCTACAGGCTCATTCAATTTTTTTTAAATTTCCCCCGCTGTGTGTTTAATTCATATGAATGTCAGCAGCACTACATGCCAAGATCAGATGCATACTGGTAAGTAGCATATTCCGTTCAAGGCATGTGGGCTGCTGAATTCATATCTGTGCATAGAATGAATAGCAGTCTCTCCCCTAGCGGTGGTTGCCCATGCCAGCTGCAGCAGTCTGAAAAAGAGTTTTAAGAACAGCCTGTCCTACAGCTGCTTGCTGCTTGGAGTGTACATCTATGCAGTAGTGTTTGGTAAATGTATGTATGGTAGACCATGTGGCTGCTCTACATATCTCTTCTAGAGGAATGTTTCCTAGGAAAGCCATGGATGCCGCCATTTTGCGCGTGGAATGCGCTCTTGGGGGAACTGTTAAAGTGCGTTTAGCTTTAACACCATGCGCGATAGCGGAATTCCGCTCGCACGCTGGGATTTGCGAAAACGCACTTTACGTGACGAGCTGGGCTCGTCATCAGCGTGGAAGGGGTTAATGTAACATATTTGGATGCACTTAACTCTCCATCTAGCTAAACCATTTTTTGAAATGGGGTTGCTTTTATGCTGTGGTGAAAAGGCAACAAACAACTGTTATGTCTTCCTGAAATTTTTTGTCCTGTCTATGTAATATAGGAGAGCCCTCTTAACATCTAGTGTGTGTAGAGCCCTTTCAGGTACTGACTGTGGATTTGGGAAGAACACTGGCAGTTCTATTGTTTGATTGATGTGGAAGTGGGATACCACTTTTGGCATGGTTTTAGGGTTTGTTCTAAGCACGACCCTATTTGCATGAATTTGGATGAATGGCTCTTGAATAGTTAGGGCTTGCAGCTCGCTAACTCTTCTAAGCGAAGTAATCGCTACGAGAAAAGCCACCTTCCATGTTAAAAATTGTATTTCACACCAGTGTAAAGGTTCAAAAGGTGGTCCCATTTGTCTGGTTAAGACAACGTTTAGGTTCCAGACAGGTGAAGGTGGGTGTCTTGGGGGGGGATCACTCGTTTGAGCCCCTCCATGAATGCTTTAATTGCAGGCACTCTGAATAGCGAAAGGTGCTGCCTGTTCTGAAGGTAAGCTGCTATGGCAGATAAGTGTATCCTTATGGATGTATAGGCTAGATTGCAGCGGTGTAGGTGCAAAAGATAGCATATGATATTTTGAGTTGATGCGTCTAGTGGGTTTATGTCATTGTTGTTACAATAAATGACAAAACGTTTCCACTTTGCCGCATAGCATGCTCTTGTTGTAGGTCTCCTTGCCTCCTTGATAATGTTCATGCAGTCAGGAAGTAAGTTTAGGTAGCCAAACTCTAGGACTTCAGGAGCCAGATTGCAAGGTTCAGCTGCTGCGGATCTGGGTGCTGAATGTCTCCATGGCTCTGCGTTAAGAGACTGGGTGTTAGTCGTAGTCTTTGATGAGGCACCACGGAAAGTTCTAGGAACGTGGTGTAACACGGTTGCCTCGCCCATGTTGGAGCAACCAGGATTAGCGTCATCGAATGCTGGCGCAGTTTGCGTGCCACTAGTGGTATCAACGGTGCTGGTGGAAAAGCGTAGGCAAATTTGCCTGACCAGTTCAACCATATCGCATTGCCCTGAGACTGCGGGTGTGGGAACCTTGCGGCGAAGTACTGGCATTTTGCATTTTCTTTTGTGGCGAACAGGTCTATCTCTGGTTGTCTTGACTGTTGGAAGTATGGTCTTAGCACTGTGGGATGAATCTCCCACTCGTGCACCTGTTGGCTGCGTCTGCTGAGCAGATAAGCTATTTGATTATCCTTGCCTGGGAGGTGTTCCGCCGTGAGAAAAATGTTTCTTTGAATGGCCCACTTCCACACGCTCTGAGCTAGATGTGACAGCTGTGGAGAGTGTGTTCCTCCCTGTTTCTTTAGGTAGTACATTGCAGTCATGTTGTCCGTCCGGATCAACACGGTCTTGTTGCACAGATGTACTTTGAACGTTTTCATTGCCATAAAAATTGCCATCAGCTCCAGTAGGTTGATGTGCATTTTCTTTTGCTGCGTGGTCCATAAGCCCTGCACTGTGTGGTGGAGGACATGGGCTCCCCACCCTATCAAGGATGCGTCCGTTGTCAACACAATTTGTGGTACAGGCTCCTGGAACAGTCGTCCCTTGCAAAGGTTTTGTGGATTCCACCAATGCAGAGAGTTGTATGCACGACTGGTCACCAACACTAGGTCGTTCAATTGTCTTTGAGCCTGGTTCCACTGACGTGCTAGGCAGTCTTGCAGCGGACGCATGTATAGTCTCGCGTGAGGGACTATGAAAATGCATGAGGCCATCATGCATATCAGTTGCATAAACACTCGTGCTGGGAGCGAGTGTTGGGGCCTGATCCTTTGGATTAGCGTCTGAATGCTGTTTATTCTGGCAGAATTTGTCTGTGCTTTTGCTGCCAGAGTGTCTATCATCGCTCCCAGGTACTGTTGTACGTGGGCAGGCTGAAGATGTGACTTTTGGTAGTTCAGTGAGAAATCTAAACTGTGCAGGAGGTGAATAGTGTGTGACATGTGGCTGGCACATTGCTGGGCTGACTGTGCTTGTATTAGCCAGTCATCCAGATATGGATAGACATGAATATGCTGTCTTCTCAGATGTGCAGCTACGGTCGCTAGGCACTTGGTGAACACCCTCGGGGCTGTTGTCACTCCAAAAGGAAGGACTTTGAATTGGTAGTGATGATTTTGTATTGTAAACCTGAGATATTTCCTGTGTGCCGGGTGTATCGGTATATGGAAATATGCGTCTGAGGTCTAGTGTTGCGAAGAAGTCTCCTTGACGCAACAGTGGTAATACCTGCTGTAGAGTGAGCATGTGGAAATGCTCTGATAAGATGTATTGGTTTAGGGGCCTTCAGTCCAAAATTGGTCTGAGAGACCCGTCCATCTTGGGGATTAGGAAGTACAGTGAGTACACCCCTGTACCTTGGTGTTCTAAGGGTACTAGTTCTATGGCCCCTTTTTGTAGCATACTGATGACTTCTTGCTGCAATAAGTGTAGGTGTTCTGCGGACATAGGACGGTGTCTTGGAGGTATGTTGGGTGGTGTGGAGGTTAATTCTAGGCAATAGCCATGCTAGATAATTTGCCTCACCCACTTGTCTGTAGTTATGTTTTCCCAGACTGGCAGGAACTGCTGTAATCTTTCACCAACCGGTGTTACATGGTCTGGGGGTAGTGACAAGAAGTCACTGTTTGGTATTGGTAGGGGATCTGGTGGTATTATTCCCTCGTCCTCTACCCTTGTGGTTATTGCCACGGTATCCACCTCTACTGTTTTTGTTGTAGGTGTTTTGCGTGTTCCCTTTGTTGTATGAGGTTTTCTGTGTTGAGCCTCCTCTTGCAGCTCCTCTGTTGCCGGAGCGACGAAAGGAGCCACCTCTGTATTGTTGTGACTGCAAGGCTCCCATAGACTTGGCTGTCTCGGTATCCTTTTTCATTTTGTCTAATATTGTGTCCACATTGGGACCAAATAAATAATCAGGGTTTACAGGTTGATGGAGTAAAGTGCTTTGAACCTCATTCTTAAACCCAGAGATGCGGAGCCACGCATGTCTTCTGAGCAGGACACTGGTATTGATAGCCCTGGCTGCTGGGTCTGCCGCATCTAGCGCACATTTGATGGAGGCGTTAGATATTAGCTTTCCCTCTTGTATTAGGAACTCTGCCTGTTCCTTTTAAAGGTCAGGTAGATGCTGGAGAATTTGCTCTAGTGTGTCATAGTGTGCCCGGTAATACCTGGCTAACAGGGCTTGTGTGTTTGAAATTCTCCATATGTTAGCTGCTTGAGCAGCTACCCTTTTGCCTGAAGCCTCCAGAATCTTAGACTGCTTGTCTGGAGGTGGAGCCTCTCCAGTAGTCTGAGAATTAGCACGTTTACGTGCATTGGATACTACCAAAGAGTCTAAAGGCAGCTGTCCCTTAATGTATGTAGGCTGCTGGCCTATATTTCCTCTCTATTCTGGGGTTAAAGACCCGTGCCCTGGATGTTTCCTTAAATATGTCCCCTGCGTGTTTAAGCACCCCTTTTAACATTGGCAATGTATTGACTGATCTTTCAGAAGTGTTGAAAGTGTCAAAGAGGAAGTCTTCCTCAATGGAGTCTGCATGCATCTCCACGTGGTGATTGTATGCTGCTCTTTCTATCAATGCATTGAAAGAAGCTGTGTCCTCTGTAGGCAAAGTCTTAACAGGTTATGCAGTATTGTCTGGAATGGGCTGAGAGTCTCCAGCATCCACAGGGTCAGACCATTGTTGATTCTGGGTGTCCTGGTCATAGTCCACCGGATAATTGTACTGTTCATTATCCTCATAGTCCACATCCTCATATGTGCGTGTGGGAGAATATGTATAAATCTCTTGCACATGTGGTCTGATAGGCTCAAAGAGAATTGGAGATGTAGAAGTGTCTTTTCTTTTTGAGTGGTATCTTATAGGTCTCAGCGTAAGTGTCCGGTCTGATTTTCCTCTTTAATAGGGTAAGTTTGCCAGTATCGGGGTCAACATACAGTTTTGACTGTACATCTGTTGAGGGCTCTTGCACTTCATGTGCTTTAGCTCCTTTCCCCGTTATCGCCTTTTTTGTATGTGTCGGTTCGAAACCGGTTGTTGGTTCGACCGCTTTTGGCTTCAGATGTGTTGGAAGTCCGAATTTTATCTGTCCGAGGGACTTCTGTGTTTCAACAGTCTTTTTAGTCTGTAAGAACTTCTTCGGAGCCGTAATTGTTATCGATCCGACTGTTCTTGTTTGTTCGGTAACCACTTTTTGGCATTATGTCGTCTTTGGAGCTTGCTGCTTCGGAGCGATGTTTTGCTGCCTCGGCTCAACAGACCCCTTCGGTTCGATCCTTGCCTTCGGCTCGAGTGTCTTTGTGTGCACCGGCCTTGGTTTGTCGACTTTTTGTTTCGGTTCAACAACTGTCTTCTGTTCGAGTCCCTTGTTTGTGTTGCCTGGTGTAGACATCGATCTTGTCGGTTTGACGGCCTTTTGCTTAGGCGTGGACATGGGTGTACTGGCTTTCGGCTCGACAACCCTCATATGCGACCCAGCCGGGTCGACGACCATTTTCTTTTTGGTCGGCTCCGATGGATCCACACCTCGCGGTCCGAAGACTGTAAAGTCTATCAGTTTCAGTTTCTGTTTTGGTTCCATCACTTTCGGTTTTGATTTTACCAAGCTATGGTAATGTTGCACCGATGGCTCTTGTCTTATATTCTTAGCCGGGCAGAATTGCGGGGCTATAGAATCGACGTCATGATTTTGGCTAAGGCCTTCCGGTGATGCCTCGACCTGAGCCTCTGGAAGCATATCAGTAAATGTACTGGGCTCCGTACTCACGGTTGGCCCAGTGTCCTCGCTGGAGTCGTCCTCGACTGCTCCGATGCCTGGATCGTCGTCCCCTACCTCGACGATGTCTTCTCCTTCGTCGACGTAGTAGTTGGGAGTCATGTTCTGACCCCTGCTCCGACTGCTGATCTGAGTCTTCAGCTTCGACGACCTCTTCGTCGTCTTCAAAGATATTTTCAGGGTCAGGCGCTGTCTTCTGCATCGTCTGCCTCGCTGCTCGTCGAATCCTAAGTGTCTTTTTTTATCAAAATTGTGCACAAGCTAAGCAGTCAGCTTCATTGTGTTCTGGAGATAAACACTTGTTACACACAGGGTGTTTATCTATGTGTGGATATTTCGAGTTACAGTTGGGGCATCTTTTGAATGGACTTCGTTCCATCAACGATCGGTCCCTTGGTGTCAAAAAGCCCACGCGGCCCGATTCGACGTCCTGAGCAGAAAACAACAGGAATAAAGTTGTCGGCACCAATCGAATAACAATACCGACGACCCCGAAGGCCTTTTGGCCTTTTAGAAAGTTTTTAATCGATTCCAAACTCAGAGTTAAGAAATTACATCCGAACCCAATAGCGAAAAAAAACAATCTGAGCATGTAGAGGATGCCCAGGCGCACTGAAGTCCAGGGAAGGAGCCACCTATCTCGTGATACTTCGAAGACTCTTCCAGGACAACAATGTGCAATCATCTGGACCCAACACTAGGCGGCTATCTATGCACAGATATGAATTCAGCAGCCCACATGCCTCGAACATATGTGTATGGTGGCAGGGCATGCTTTGAAAATAACACTGATGTAGTACAGAGATACTGAACAGTTTGTGCAGACTGAGTGCATGTGGGACTCCTGGTGGTAGCATAATACATGAGACCAACAGTACTAGGCAGTGTGCCTGCACCATTACTAACATGAACCACCTGAGGTTCAATTTTAGGTGAAGACATGAGGAGTAGAAGAATCCGCCAGAAAGCACTGTGCATCTCTGCATTCCAGTAAGCTGGGTGTGACAAGCACAGGATGAAGGGAGAGTCAGGCTCTCCCTGTGCATTTCAAAGGGCTCTTTGATTCAGTAACAGATCATAAGGACACATTTCAGGAAGCGGGAGATGGGGCGGATTAGATAATCATCAAGGATAGGGCTGAGGGCCCAGGATTAGCCCTTGATGCACATATCACTGGGGCTGGCATCCAGATGTGAACTCTGATCACTCCCATGAATCTTGTAGTGGGTTAATCAGCGTCAGAATTCCTGCCTGCTGCGACAGTCATCCTTCAGGAGGAATAAGAAAGGGGAGCAATATCCATTTCAAAGAAGCAACACCCAACATAAAAATTCGAAGGTCATGGGCGATAAGTGGCGCACAAGCAAGATGGCTGCACTGAAGTGAGGCTCCTGCAGCTCGGAGCACTTATCCTTTAAAATATCCTGCCCAGGTGGAAGTAATGGTAAATTAAGTGCAGCGCTGCAGTATTTGCAGTTCCGAGATCTGATTCTCAAAAATTTGAAGCCGTCAGCGGGGTGTCTTGTACCGCTATCGGCAGATACTGATTTTGTCACCGGAGGACCCTGTTCCGTCTGGGGCTGCTGCGGATGCAGTGCGCTACACAAGCGTCGAGGCGGCCACGAGGCGACCAGCAGGATTCCTCTGATCAGTGCCTGGAGATGAGCGGGGAGTGCCTACTCCTCTCCATCAGCGCGTACTAGCCTACATAACCATCTGCCTCCCAAGTGAGGATATAGAAGTGGTGGAAAAAAAAACCTTTTATGCATAATTCGCCCTGCATCGGCCCCATCGGGCTGCACTGCCATATTTGTCCAGATCGCGGGAGGTGGCGAATCGGCCACTAGCAGCAACGCACAGTGTTAATTCCCTGCATGACGTGCTACAGACTAGCGAATGCGGCAGGGTTTCATCCCAATCTCTCGAGTACTGGGGCATGACCGAGCTCACCGTTGTGATGGCAGTGGAGAGGCCCTGAAGATTACTCATACACTGAGGCAGAGCGCACTACGGTGGTCATTGATCAGAGGCGCATGGGAGGTGCTGCGGAAGGGAGTAGAGACCAAGCAACCTGAAAGTCACCCACACAGCACTTAGAGGCTCTTTCCTACGGCCCGCTGAAACAACGTGGCTGATCGCGATATTAGCATATAGACTCTGGAGAGAAAAACTCTTCCTTATGATACAAGCTAATACCTCAGTTCCTTGGCGTAGGGGTACTATGCTACTACGTCGAAATATCTGGAGGAGGTGTTCCACACTGCATCCGGTGGTGCCGGCCCTGCTCCCAATACTACTGGATAGGAAGAACTCTTCTATTGGCTGCTCCTTATAAGCTGGGGTGCAATGGATCTAGTGATGATGGCCTGTGGCGCGGCGACAGCTGAGGGACTGTTGTATTCCCGGTAGGTCGTATACCGCCACAGTAACAGACCTTGCCTACATCTGCTGCCCTCACTGCCAGAATATACCATAGAAACCCTAAGCTCCTTGATCCCTGTCTGACAGATTCGTGGAGATTAGACTCCACCGCTGAGCGTCAGATACGCGGCTGCAACGTACTAAGCATGGGAAAGCCTGACGCAAAGCAACTGAGGTTGACAATTGATGCAAAGAAACGTGCCAGGCTCCACCGGAAGGAATCTGAGAGGAGGAATGTCATACCAGTTCAGGGAACGTCCTCACCTACAGATGAAGATATGAAAGCCATATTGCTGGAGGTCAGGCGGGGACTCACCACTATTGCGGACAAAATGGGTGCCATGACGACACGCATGGACACCCTAGTTCACTAACTGGATGGCCATGAAGAACGCATCAAGGAGACAGATTGCTGTATCTCCGATGCTGAAGTTGCCATGTTCAAACAAATATGACACAAATGGACAAGCTCCTGAAAATCATTGCCGCAAAAAATAAAGATATCGAAGCGAGAAGCAGGCTCAATAATATACGTGTTCTTGGCATCCCGGAAAGTACAAATATTGGCAAAATGGAAGAATATGTAGAGAAACTATTGCATGCCACAATCGGAGATGAAGCCCTATCTTCCCATTTTATAGTCGAAAGGCCGCATCACTCACTAGGTACTAGACCTCCGGCAGGAGGCACGCTTAGGCCCATCACTGCGCGGCTTCTGAATTTATAGGGACCTAGATGTTGCCTTGAAAGTGGCCCAGGTAAAGCGACAGATTAATTTTGAGGGCACCTCATTCACCTTATATCCAGACTTCACGCCGACAGTGCAGGAAGAGAGACAAGTTTTTACCTGCCAAACAAAAACTGAGACAAGCCCAAATAGACTACGCGTTACTATATCAGACACGCCTGAGAATTACTCACCAAGGTAAGCAGATGTTGCCTTGAAAGTGGCCCAGGTAAAGCAACAGCTTAATTTTGAGAGCTCCTCATATCCAGACTTCACGGCGACTGTGCAGGAAGAGAGACAAGTTTTTACCTGCCAAACAAAAACTGAGATAAGCCCAAATAGAGTATGCTTTACTATAACCGACACACTTATATATACTCACCAAGGCAAGCAGATGTTTTTCACTAAATCACAGCAGGTAGACGACTTTTTGAAACGTCTCAAACGCCAGAACATGGCCTCCACCACACCAGATGCATCATCCAGATCAACCTCGCCGACTACATAGTGACCCATGGGATACAGCAGCTGAGTACAACTTCCGAGGGGCTTATGATGCTGTGATGACATGCTGCTTGGGAATGCTGTGACGAGACACTATCCTCTACAAACCAGATGAGTGCCACACTAGGTAAAAACTTGAGCTGAGCACTCGGAGGGGGAGGTGTGTACGTGCATGCACTTAGGAGATCCCCCTCCCGCGAGGGCACTCCCCCCCCTGAATTATATTGCACTTGTAGCATGCTGTGACCCTTCCCGGTCTTGTCCCTTCCTCGGTCCCGTCCTACCTGCTATGTCCTTGTGCGTGTCTCCCGGCACGCATTTAGAACATTGAGGGGACTAGTGCTAAAGCAGTTATTCCAACGGCATTCTGTATCTATCATTTAATAAAGCTGGTCGCTTACTTGATCCTTCCTGTCATCTAGTCATTACACACTATTTTATGCTATTTGTTTTTTATCTGGGTCTTGGGGTGGGGTAGAGATGTCTGGCATGATTGGGATGCTTTGGTGGGGGGAGGTAGGGGTTTTGTTATGTTCTTTATTATATGCATGACAGCTAGACAGACAGAAATGTGGATGCTTTTTCTTTCTCTTCGCACACAACACAGGACTAAACTTATCTCCTACACACGAATAGTGACAATGGCTAGCTTGGCAGCTCACGAGAACTTATGAACCATCACTTGGAATGTTTGGGGGTTAGGCGACCCACGGAAATGGTGCCAGATACTGGCGTACCTAGACTGACATCAGATTAATATAGCCATGTTCCAAGAAACGCAGATTAATCCACTACACACCACCACGTTCGCTCAAAAATGGGCAGATCACAGGATATTCTCTTCGTACTCCTCTTACGCCAGAGGTACGGCCATACTTCTTAAAAAATGTACTCCTTTTGCCCTAGCTATTACTAGGTATGGATTCAGATACACTAATATGTTGTTATGGCTTAAATGTCTATACTCCAGACTTTTTACTGTGTTAGGGGGAATGATTGTAGAAATAGGCTCTACCTAAAGGAGACTTTAATGTCGCCCTCAATCCAGCAGTAGATAGTCCGAACCCTGCACAGCATCATTACAATAGATCACATAAAATCCTACAGGGACTCAGAGCAGAAGGTACACATTTCATAACACAGGCCGCATCTTGGGCACGTTTAGATTACTACATACTATCAGGCGGTCTAGGACCATCGATAAAAGTACAACCCATTTCAAACCCACGGCAAGGAATTGTCTTTTAAGGTACCCATGACTAGGGTGACCATATCCTTTTTCTCCTTTTTTTCTTTTTCAGGTCATGCAAATGCATGTAACCTGAGCAAAAAAACGCTGTAGGCACATTATAGCCCATATTTTTATACACTTAAATTATTTTTTCCACTTTTTGTTACTAACACAAAACTCAAATTAGTGAAACGAGAGTAAGTTGGGGAAGTTGTGCCCCTGTCCTGAAGAAGGAGCACATGCTCCGAAACATGTCCACGTACACCTGAGGTACTGTCCATTAATACGACAGATCAAACTTCGCACTTCACTTCTTTTAGTAGTACCAGCCCGGGGTTGTGAATAAAGTTTTTTCCAATACACCCACGAGCCAGGTATCTTTTTAACTCTTCACTAAATCCCACCACTCATATAATTATCCCTATCACTTGCACCACACATAGCCATTACTATAAGTGCTCCCGCGTAGTCGAAGGTCGTAGCACGCCGCATCCCGCTACAGGTGTGCGAAGACCCCTATGATGAAGCATGACACCAAGGGGCCTTTTGGTGTGTGAGGGGTATTTTACAAAACACTAAGTGCTCCCACACTCCTGTGGGTAACACTTCCCTTAATCACTGTTAGTAGGATTCTCCTTGTTTATGTATCTAAGCCTGTGGAGTAAGAATCCTACTTCATTACTCTACCTCCCTCTTTTGTTAAAGTTGTATAGTTTTTTTTTTAGACGCCACTAAGGCGTCCCCGCCCTGCCTGCAGCCTGGTATCGTAGTGCTTTACCGCCAGACTGCTCTCTGCCACCTCGCCTCGCTCCCACATCTGCTATTGGCTGATTGATTTTCATCATTAGATCGTAGCGCTAGATTGCTTGTTTATCCATTAATTTTCAGTATTAGATCGTACCGCTAGATTGCTTGTTTATCCATTAATTTTCAGTATTAGATCGTACCGCTAGATTGCTTGTTTATTCATTAATTTTCAGTATTAGATCGTAGCGCTAGATTGCTTGCTTAATCATTAATTTTCAGTATTAGATCGTAGCGCTAGATTGCCTGTTTAATCATTAATTTTCAGTATTAGATCGTAGCGCTAGATTGCCAAAGTGCGCTTTTACTATCTTTTCATTTGTGCTGCGCTGCCTGTAGATTTGATCTGTGCCTGATTGTGCCGGTGCCACTGCCTTTTGCATCGCGTTCACGCTGATTGTGCCCCAATCCTGTTTCGCTTTTGGCTTGCTGCCATTTTGTTGTGCCTCCCTGCCCGGATCTCCACCCCGCTCCCGCCTCCCAGCTGCTCCTCCCTCCCACTGATACTGTTAGCCCCGCTCTCACGCGATAGCGCTGTGATCGTCCTGCTCTCAGCAGAAGGGGTCACTCCTCACGCTGCTCCCCGCCCTGCCTGCAGCCTGGTATCGTAGCGCGTTACCGCCAGACTGCTCTCTACCACCTCGCCTCACTCCCACATCTGCTATTGGCTGATTGATTTTCATCATTAGATCGTAGCGCTAGATTGCTTGTTTATTCATTAATTTTCAGTATTAGATCGTAGCGCTAGATTGCTTGTTTATTCATTAATTTTCAGTATTAGATCGTAGCGCTAGATTGCTTGTTTATTCATTAATTTTCAGTATTAGATCGTAGCGCTAGATTGCTTGTTTAATCATTAATTTTCAGTATTAGATCGTAGCGCTAGATTGCCAAAGTGCGCTTTTACTATCTTTTCATTTGTGCTGCGCTGCCTGTAGATTTGATCTGTGCCTGATTGTGCCGGTGCAACTGCCTTTTGCATCGCGTTCACGCTGATTGTGCCCCAATCCTGTTTCGCTTTTGGCTTGCTGCCATTTTGTTGTTGTGCCTCCCTGCCCGAATCTCCACCCCGCTCCCGCCTCCCAGCTGCTCCTCCCTCGCCCCTCCCCTTCCACTATCCACATATGACAGATGTCTCCACGCGCAGCGGATGCGCGCCAAAGGTGCGCCAAAGGTAAGCCCGTCTACGCCCGTCCGCGCCCAGCGCCAGACCCCCTGCTCCCCGCAAATCCCACTCCACCCGCATTACCTACGACGCCGCGACCCTCTTAGCCCTTAACCCCGGCCGCCTACCAAACTGCTACCAAGCCGCCCCAGGACACACCCATGGACCCTTCACATGCCACTCCTGCAAATTCGACTGCATCAGGACCCACACCAAACCCACAATCTCCAAACAGAGCTCCGACACTAACCACCTTAAATGCTTCCTGCTCAATACCCGCTCAGTCCACAGACACTCCATCGAACTCTGGAACTTACACGACACTACATCACTGGACGTCGCCTTCCTTACAGAAACCTGGATGAACGCCTCATCAGTCCCCGACATCGTCATAGCCATCCCGGACACCTACAAGATCATCCGAAAAGATCGCACCAAACAAACAGGAGGAGGCATTGCCATTGTACATAAGAACACCATCCGCATTACGACCAGTTCCGATGATAACCTCGCTACCGCCAAACACTTTCACTTCCAAATCCACACCGACCCCAAAACCACACTCAGAGGCACTCTCATCTACAGACCCCCAGGACCCCGCACACAATTCAGCGAAGACATCGCCGACTTCATCAGCCCATATGCCCTCCCATCCGAGAACTACATTCTACTGGGGGACCTCAACTTTCACCTGAAAAAGAAAAACGACAACACCACCACCACCCTCCTGGACAACCTGGCCAATCTCGGACTCAAACAACTCGTTGACACCGCCACCCACTTTGCCGGACACACGCTTGACCCTATCTTCACCTCCAGCAAGCACATCTCCTTCGATCACACCACAGCTCTCCACTGGACGGACCACAGCTGCGTTCACTTCAATTACAAAAAGTCCATGACCCACAACCCCCCACAACCTATTCCCCGAAGAAACTGGAACAAAATCACCACCGACCAGCTCCTCACATCGCTTCACCAAAACCCCCCTGCCAATTCATCGGACTCTAGCCAAGCAGCCACCAACCTCACACAATGGATCACCCACAGCGCCGACGAACTAGCACCCTTGAAAAACCATCTAATCAAGCAAGGTAGCAAAAAAGCCCCCTGGTTCAACGATGACCTTAAAAAGTCCAAGAAGTTCTGTTGTACTCTCGAGAAAACCTGGAGAAAAAACCCAACCACTGATAACCTAGCCACCTTCAAGAACGCCACCCGCAAACACCAACTGATCCGATCCACCAAGAAATCAGCATTCAAGGATCGACTTGACAACAAAGCCCAAAACAGCAAGGAACTATTCAACATCGTCAAAGAATTCACCAACCCCTCCGCCGGCACTAACGACATCACTCCCTCCCAAGACCTCTGCGACTCTCTAGCCTCATTCTTCCACAACAAAATCGCCGAAATACATAACGGCTTTGAAAACCAGTCCGAAGACCAGTCCACTCCACCCACCTCCGAACCAAAACCGAACTCTAACAACCTTTGCGCTTGGAACCCAATTACCACCGAAGACACAATCCGCTTGATGAACTCCATCCACTCAGGATCACCAACCGACCCATGTCCCCATCACATTTTCAACAAAGCAGACTCCATCATCGCACCCCATCTCCGCAATGTCATTAACTGTCCCCTCAACTCCGCTACCTTCCCGGAAAGCTGGAAACATGCCGAACTCAGCGCCCTTCTGAAGAAACCCACGGCAGACCCAACCGAACTTAAGAACTACCGCCCCATCTCGCTCCTCCCATTCCCTGCCAAAGTCATCGAAAAAGCCGCCAGCCACCTTCCTCGAATCCAACAAATCCCTCGACCCTTCACAGTCCAGCTTCTGAGCCAAACACAGCACCAAAACCGCCCTCATTGCTGCAACAGACGACATCCGAACACTACTGGACAAAGGAGAAACAGCCGCTTTCATCTTACTCGACCTCTCCGCAGCCTTCGACACAGTCTGTCATAGCACCCTCATACAACGCCTCAGCAACGTCGGAATACAAGGAAAAGCACTGGACTGGATCATCTCTTTCCTCACCTGAAGATTCAGTGGCCTCCCCCCTTTCAAATCAGAGGCCACCGAAGTCATCTGCGGCGTACCACGAGGATCATCACTCAGTCCCACTCTCTTCAACGTATACATGAGTCCCCTCGCTTCCATCGCACGCCAACACAACCTCAACATCATCTCCTACGCAGACGACACCCAGCTGATCCTCTCCCTCACCAAAGACCCAAACACCGCCAAAACCAACTTACACGAAGGAATGAAAGTAGTAGCCGAGTGGATGAAGAACAGCCGCTTAAAACTAAACTCGGACAAAACAGAAGTCCCCATCCTTGGGCCTTCCCCCTCTGCCTGGGACGACTCATGGTGGCCTCCGGCCCTCGGAACCGCACCCATACCTACGGATCACGCACGTAACCTGGGCTTCATCCTGGACTCCTCCCTCTCGATGACCAGACAAGTCAACGCCTTCTCATCTTGCTTCAAAATCCTACGAATGCTCAAAAAAATCTTCCGTTGGATCCCCACTGAAACAAGAAAGACGGTCACCCACGCATTGGTCACAAGCCGACTGGATTACGGAAACACCCTTTATGCCGGAACCACAGCCAAACTACAGAAAAATCTCCAACGCATCCAAAACGCCTCAGCCAGACTCATATTGGACATCCCTCGGCAAGCCCACATCTCCGGCCACCTGAAAGACCTCCATTGGCTCCCTGTCAACAAGAGAATAACATTCCGTCTCCTCACCCACGCACACAAAGCCTCTACGACCTAGGACCCGAATGCCTCAACACGCGTCTATCCTTCTACACCCCCTCTCGCCAACTACGATCGTCCAATCAAGCCCTCGCCACTATTCCGCGCATCCACAGATCCACCAGGGAGGGGGGGGGGGGGGGGGGGGATCCTTCTCCTACTTAGCGGCCAAAACCTGGAACTCTCTCCCCACCCACCTCCGACTTACACAGAACCACCTCTCCTTCAGAAAGCAACTAAAAACTTGGATATTCGACAAGTAAAACACCTCCCTCCCCCAAGCGGCTTGAGACCCTCTGGGTGAGTAGTGCGCTATACAAATTTTGGAACTTGAACTACAATGGGATTATATCTTGGGGTGCTACAGCAAATGGGCTTTCCCGCTCTGTTCCTATCCTGGATACGGTTGCTCTATCAAGTTCCCAATGCTAAAGTCCCAATTAACGGACATCGGTCTGCTGCGTTCCCTATCTCTCGGGGTACCCGACAGGGGTGCCCGCTTTCTCCCCTGCTTTTCGCCATCGAACCATTAGCGGCTAAGCTGCGGCAGCATCACCAGGACACTGCACTGAGGTGCAATCTGCGACAGATTCTCATATCTCTATATGCGGATGACATTACCCTTTATGTGAGACCCGCAACACAATATTAACCCACTTTAACACAAATTCATTGTTTTCGGAAAACTGTCTGGGGGTCCATATTAATTGGGGGAAATTGCGAATCTTTCCTCTTACACCTGCAGTCACTCAGTTCCCCCCCATTGGAATGGTGCAATACTGACCTAAGCTATCTCGGGTTTCGCATCTCGGGAGACAGGGAGGAGCTTATGCGCCTTAACTATGGCACTGCTGTGGACCGTATTGCAGGATGTGTCACTCGCTGGATCTCACTGCCACTTTCCTTGGCAGGATGAGTCTCCTTAATAAAGATGGTGGTGCTTCCGCAATTACTGTATCTATTTTTAAATATCCCATATAACCCCGGTCGACACTTAGATCAGAAATGATCAGGCTGGTATGGGAGGGGAGGGTGTAAACAGCCCTGAATACAATGGAACGTGCTCACGAGGCCGTATTTGCAGGGAGGTTTTGATGTTCCGGATTTTGAGCTACATTATATATGCGTACATACCCATTACGCGTATTGCTGGTTCCACCCACCACGGTATACGCTGCAAATCGCTGTGTAGCAGTTGCTGGAAGACACCATCCCCCTGAATGGCGTGATATATGCAGCCCTCCGCACACGTGACATAGCACCAACCACGCTAACGTGCACGGTCGACGCCTGGAATCTTATTCAGAACGTCCTTCAATGCCCTATGCTATATCCGCCGCTGCTTCCACTTTCCTACCATCCCCGCATGCAATTGCTTCAGGAAACAGGGTTTCCTAGACTCTGCGAGCGCACTAAACTTGCTGCATGGGGAGATCTCTATCCCAATGGGACGTTCCGCACTTCTGATCTCATTTTTCACGAGATACAACCCTCCTCTCTGGACAAATTTCTCTATGTCCGGCTCCGTCAAGGTATACACTCTATTGCTCCGGAGTTCCCGCAGGAACTCCCTAGTCTCGTTCCCTTTCATATGATGCTCTGTACTACTACACCCTTGACACTTGGTTTCTATACTTTACCATACTATACGCACTCAACAGACGGCATCTACTTGCCCCTCCCGTGCACAATGATACTTGGACTTAGGTTTTGAAATGACGGATGAACAATGGACACACTGTTGTCTACAAACAGAACGAATATCTGCTAGTAGCAGATTACGCATCACACACTATAAATTTCTGCAGTGCCTAGATTATACCCCAGTTAAAATGTATCGATTTAAATTGAAAGACACAGATAGTTGCGAAAGATGTGGAATTTCAGGGGCTGGCTTCCTACATTTGGCCTGGAAATGTCTACGAGTAAATGCGTATTGGGTGCAGGTTTTTGATGCTCTGGAACAGATGACAGCAATCTCTTTAGAGCACACAACATTGACAGCTTTGTTGAGATACACTAAATCGGTTCCACAATTGAGCCGTAGATACCTCACCATTTTCCTGTTGCTAGCTAAACGAAGAGTGGCTTGTTGGTGGGGCAGGGGTCGTGCGCCAAAATTTAAGGAGTGGCTTAATGATTTAATATATTGCCAGGAACAACTGACTACTTATGCCGAAACACTACCCCGGGCCTCAAGATATATGGAGTCATCTTCTAGCACAGACACCAGAGGTCCCATCTGGTACTCTGCAAGAGATGGCATCATGATGTTGTTTACATTACAAGGTAGTGCAATATGTTGTGCCACAAGCTGTATTGATCATTTTCTCTTTCCTCTCTTTGTGACAAACCTAATAGGTTGTATTGTATCCTACATTAGTTCTCCAATGTCGATGACCGTTTCTATTGTGATGATAACTTTTCCGATACCTATGTAGTCAAAACCAAGCTCACTGTAACTTTGTTGCTTATATTAAAACCTGTCTAGATATGTGGCGGCAGTTCGCGTGCAAAAACAATGTCATGAACTGACTCACCACTTACTCGAATAGCAAAAAGTATTTCTTTATGTGCGAAGTGGATATCCATTATATTTCATCCTACTATGTCTGCTGATATACATTAATGGCTGTAATGTAATTTCTTTCATTACTGAAAAAAATCAATAAACATGTTTACATTTTTTTTCCAAAGGTTCAGACCTTAGATCACAATTTGCGTCTAGAAAAGGACTACAAGAAAGGGAGTCTGAGATCCCAAACCTAGTCATCTGCTGAGCAGCTAGCTGGGCTGTGTGAGAAGGGGAAGCTCTACAAGACTTCTGCCTGTGAACAGTACTAGGGACCCTGCCTACTAGTCACCCTGCTGGGTGAGGGGACATCACCCAGGGAAGCCGAGACCACCTGCCGTGGTACATGGAGCACCAGCGCTTGCCAGCTCGCCAAGACCAGTGTGCCAGCGTTGGAGGGAGTGAGGTCCAGAAGGGAGCCCTGGCGTGAGAGGATTCCATGTGAGGTGTGAGGAATCCAGCCCTGCACTGATCAGGCTGTAGCCCGTATGTCGGGCTTCACTGGTGACTCCATATGCCAGGAGGGGCCCAATTGAACAGTTAGAGAAGCATGGTGGGAGTAACCCAATCCCGCACCGATTGGGCCATTGCCCATGTGCTGAACTAACTGGGCGACCCTGTATGCCAGGAGGGGCCACTGCTCATTGCCTAAGGATTGTGGCAGGAGAAAATGTCTCCGCAGTGATCAGGCAATTGTCCTTGTGCCAAACTAACTGGGCGACCCCCTATGCCAGAAGGGGCTGCTCTTGCGTGTATTGAAGCTGTAGTGGGGAAAAAAGATCTTTAATCGATTGGGCCATTGCCTGTGTGCTGATGTGGATTGGCGACGACGTCTGCAAGGAGGGGCTGCCATGACTATCCATGTGAAGCTATTGTGACCGGAGTGTGAAGGCCAGCATGGCGACCCCATATGCCAGGAGGAGATGCCAGAGACGCTGAAGCTCTCAGTCTTTGACCGGGACCAGGAAACCATATTTTGTGGACAGTCCCCACAGAACCCCGATGGAGCAAGGAGACCTACCCCCATCATCCGCCAGAGAGAATGGACTTACAGCGTGTCTGCTGAACCCAGAGCCATCTGACAACTGCAGGTAGTGTGGCTCAGAGAAGAGAACCCACACCTTCCTGTTCATCCAGAAACCATGCTGCAAAGCTGCAGGGTACTTTGCCACCGGAGTGGGTAAGCCGAGATACACCGCCATTGGTGCTGCTAAACCCTAGACTCTTAAAAGCTGTACTTACTTGCACAGTCCTAGGGCAGAACTCTGCGGCATGGTCTATTAGTGTACATTCATGGATGCGGCAATCAGTGAATGGGGAATAACAATAAACCTGCTACACTAGAGGTGGGAGAACAGGGAGTGTCTAAACTACTGGAGCCCCGACCTCAAGGAGATTGTGTTATTGCTTTTTGAATGTTGTTAATCTTCACATGTGTAGTTAAAATAAATATTTATTTTTATACAAAAACAAGTGTGGACATTGATTTATTGCCGTGCTACCCGCATGTTGAGTAAAGGCATGTTACTGAACTGTATCTTAACTTCCCCCCCGAGGGAGCCTTGACTGCTCAAGCTACGCTACCCAGTTGAGAGTCCGGTGCAGAAGGAGGCGCTTGACCCAACTCCGCAGGATCAATACTAGGGTGGGCCCGGGACATCAGGGTTAAAAGGCCTCAACCACCTTGTTTAGGCCCAATAACTCAGGCATGCCCCGTTGCCCCCGAAACAGGGTTCTGACAATACATAACACAAAAAGTTCCCAAATGCACAAAAAAGAAAAAAACTATAATTCACGCCATGATCCGGCACTAATCCCTTTGACTCCAGATCCACACAGGACTTATCTAAATCCTTGATCATCTCCATGGGTCAATTACCCCCCCAAAAATATCAAATAAAGCATCTTTCATCCCCACACACTAGAAAAATGAAAAGGGAATATTTGAACCCCACACACTGGAAACATGGAAATAAGGGTGCCTTTCAACCCTAGTGTCTCAGGAAAGTTGGGGTCCTTAGCTGCAGCGCTGCATTAGATTTAACAGTTCTCCTTCCTTCAATTGTCTTGTTCTGCTTTGGCCATTTCTTTTTACGTGAGCTTCTAGCTCAGATAACTTGGACGGGTAGCAGGAGGATTTATTCAACTTCATGCAGGCAAGTAGAAGTATATCTGTTTTATTTTTTTTGTACCTTTTTTTCAATTAGTGCTCAATCAACAGTACATTGAAATTACAGTGCAATTTAACATCGATCCTTAGGCCGAAAAGTAGTGGTTACATCAATAAAAGATCCAGCACAATGCAATAGTATAAAAATCCTTCGGTCTACAAACCTCGGTACTCCTGCAAACCCCACCCATACTTTCTCCCATTTACGCAGGCATCTTCTACTTAGATTGTATTTTCGGCTCGCCAGCACCAATCCAGATCCACTTTACTTGCAGGCCACACTCGGGGGAGAAGGCCCTCCAGTCCCATGCTATATTGCGCTTGGCCACCAATAAGGCCAATGCCAACCAGATTCTTTTATTGCCCCAGTATTGGAACTTTCATAGATTCCCATGCTTTGTATCATTCCCCGTTGTCGGAATGGGAGTCTCGGTAATAAAAATACCATAGTAGTAGGTACAAAAGAGAAAGGAAAGGCCTAGGCCTCATTCCCTTTTGTGGCATATCAGCCTCTTTTTGTAAAAGAGACCAAACTGTAGGCATCAGCCAATCAGAAGAGCCTCACCCCTGGAACCTTCCTGAAGGAACCTCAGAGCCTCAGATTTTCTACCGCACGTTGTGCTAGGGAGTCTCCATTGAGCTCTGCTCTATTTTCAATTCTTTCTAGTAGATTTCTACAGTTATTTCTTCAGGAATTTCTTCAAGTTACTTCAGAAAACTCATTTTCTTCAGGATGTCTGAGGTTGAGAAAAAGAAAGCCCTTTTCAAGCCCTGTTCCACCTGTGGAAAGAAAAGGCTGCTTGTTGAGGACAAACACAAGGATTGTATTTACTGCCTTTATCCAGATCACAAGGCAGAGGACTGCAAGATTTGCCGCACTCTCTCCACCAAGACCTTGAGAGATCGTGCTGGAAGACTTCTTACATGGCTACAGAGGCAGAAGGAAAGGAAAAATGGAGTTTCCAGTGATGAGGAGGAATCGTCTTCATATGCTTCCTCAAAAAGGTCAGTGAAAAGGGGTAGAGATTCCCCATCTTCCTCTGTTGGGCGCCCCTCGAAGGCTTCAAAAAAGACCCCCAGAGAGTCTGATGGCCGGGGTTCAGGAAGTTCCCCCCACCACAGTGGGAAGGATAAGGCAGAACTGGTTTCGCCTCCTAAGGGTGAGAAGACAGGCCCAGCCTTCAAAAAACCCTCCTCACATTCTTCAGAGAGGAGTTCCAAGTCCTCTACGACGAAGACATCGTCGACGGTGGCTCCGTCGACGACGAAAATGAAGCCCAAAATCCAATTGGTCCCGTCGACGGGCTCGTCGGCGGGAGGGTCGTCGACGAAAGCTTCGTCGTCGTCAAAGAAGGGGTCGACGGCAGCGTCGACGGAGAGTGTGCCGACGACATCGTCGACGAAGACATAGTCGACGAGGAAACCATCATCGTCGACGGCAGTGACGACGACGGTATCGACGACGGTGATGTCGTCGACGAGTGCATCGACGACGACGACAGTATCTACATTGTCGGCGGGCTCGTCGACGGTGGCGTCGACGACGACATCTGGGATTCCAATATCGTCGAGGATTTCTCCGGCGTCGACGGAACCACCGACGATACTGGCTACGGAGAGACGAGTGACGGTTTCTTTGACGAGAATCACGCCGGAGATGACATCCCCGAGAAGGGTGACCTCTTAAACGCCAACTATGTTGTTGGACCAGGAAGACTCTGAGGGAGACGGACAGGATGCTTTTGAATATGCCAATAGCCCATCTCAGCTTCTAATCAAGAGTCAAGACACAGATTCTGAAGGGGCATATGACCAAGGAGAAGGTGAATATCATCAAATGGCCCACTCTAGGAGCTATGAGCCACAAGACATGGTTTCAGTTCCTACAAAATTCCTGCATGACCTCCACAAGATGCTGCAGGACTATAAGTCAAGAGCAGAAAGACCAACACCACGTAGGTCTGCTCCTTCGACACCAGTGAGGAACCAATCATCTGTAGTCCCTTCGGTGCTTCCGATACAAACGCCACCTCAACCTCAGCGGCCAGTGCCTCAGGCTACGTCAAAGCCAGCCGATGAACCAGATGGGGATAATGATGATGATGTTTCATCCGATGGTAATCAGGACTCGGATCATGACGGGGATGAATATAATGACTACGTCATCCCAGACCAAGCTTCGCCTCATCACGACTTAGGAGATTCACCTCCTGCTGACATCGGCAGTTTTCACCAGCTGATGGAACGTGCAGCTGGGAGATTTAAACTGGTAATGCCCGCTCAAACCACAGACTGTTTCTTATACGATTTTAAAGAAACTCACCGCAAAACAACAAGATCGATTCCCATTGTGGAGCATTTGTGGGAGGAAGGTTTGAAAGCTATGAAAAACCCAGCGACGGTGGTCCCTGTGCTACCGCGTCTGGATAAAAAGTATAAGGCGCCAGATGATGGACCCGCAGCGCTAACGGGCCATCCAAAACCTGACTCTGTCATATCACAGGCAGCACAGAGGAAGTCACGGAACCCTTCTGCTCCCTTAACGGCCCCTCCTGACAAGGATGGACGACGACTTGACAACACGGGCAAGCGGTTTTCTTTGATAGCTAGCCTGCTGGTTCGTGCCGCCAATGCTTTGGCGATATTAGGACGATATGATCGCGAGTTATGGTGCGATATAGCTCCATATCTAGAACAGCTTCCACCGGAGTCAGTGGCGGAAGCAAAGAAAACTTTGCAAGAGGGTGAGGCGGTCTCTATGGAAATTATAGACTGTGCAATGGACATTGCCACAACGTCCTTTCGGGCATTGGCAGGAGCGGCAGTGTTAAGACGCCAAGGGTGGCTGAAGGCAACTTGGTTTAGGCCGGAGATTCAGAACAAGGTCCTTGATCTGCCCTTCGATGGCGAGGCCCTCTTCGGGAAATTGATTGATGATACTCTTCAGGAGATCAAAAAAGAGACAGAAACGGCCAGGTCGCTAGGAACCCTCCAGTATAGCAAAACTCCTTTCAGAGGTGCGAGAGGCAGAGGAAGTGGTTATAGAGGTTCATACCAACAATAGCAGCAACGCTATTCTTCGAACAACTCAGGATACCAACAAAACCGCCAGTCATACCAGCAAAGACAGGGCCAGTCTTTGGGCTACTCAAGACCTTACAATAAGGGTAAGCAGGCTGCCCATGGACGGGACACGTCCAAGCGCCAATAGCGGCCTCCTGGCTCTGCCTACTGTTCCCTCCTCCAAGAGATCATCAGTTGGAGGCAGGGTGCCAAAATTCATTCAGAACTGGTCCCAAATTACATTGGACCGTTGGGTGCTCAACATCATAAGACAAGGACATACTTTAGAATTTATGGAAGTCCCTCCACCCAGGCCCCCGGCAGCCATTCCATCGAAACATCTGCGTCTCCTAAGGCTCGAAAATACAACAAATGCTCCGCAAAGGAGCGATAGAGCCGGTCCCCTCCAAACAGGGCCATGGTTTCTATTCCAGGTTCTTCCTGGTGAGAAAGACACTGGAAAAATGGCGCCCCATCCTGGACCTCAGGGAGCTAAATGCCTATCTCGTCTCCCTATCCTTCCGGATGGTATCCCTACAGGACATATTGAAGATTATCAGCCCGGGGGATTTCATGGCCACGCTCGATCTGGAGGACGCGTATTTCCATGTCCCGATTCACCCAGCACACAGAAGGTTCCTACTCTTCACAGTAGCCAAGAGCCATTTTCAGTACAGAGTTCTGCCGTTCGGTCTTCGCTCTGCCCCAAGGATTTTCACGAAGGTGCTGGCACCGGTGGCATCATTTCTGCGAAAAAACCACTTCCAGGTTTTCCCTTATCTGGACGATTGGTTAGCACAGGACGCTGTGCAGGCTTGCACCAATCTGTTCCAGAATCTGGGGATAACTTTGAACAGGGAAAAATCCACGCTGATACCCTCAAGAAGAGCACGGTTCCTGGGAGCAGTATTAGATTCAAGGCTCTCGAGGGCGTTTCCTACTCAAGAGAGGATTGTGAAACTTCAACGGTTGGCAGGAAACCTTTGGGGAAGAAGGTGTCTTTCTGTACGCAGCTACAAGTCGCTGCTAGGAGTGATGTCATCATGTATTCCCTTAATTCCACACTGCAGACTGCGGCTGCGTCCCTTGCAGGAACAACTGGACCTTCAATGGAAACAAGTGCACGGCTTGTCCGAGGACAAGGTGATTGTCACTCGAGAGATGAGAGAAGCAGTGATTTGGTGGTCGCATCAAGACAATTTGTGCCAAGGTCTATCCTTCGCAAGCGTACCATCGCCTCAGTTACTGATGACGGATGCGTCATTGGAGGGATGGGGGAGCAGTGATGCAGGATCTGCAAGTGTAATCGGCTGGACGGGGATAGGTAAGAGGCGAGTCTTGGTAGGGTTCAAACTGGGCTTTATTGAGCGATACAGTCTATCAGTACAAGTAGGACGGGTGGTAGGACGTCGCGGAGATCGGCTTCTTTCTCTCCTGCTCTTTCCGATCACTCCTTCTTCCCGCCTTAGGTTGATTCCCCTTCTTCCACTTCTGTCGGTCTCCGTCGTGGCCCCGCTTCCGCCGAAGGAGAGAAGCAAACACAGATTATTGTATCAGAACAGATTCGCACGATATTCCGTATCAGGGTAGGGGGTGAGGAAACACACAGTGCACCCTTAACTAACGTGACAGTGAGGGATGTGAAAAAGGGATTTACTCTAGGGTTCCGGGGCCCCCCTGTGTTTGTTCCGCATCCACCCCGCAAATCTGTCACGCACCTCTGTTAGCCACGCCCCTCCGGGGGAGTGGCTGAGCGATGCGTGGGGTCGTTGGCCTCCTGGCTCTGCTGGTCCCGCTGATCGCCTTAGGAATCTCAGCCGTTGGGTTCCTTCCGTCGGCTGCTCTCTCTCCGTGGGAATCACTCCCGCTGCTGCCTCGGGTCCGGACTCGACTCTCGTCTCCTTGAAACCTCCCGCGTAGTCTCCAGCTCCGTCCTCTAAAGTTGCTTGTCCTCGTCCTGGACCGGCCGTCGTCTCCGTCCGTCGACTCTCCTCTCCGCACTCTCCTCCGTCCTCCAGTTGACTCGCCTCCTCCACTTTACCGCTCCATGACACTCCGCTGCTCCACGCCTCACCGCCACTCCAATCCTCTCTGACCGCTCCTCCGGTGTATAGACACACCTGGTCTTGGGGAAGGGCTTCCTTTATGGCAGGTGGAGGCTCCGCCCCCTCGTGCAGCATACCTGGCCAGTTAAAGGGACCTTGTTCCCATTCCTCCTCGTCGCAGCTGTAGGTCTCTTCCACTCTGTGCCATGTAGGGGCGTCCGCTGCCTGGGGAGACAAGAGGGGGGGGGGGGGTCACATGTTACGGGTTCACTTCTGACCACCGGGGTCGAGGGCCCCTCGTCCTTGCTACAGCAAGTCAGCGGCCATTGGTCTCCTTGCGAACGAAAACTACATATCAATCTGTTGGAGCTGAGAGCGATCAGCCTAGCTCTTCAGGCCTTACTTCCGCACATCCAGGGTTCACAAGTGCTTATCAGGACGGACAACACCACGGCTATGCATTATGTGAACAAAGGAGGAACAAGATCACTCCTCCTGTCGCGAGAAGCTCAGCAGATATGGGAATGTTCCATTCTTCAGAGAATTTCACTAAAGGCGGAACACTTACCAGGAGTGCTGAACGAAGGCGCCGACAGGCTGAGCAGGTTATCCTCAGTCAGTCACAAGTGGGAACTAAAACAGCAGGTTCTGGATCTACTTTTTCAGACATGGGGCACACCGGAGGTGGACCTATTTGCAACGCCGACCAACAAAAAATGCCGATCATACGCCAGCAGGTTCCACCATCAAGGCTCATTGGGCAATGCCCTGTCGATAGCTTGGACGGGGAGGTTTCTTTATGCGTTTCCACCAATTCCCCTGATTCCACGCCTCATAGTGAAGTAGTGTGGCTCACTGGTTAGAGGCGGCAGACCCGAGAGCAGAGGACGGCCCGGGACCAGGGTTCGATTCCCGGCGCGGCAGGTTTCTGGACCAGGGTCAGCGGACTCGATAATTCTCTCGCCTCGGTGCCCACTCTGATCAGCGATCACACTCGGCAACTCTGGGCATTAGCTTGCCTCATCTTCACTAATGGCCCCACCAGACCGCCGGGGATGCCTGGTCTCACCCTGGAGATACCCATTAAGGGACCATCTCTCAGGGAAGCCAGGAAGGGTTTCGCAGCGGTCGAAGCGCCTTGGGACCCTACGGGTAAGTAGTGCGCTATATAAATGCCAATACATTTACATACAGGAAGATGAAGACGGAACCATGCAAACTAATCCTAATAGCTCCGGCATGGGCGAGACAATTTTGGTATACAGAACTACATCTGCTGTCGCTAGTTCCTCCATTACTACTGGAGGAGGTTCCGGATTTTCTGACAATGTCCAAGGGACAAGTTTGGCACCCAGACCCAAGATCATTGCACCTGACTGCATGGCTCCTGACCAGCGAGAATTCATGAATGTCCCTCTTTCCAAGGAGATCAAGGACATCCTTTCCCAGGCAAGAGCACCTTCAACGAACAAGACATACAGATTAAAATGGAAAAGGTTTTCTATTTGGTGTAAAAAGGAAAAGGTTGATCCTTTTACTTCGAAACCTCATCAAATCCTGCCTTATCTACTCTCGCTAGCAAAGTCTAATCTGACCCATTCCACGATCAAGGTCCATTTGGCAGCAATTTCAAGGTTCAGGAGATCTGACTCTGGTCCTTCATTGTGGTCCTCAAGGATTGTCAAGCAATTCCTCAAAGGCCTGTTCAGGGTCTATCCACCAGTGAGACCCCCTCCTCCAACTTGGCATTTAAACTTGGTCCTGGCTCAACTGATGAAGAAACCATTTGAGCCGATTCACCGCTCAGACTTGAAATACTTGTCATGGAAATTGGCTCTACTCTTAGCCCTGACCTCGGCTTGGCGAGTGGGGGAGTTGCAGGCCCTTACTATCCAAGAGCCATTTTTACAATTCAAAAAGAACACAGTCATCTTGCGGACGAACCCAAGATTCATCCCTAAAGTTCCTACAGACTTTCACTTAAATGAACCAGTAATTCTAAAGTCATTTTTTCCAAACCCAGTCACTCCAGCGGAGAAGACATTGCACACTCTGGATTTACAACGATGTCTAAAATTCTACTTGGACCGTACCAAGGAATTTAGAAAGACTTCGCAATTGTTCATTGCCTTTGGTGGTCCGAGCAGAGGTCTCCCTCTGTCCAAACAGGGGATCTCAAGATGGATTTCGAGTGATAATCTGCATTGCCACAAGATAGCAGGAAAACCTCTGGTGGGCAGGATCCGTGCTCACTCAACGAGATCAGTGGCATCTTCAACAGCCCTCTTCGCGGGGGTACATATAAAGGACATCTGCAGGGCTGCTACCTGGAGCAGCGTGCACACGTTCACTAAGCATTACTGCTTAGAGTCATTGCAGCAGGATGAGGCGGCGGTGGGCCAGGCTGTCCTGAGAAACCTCTTCAAGTGATTGGTGAGCTTTCCTTTCTATAACGCCTTCCATTGGTAACACATTTTGTACTTTCATTTCTAATGTTACAAGCTACTTATTTGCAAAATGTGTTTATGGTGTTTACTGCTTGCTATTCTGATACAAAGCATGGGAATCTATGAAAGTTCCAATACTGGGGCAAGAAAACAAGTTACTTACCTGTAACTTTGGTTCCCCAGTATTGGTAACTTTCATAGATTCCCATGCGCCCACCCACCTCCCCGGGTAAAGCTCAGCCTTCAGCAAGTATGGTGTCTAGTACACAACGGCTACGAAAATCTGAGGCTCTGAGGTTCCTTCAGGAAGGTTCCAGGGGTGAGGCTCTTCTCATTGGCTGATGCCTACAGTTTGGTCTCTTTTACAAAAAGAGGCTGATATGCTACAAAAGGGAATGAGGCCTAGGCCTTTCCTTTCTCTTTTGTACCTACTACTATGGTACTTTTATTACCGACACTCCCATTCCGACGACGGGGAATGATACAAAGCATGGGAATCTATGAAAGTTACCAATACTGGGGAACCAAAGTTACAGGTAAGTAACTTGTTTTCTTACTCGGCCAGGTTTCAGCCCCAAGGAAAAGCATCAGGTGCCATTTAGCTTCTAAAGGGACCTCCAGCCTCACCACCTCAGCCATAATCAGTTATATTTCTGCCCAATATCTATGTTTATCAGTGGGAAGTCCTACAACAGGTGGTAAAAGGTCCCCTCCTGTCCACATCCCCATTGACATAATGGATTTTCGGCCCTTCCTAAGCAGTGTAATAATGGCCTGAAGTAATAAGCTCTATGCAAAATCTCAGTCCTCATCGTCAGTGTGATATCACCCTTCCAAGCTGCCTTCAATGGTCCCAACGGATCCAGGGAGTTATTCACAAGTTTTTTTCTGTACAGTTGAGATCGATCAATCAATCACGGGGTCCGTCAATAGGCGGTCTTCCAGCGCGCCACCTAGGTCAACAACTCTCCCTCTTGGATGTGACCCGCAGTGTGTGGCTCATCTGTAAATATCGAGCCACCGAGTTTCCCCCAGGTCATATTTCTGTTGGGGAGTAGCAAAGGAAATGTAAGCCTGTCCCCTTCCAGATGTCACCCACTCTTTCCAGACGAATTAACTCCCATTTTGTGAAGCCTCGTAACTCTCCCACCCCCAAAGAAAGTTGCTGTCCCAAAGTGGAGTCATCTCTGTCAATTTACCCTCCCAAACCAGACATCTTATGGCATCCCTCCACGCTCTCACCACTGTCTGTGTATGGAACGTCAGACTCCACTCCATCTTTCTACCCAGTCATTCACCGAGACTAACTGTGTGGCCAAATAATATTTCCTAATATCAGGCACCACCAGCCCTCCGTCGCAGACTCCTCTCTGCAACTTTTGTAAGGCTATATGCCGCCCCACAACAATTGTCGTAATTCTGAGTTTATCTTTTGAAAATTTATAAAGAAATCTCCATAGTGGATGCAAACTCCTCCTCCCAAAATGACTCTGCAGAAACCTGTAACAAAATTGCCCAATACTTTTTAGGAAAGATTACTAACATCTATGCTAGTTTTTCCAATCATATAAAGCCGGCAACCGATTTTGTTGAAAATGTCAATCTTGTAAGCACTCCGGAGTGCCTAGGCTCTTTCGAAGTTCCTCCCTATGAAGCACTGACCAAAATGTGCAAAAAAATCAAATCAGGATCTCCCCGTGACCCTGCGCCTCCTAAAATTCTAGCGGAAGCCTTTCCGGCACTAGAACCTCATTTTAGACATCTGCTTCAAGTCTCCTTCTCCACGGCTAGCCTGCCCATGGAATGGAAACAGGCTGTTGTACTACCGATAAAAAAAAAGCCGAATATAAGTCAAGACATCCTGGACAACCTACGTCCAATATCTCTATTGCCTTACCTTGCAAAGCTAGCTGAGAAAATTGCTAATGTCCAACTCATGGACCATTTAGAAGTCCAGAATATTTTTCATAAATCCCAATCGGGGTTTAGATCTAATTTTTCAACAGAGACAGCACTCCTGAGGGCTATTGAAACCCTACGGGAAGGAGCGGACGAGGGTAAGACAATGGCTCTCATCATGCTGGACCTCAGTGCCGCGTTTGACACTGTAGCGCATTCCATCTTGCTACAGTGTCTAAACAAAGCGGGAGTCACCAATAAGGCACTGGGATGGCTGAAAGCCTTTTTGACCAACAGGAGCTTTCAGGTCCAGAGAGGGTCGTTTCTCTCAGACAGCGTGTTGCTGGAACAGGGGGTGCCTCAGGGCTCGGCCCTGAGTCCCACCCTGTTCAATTTATACATGGCTCCCTTGGCAGATGTTGTACAATCGTTCGGCGTAGAGCTTGTCTCTTACGCCGACGACACGCAACTTCTAATATCTCTGTCACAAGCCCCCTCAATGGAAGCAGACAACTTCAATGCTTGCATGAGTAAGTTGGTCACCTGGATGACAGAGCACTGCCTAAAACTAAATGGCACTAAAACAGAGATTCTTATAATCGGGGGCAATGAGGCAAAGTGGACAAAAGAATGGTGGCCCAACTGCCTGGGTCCCTTGCCTACTCCCAATCGGGAAGCAAAAAATCTAGGTGTCTGGGTAGACAACAAGCTATCTTTCGACAGCCACGTCAGGAAAACAGTAGGCAAATGTTTTGGAGTAATGAAAACGCTCAATCGGACCCTTGACCTGCTGCCTCTGAATTCTAGACGCACCATGACACAGGCTCTAATTACATCCCGGATCGATTACGGGAATGTGTTGCTTCTAGGCACTTCTGCCAAAAACATCAAGAGACTACAGGTGTTACAAAATTCTGCAGCACGTCTGGTGTTGAGGCTGCCTCGTAGAGCTCCTTCGAGCCCCTCTTTGGCAGCCCTCCATTGGCTACCTATCAACAAGAGGATTGTTTTCAAAGCTCTACTCTGGTGCCACAGGATAATCCACCAAAAAGCGCCGGCGTATATGTCAGATCTGGCCTCCCTGTACGAACCGAACAGATCCTTAAGATCGAAAGGAATGGGTCTGCTCAGAACATCTCGCCCCAGAAAAGCTAGAATGGGAGGCAGGTCCTTCCGCACTCTGGCAGCCAAGCACTGGAATCTTCTTCCTTCAAACATGAGGCTAGAGACTAAAGAGGCTGCTTTTAGAAAGATGTTAAAAACCTTTCTCTTCACTTCATAATGGCTTCCCCCTCTCTACTCTTGCTTGCTCTTCTCCACAGCGCGGGGACACGCCGGGAGGCGTCACCATGCGCTTTATAAACCCCTTCAAACTTAAAAAAGTCTTGCAGAATTCTGAAGGGCATATTTTGTAAAATATATAGCAGGAGTTGGAGAGTTCTCATTTTAATAATGGCCGCTCGACCCATCAGCAAAACCAGAAGCATTTGCCAATGCTGGGCATCTCTGCGGAATCGGTCCAATTGTGCTTCCAGGTTCTTAGTGTAAAAGGTCTGTGCCTCCCTAGTCATGTACACCCCCAGGTACTTGAAGCCAACCATCTCGAATAGGACACTACAGTTAGATGTCAATCTTGGTACTCCCCCCCCCCCCCCCACCAGCGGGAACAGTAGGGACGGAGTGCATGGGCTTCATGACTTCTAATCGGACATCATTCAAGTAGAGTGAGATTCTTTCATCCTATTCTCGATCCACTGGAATGCCCCATATGAGGGAATCTTATCGCACTCAGGCCGCTAATGGCTCAAGGGCCCAGGCAAAGAGCATTGGGGACAAGGGGCAGCCCTATCTTGTACCCTTTTGAGAGAAAACACACACAGAATTATTAACTTGTACTCGTGCCAGAGGGTCTACGTAGAGAAGAATAACCCACCCGATATACTTAGGCCCAAAACCAAGACATGTCAGTACCGCAAATAAATAGCTCCACTCCACACTATCAAATGCCATTTAGTGTCAAGGGACAGAAGAGCCACCAGTTCTGTGAAAGAGGATTCAGTCACATGCATAATCCCATACAATCTTCTCAGATTTAGTCATGTCCCCCTATGTGGAATAAATCCAGATGGATCACAGATGTAATCATTGTTCACAAGTGAAACAACAGGGCTTTGGTCAATTCTCTGGCCTCATAACTAAGCATATGTTGTATTTTATCCATTAGATTTCCCTCTCCATTGACATATCCCTCATCCCCTTTTACCCTCTTCCATTGTCCTTACAAAACAACATTCCAAGAGCGGTCAACATCATTGCCATTGTTCTTGTAGCTAAGAGCAGCTTTCCAGACTGGAAATTGCGATGTTTATTAAATCTAATCTGCATATCATGTGGAGTGAAGTTTCATCATTATACCACTAGCAACGCGCTTTGTGTGAGGACAGCATTGACATCTCCCCTCAAGCAGTGCCCAGTCATTCTCTTTATTTCTCCAGAGGATGTCACTGGTAACCTGATCCTGCTGGCGGTCCTGTCAGCAGAGGATTTGGCTGAACCTCGCAGCCCTCTGTACTGCAGATCAACTTTATACTGAAATATACAGGTTGTTCTCCAGGAGCGAGTGCTGAGCCCGAGTAGAAGGAATCTTTGTGAATTTCTAGCTTCCCAAGTTAAGTTTGGCTAACCATGAGCGAAGGCTAAGCAAGTCCTCCCTGCGTCAAACTGAGTGGAAGATACGCTGGCACGTTGCTGACTATCAGCTGCCCTGCTGATATCCATGACCTCACCACAATGTTTGTTAAAAGCGCCAAGCCAAGCGATAAAATACACAGGTTTCCCTGCCCGCAATAGTATGGGCAAGGAAACCACTACATAACAAGAGCCCAGCCCTCGGGAAATGGACCCCCCAAGGCCATTAATGGCACACGGCCCCCTCCCTTTGCAGTGCACTACGGGCCCCAGTGTATAGGGTCCCCGGGATCAAACAGGGCCCACGGAGGGTGGCCATGCAGCCTCCATTGTCCAGTATTTCAATGGCTGGGCCCCGGGGACAAAATCGGTCTACTACTGGGCGGATTTACACCAATCAAACAAGCATGCTTTCGGAGTCTAAATTCATGCCACGTATAGGTCAATTCTGTTCAGAATTTTTGCTTCATCTTTCAGCATAATTTCCATGGGAGCTAAAATGGAAAATTATAAACTTTCACCCCCACTTTTTGCAGAGGGTGGAACTTCACGAAATTGGCCATGCTTAAACATAACTGACTAAAGTGGTAGATTGTCACATTGCAGGCAAATCTGTCCAAGGGGTCAACAGTTAGAAGCAAATTAAAAAATGCTTTTTCAAAATAAAGTGTGACTGAACAGTTTTTCCTAAAGAAGTGGTTAAGAGGAACTGCATAGTATCCAAGAAACTGTTTTTTTAATCGGTTTACCGTTTATTGGTATTAATACAGACACAGTGGTGTAATAGGTGTTTTACTTGTCTGAAAGAAGGGAAAGAGACCAGGCTGACCAAAGTCTGCATGTTCTCGGCCTTTATTAACGGCAATAAATGGTAATTGTGTATACTTTGTTTACTCATGAACATGTAGTCCAAACTCAATTTATGCCAGCTTATGAGAAGAAAGTTACTGTATCAATACAATACAAATATACACAATTGATGCACCACAAAAGACAGCTTTCAGAATGACATTTTTATTAATATTGTTGGGTACTCAAACTGGACCATCTGTAAAAATGGGTGTATGTGATTGCAATGACCTAGCTGAACTTCGTCTCAGTAATAATCAATGAAGGATTTAAGTAGGTCATCATAAACTTTACAATGAGTAACAATAAACAAAAATTGATCAATCGTGAAATGAAGATGAAATCAAAATCAGATCCAAATTCCTTTAATACAAAAAATGACTAAGCAACTGCAGAGTGCATCACTGGCACTGAGCAGCATTAGGTAGGTTTAAAGGCTTTCCAGTTATTCACAGAAAAACAGTAGGTTCACACACGCACACAATAGTACCAACGTATGTTTCAGATTCCTCAATAGTTCAATTTCAGAGTTTAATTTGGATCAACAAGATTACAGGCAGGAGCCATCTTCTGACAAATCTACAAGCAACACTCTGAAATGAAGCTTGCACAAAATGTACCCAAAACTAGTCAACTGAAGACCTTTTCCTGACTGTACAAAAGACTTCAATAACACGTACACAACTGATAAACATATTTGTGCTAAATTAAGACAACATTCAGGCAAAAGATTGTTAAAAATAATCCAAAAAACGAATTTAGTACAGGCCGTCTATAAGTGTGTGTGTACACATGGAGCATGGTCACTCACCCTCACCCTAATAAAAACTACAAGGTTTGCTAAACAGGTGTAGATTTTTCATTTTTCCTAAAGAAGTGTTTAAGAGGAACTGCCCTTGTATCCGAGAAACGATTTTTTAAATCAGTTTACAGTTTATTTGTATTAATATGAAACTACATGGGAGTAATCTGCTTCAGAACACCCACTTCAAACCAGATTACAGTAGCAATTAAAGGTATCACTATTCCAAGACAAAACGTAAGCAATGTGGCCACTAAGGGCACATGGTCTTGTTTTTTACCCAGAAACAAAATATGGTTAACAAGTGAATGGTACCTTGACCAAACAGTTTGACATCCACTTGCTAAAAAGACATTAAGGGCCCAATTGGCTTGCAACCTTCCCACCGCCCCCAAAAAAACCAAAGGCAAATAATGCATTTGCTAATCTGTGTATGTACAGGGTTCTAAAAACAGATGGCGCCCCATTCACTCCTATGATATGCAACAGGTTTCTCATCCTGAAAATCATGGGAGTAAACAGTGGAAAGTTTCACACCAGTTATAATCTCGGAGCGTATGCAAAAAGTACTTTGCATCCAAAATAGGATTTGCGGCCTATCAGGATTTAGCCCTAAGTGTGTTAAACATGATATAAGATGTGGTATAGGACGTACTTGCTGTGAGCTCTACAAAAAAGTCTTCTCAGTTCTTTGACATACACATTTTTTTAAACTGTCGCTACTTGGCTGACAACAAATCTGGCATCAATTACATCGGAACCACAATATTTCAAGATATTGTCCAATTTTGAATAGTCATTTAAAAAAAATTTTGGGGGGGAAAGTCAAGCAATTCCGATGCGATCTCCCCTGCATTAACGTACAAGGTTTAATACAAAATGTCTATTAAGCAATCATTTGAAATGTGCTATTCCTTTTCATACACAGCTGCTAGTGGGAATAACAGCTGTTAAAATTTATACATCTGCCACGGCCATACAGTTTAATTTCGTTGCAATAACCATTTTGATACAACCATGATGCAGCTATTAAGTGGTGCCACCACAGCCATTTTAATAGTATAAAATATCCACTGTGAAGGTAAACAATGCTTCATGAGACTTTAGATAAATGCAATAAAATAAAAAAAATCTAACAATTTAAAACAATCTAACACAAATTGAAACCGTAAATTAAATTGAGGACCCTGATATTTGGACTTTGTGGGAGGTAAAGTATTAAAATATCTTTACTATCAAACACAGATTAAAAGTATGCGTTACAATGATATGTTGAAGAGCATGTATCTAGGCATAGTGCAATATTAACTTTCAGATTCATTTAGTTAAATTGACCCTGTTGGGATGTGAAATGTGCATTTATGAAAGGGGTTCAGGCTCTTGGCCAGAAACCCCAGGCAATTCCAGGAAATATCAGAGCCACAAGGATAGATGAAAACAGATTCACAGCATTGTTATCCAAAATAGGTTTCCCAGATATGAATCTTGCTCCATTTACCGGGTAGTTTACAACTTTACCAGTGTCTTCGTCAAAACCTGCGGATATAAAATATAGAATTAGGGAGGTGGTTTCTTCAATTACAATTCCCACCTTTTATACAGCACCAGTCACTCTTTGTTGGACTAAAAGTTTCCAAGATAAATTGTACATTATGAAACAAAATACATGATTGTACACAAGAATTTTGATTCAGAATCCTCCATAAGACGTTAGAAAATTGACTCCCCACCCCCCACTTTTTTTTTATAAAGAGAAAGTAGGACTTTTTCTGATTTTGGTGTTCTAAAAAACAAAAAAAATGGTAAAATAAATGCACTAACAACATGAAGGAATAGAAAACCATCTTCTACTCATTTAACATTTTCACAGCACTGCTAGCCTTCCACACGCAAAAGTCAGCTTTTCACAATGCAAGACTGAAGATAAAATCGTGGAGCTGCATGTAGCAAAATGTCATGCAATTTGAACGACCTTAATAAGAAAGATGATGTACTGAATTCATAATGGAATCTCTATTCTAAAGTAGTCTAAATCAGGAAAATCTCTTTCTGGATGAATTCCTTTTTGGATTCACCAGATGTTTGTGGAACAATGCACTGCTATGTTTGTTAAGAGCATTCTTCTGGAATCAGTAAATGCCAGAGGTAATGTATGTACCCTGGCCTAAAGAATATGCTTAAATAACAAGGAAGGATATGAGTTTTTTGGTCCTTTTATAAAGTCTTGCTTGTTTTTGCAACAGAAGTTAAACTTGCAAATGTGCAGCAGCACGGCAGAGAAAGGAACTTTTTTTAAATAAATTTTTTTTTAAAGAATAAGTGAAAGCAGCAACTAATAATATGTGGCAAGAACTTCAGAGGACAACATCACTAACAAATCTAAACTGACGTTATTTGAAATAAAATTGGATTGAATAAAGAGATTAAAGACCACACTTTTGTGAAGTATCATAAGGTAGATAAAAAAATACCTATATTATACATTATCGGTCGCCACTGTGTAGTTATAGTTCCAACCTAGTTACCATAGGAAGAGCGTTTTGTGGTTTGCTAATAACGTTAGTGCTGTCTGGTGAAACATTTCCCCCAAAAATTGAAAACTTATAAAATTTGTCATGCAATTTCAACTGGGATTTTTTAACAACGCTGCAGCCCAAGCAGCTGAACTGAACAACAACAAATTTGGCAGGACGCCAGATCTTGGTACAGAAAGTATGCGGTTTGTGACTTGGTGTAAATCAGTTCAGTAGTTTTTGAGTAATCAGGATTCATAATTTATGGATATATGGATAATTGGGTTTGCGAGTCCCGCAAGCATGTGACTTTAGAGTAATCCGATTGGCCCAGAGGGTCTCTTTTTCTGTCAGCTGTCTTGCTCCAGTTAGTCCCATCTGAGCTCGTACACTATGTGGCTGCCACAACAGGAGGAGAAATGTTGCATCTGGCATTTCAGGACACGGGGACTGAATCTTTTTTTTAAAAAGACAGTCAAATAAGGCATAAGAGAGCAGGGTAGGTGTACCTTGACCACCTGGACTTTGGGGGCAGGGCCTCACGGCTAAAAACAAACTTTTGGAGGGTTTCTGGGATCTGACACATTCTCGAGGGAGCCAGCATGATCACCTGGTCTTGAGAGACTCCCACGGGGCCATGGTGTCACCTGCTAACAGTCCAGTGGGATCCAAAGCCTAATAAAATTATATTAAAAAGGAGGGGTCATGTCTGAGGTAGGTTCGACAAGCACAGGTGATGACCCTGCGGCTAACCCAAGCCACACACAGCCAAAGGCTGTGCATGGCAGGGGAGGGGGGCCACGGGAGACCGCCTTTACAACGAAACTATTAAAACACTTGCCATTACATCGCATGTCGTTGCAACACAAAAGGTGTGCAGCAGTGGGTAGAAAGTGTTGGATTTAATTCCAACACCTTCCCTACCGTTTCACACACTGGAGTTGGAATAGAAAAATAATCTATTCCAACTCCCAGCGCTGACCCCCCGACAGTCGGAGTAAAAGTTTGGATTGTAACAGCATGCAAGGTAATGGCATGTGTTGTAACTTCACCTATTCGGTGGCCACAAGCGAGGGCTGGGCACAGTGGCCAACACCAGGCTGTGCATAAAGAAAGGCCAGGCCTGGTGGCAACCCTACACTGCACACAGTCAAAGGATTTGCTCGAAGGGTGTTGGGTGTGAATAGAGGGTGTTGGCTGTGCAAAGGCGATTGGCTGCCTACAAAGGGTTGAGCAACAACAAACATGCCAATCTTGAATCTGCGGTATACCTCAAAAGGGGCAAGCAGTGATTTGTCAAAGTTAGAGGCATTTTGGAAATATACTCTGCAAAAGGGATGCATCGACACACCCATAGCTGAAAAGGAGCGAATATATGAATGGCTTTTTTTTAATACAGAAGAGGGCAAGAGGTCATTGATGTAGTATGCTGGGCAAAGTGGTTTGATGAAAGTACTTAATTCTTCCAGATTTAATGGACTAACGAGATCCGTCTTTTGTCTAATTTGGGAAGTAATGTTGCATTTGAGATTTCAGAAGGTTTATTTTTTCATATTGAATAATTTTTAGAGAAGAATCTTAGGAATTCGTTGCTTGTATCTTCTGACAGACTCGAGTGAATATATGGATTCCAATATATTATTCTTTATAATTTTGAGGAATATCTTCGAAGAATTTTGTGCATAGGCAAATAGCTTTTGTATGTGTGCAGAGTTGACCTTTTGAACTGCATTTGGGTAGTATTTTAGTCTCCTTTTCGTTTAGATTTGGAATTGGATTCTTTGTCCTTGTTCAGGTTTTTCACTGAACTTTTTACTGTCCCTCTGAGTGAGGCTAACTTCAGTGAACAATGGTTTGTGAAGGAGGTTTCTAGGCTTTCCCCATCTATTACATGCTACCTTATCAATGAACTATGTTTGTATCATATTTGCTTTGTTAATTCTAGTTTGAAAATTGAGTGTTCCTAGTTGAAGAACGAAAACGTTTTTAAATCAATCTTAAGTGATGCTCCAGTATTTAATGATTAACACTATTTTCCTTTTTGTGCACAGAGGGCCAGTTGTTCTTCAATGTGATCTAGAAATCTTTAATACAATGAGTTGACCAATTGACGTATATGGGGTTATGTAGGTCATGCCACCTGTGGCTGGTAATTGTAAGTCCAATATTCCTGCTTTGTTAGTTTGGCTACTGATTAGTTGATGCCCCAATCAGTGTTGAAAGAGCAACAGCAAGTATACAGACCAAGTATATAGTAAATATGTGCCGATTTATACCTATATATACACACACATACACACTTGTAATAAGCAATTACCTAGGACAAGTATATAGATGCAGATATAGCAGGGTGAATCATTACAAACAATTAAATGTAGATGCTACCTCCATTTTACCATATGAACACGGTGGTTTCAATAAGATTAGAAGACATACAGAAGAGCTTTTACTAGACTACTCAGCTTAGAGATCTCATGAATGTTGCCGGATTGCATCATGAAAATAATAAGAAGTTTTAGGCGCAGAAGAAATAACAGTGGCAACTGATGGCATCCCTTTAGTGTACCTCTCTAATGAATGAATCTGACAGGAAACCTCCACAATTGTCTGTGGCCGATTTGCCCATTTAACGTTGTTAATGAAACCATTCTTTGGTCCAGCCCACTATGTTCTGAATAAATATTCCAATTCAACCCTGTAAAATGCCTTTTCATCATCTAGGGTTAGTGCAAAGAACACTTCCTGGTTAGCATAGCTTAGACAAGGAAGAGTGTGGCGCGTATGATTTCAGGGCATCTTGCCGAAATCCAACATCTGATGGGTGAAATAACAGTAATAATTCTCCTTAATCTAGCTGCCAACACCTTAGAAAGTATATTCATGGTGGAGTCTAGCAAAAATATTAATCTTTAATTGGCACAAGCTAACTGGCCTTTCCTGGATTTTGTTCATACGGAGAGGACAGCCCTATTGAACTCATCCCATGAGGATCCAGTTTGCTCAGCTTCCTTAAATACTTTACACAGAAGGTGTGTTCTAACAGCTAGGTTAGTTTCCAAATTGTACAGGCAGACCATCATCACCCTGGGCCTTGGAAGTCAGCAGGAACTTATTTACATTACTGATCTTCATTTAGGTCACTGGTTCTGTCAAGGGCTTTTCTCACTTCTGTCAATCATGATAGAAGCTGTAGGGCTGCAAAGATATTGTTTCTCCTGGTACAGAAGCAGGCCAGAAGACATGGCTCAAAGTGATGTGGTGGAATTGATACTCCAAACCCAATCATGTCGAATCCATTTCAGGAGAGGGTAGGCCGATGGCCTATGCAAAGTATCGGCATTGTGTGGTGTGAGGCTTTGCTTGTCAGGAGAATGCACTATGCAATTTTGGAGAACATTTCTCAACATACAATGAATTAACTGGGTTTGGAGCAAGTTGCAGCCATTGAGGATATCCTGTTAGAATGTCCTCCATGTTTCCCTTTGCTAGCAATCATTATACAATCATGATCCAATCTTGCTGCAACTAGGACCTAGATAGATAGATCTAAACATTATTTTGCAAAGAACATTTGCTGACTTTGGAGCTTGTCTGGAGGACATTTGGAAATAAAGAGTGAAGTAGTGTTGTAAAACAAACTTTGAACGTTTCCGAACATTTAGTAGAATTTTCCTAATGACCGTAAAGATTGTTGCATTGCACTTGAGGTTATCCTTTAACAGAACAGAAGGAACTCTTAAGACAGACTATGTTACACATGCTATGCATATATGATTATGTGTAAGGCATTCAGATTTCTAGTAATGCATGCGAGGTGCTTAGAAAAGAATCACAGAATATCACTGTTTGCTAATTACCTTGCAGAGGAACATTGGTCAGGCAGAAACGGTCACTTATCTTCTGCAGAGAGTACATTGTGACAACGCTTAAGGTTGGTATCTTACAGACACGGGTGTTGATGAACTTTTATTTAATATAGTCATCTTTTAGGTTTAATGTCAGGAGTAACATTTCACACCCAAGTACAAAGAGTGGGATACACAGATATATCATTAAGGTGTATACATTTTCTGTTACAGTCTGATGCAGAACCTTCATGGGAGATTATTAAAATATCACAAACACCATTTAAATACCCACAAGCCCTGCAGACAACAGTTTGCAATAGACGAAATGAGTCCGAGGTGGAATACAGTGTCTGAATATCTCTTAACCCAATTCCTTTATCCTTTTCCACTTTCTACCACTTAGCCTCATATTCTTGTATATATTGTTAATGATGTGAGACGTAGAGTGCTTCGCTCCCATTTGAGACAAAACACAAAATTTAGTGATTTCTTACAATTCTCGTGCTAGGATGCCCAAACATGTGCTGGATAGTTAGGTGCATATTCCAAATGATTCAATGCAGGGTTAGGCCCTTGAATAGAATTATCTGCTATCAAAGTGCTGTCACAAAAGAGGAAGTACACATGCAGCATGCATTACGCTCTGGGTAGGAGGAAAGAAAGAATTTGCAGAGAAGCTTAGAGGCATCTAAGAATCTATATAACACTTTTAAAGGGAAATAGTAGTGTTCTTCACGGTATACAATTATATTTGGTAACATTAGAATGTTTTACACTGTGGGCATTGTTTGTTCAAGTGGGGACATATAACTTAGAAGATAGGCATACAGTAGTGCCATGTAAATTCTGTTTGTTGACTTGGAGACCTTCAGGTATCCTGTGTGGGGTCCTGTGTGGCAGAGAGAGCCATCCATGAGTCTTCGAGCATGAGTAAAAAGTGTTCCAAGGCATCAGTGTCAACTTTTGAGTGACTGCTCATGGACACCCCTACTATTGCCTGTTCCAGGAGTCTGGCAATGGGTAAAGTCCCAGACATGAGTGTCTTGAAAGTAATTGGTGGAGATAGGACTCTTTTAAAAAAAAAATATTTTATTTTACTCATTTCAATAATACAATACAGACAAAATCAGAAATAAAATACAAAAAAGAAAAAGAAATTCTCGCATTGCAACGTAACAATGAAAAAAAATCAACAACATAATTAGCGCAATTTTCCTTCCCGGCAGGAATGCAAATAATCCTCGACCACAACGACAATTCACATATATATTGATCAAATCATACAATACTTGACTTTCCAATACAAGCAATTTGCCAAGGGACAACAAGAACTTTTCTCCAAGATCAGCGTTACATGACTGGTATCACACACTCTTTTGTAGCTACATTCGAGCACAATGGGGGGATTTTTAAGTCTGGCGCCGCAGTGGACTCCCCTCCGCAGGAGGAGGTGTTACTAATTGCGCCATCGTTCGAGACTCAATGTAAGTGGCATATAGGCTCCAAAAGTTCTTCTGGCGGTTTCTGGGCGGGAGGAGCTCACTATATATTTCTGTTTGCGTATTACAATACAGCATATCTCTGGAACATTGTTTCAATGTGGGAGGGGGGCCTCTAGACCAGTGCAGCGCCAAGACTCGCTTAGCATCCAATAGCGCCATATCTACCAAACGTCTAATTGGTTTCTGTATTGTTTTGGAGTAGCCTAAGAAAGCCAATAGCGGATCAGCGCTCCGGTCTACCTGTGTTATTGTGTGAAATTCCGCAAATATATGTATCCAGTAGTTCGATATGGGTGGACAGAGCCATGCAAGGTGTAAGAAATCGGCATCCAAATCACCACAGCGCTCACAGGTAGGTGCATCGCGCAGCCCATATCGGTGTACGCGAGCGGGCGTATGATAGACGCGGTTCAAAATTTAAAACTGTATAAGCCCATGTCGGCTAATGAGCGAGATACGTTTAGTTGCCTCGCAGCAGTATCGCCACATATGGTAATCTGTAATCAATTCCAGATCAGTCTGCCATTCTAGCCGGGCCTTATTATGTCAATCCCTATACAATTCCTGTGTTTGCGAGTATATTCATGCTACCAGGCGTTTAGGGGATTGAGCACGAAGCAATGTGGTGAATGAGTGTACCTCCAGGGGCTCCAGCATGTCGTCTCTAAGCATAAATCTTAATGCACTACGGGCTCTGAAGTAATGAAATGAAGCCAGTGGCGAGGGCCGTGGATCCCTCTCCAGGTGGTCTGTCCAGTCTCTACCTCTACCGTCATTAAAGAAGTCTCTTGTCGTGTCCAATCCCAAATTACTCAGCGCTGTCAGCATATCTGGAGATATTAGAGTTGGCAACCATCTGCACCAGGCTATTGGAGTAGTAGGTGAGTACAGTATAGTTACCGTTTGTCTATTTAGAAGGTTATTCCAGACCTGAATCGTGGAATTTATCGAATCTAGAGTGGTAGTGTACCTACTTGGTGGATAAAACAGAGCAGTCGCCAAATGGGCTGGGGCGTGTGTAATGCGCTCTATATGCAAATGTGGTGGTGGTGGGGGTGGGGGCCATGCTGGTGCAGCCAAAAATATGCATGTGACGCTTGTGCTGCCCGGTAGTAAAGGTCAAAGTCCGGTGCACCAAGCCCACCCATCGAATAGGGCAGAACCAGGAGGCTCCAGCTCATCCATGGTTGTTTATTGGCCCAGGCCAACTTAATGAGCAACGAGCGAAGATGTTTGAAAAATTGAACTGGCAAGACTATAGATATATTGAGAAAAAGGAAAAGAAAGCGTGGAAGAACAACAATTTTCATCAATGAGATCCTGCCCAGAAGGGAGAGGGGGAGGCGAATCCACCAAGCGATGTTGTCCTCCAATTTTGTGATGGCACAACCATAATTTTCCCAAACACTAGGTCTGGGTCTGTATGTATTTGGATCCAGAGATAGCGCACCGGGTCAGTGGACCATTGCAGTGGGAAGTCCAAGTCCTCAAGGGCTGTCGCCTGAGTGCGGGGGAATATCACTGATTTGGTAGATATAGGACTCTTACAGCCCTCACAGGAGAAGGGGCCATCTCTTTTGTAAGCTGCATGATCTGTATTGCCCATTTGTGACAAACGCATATGTTTTTACAGAGCTGGATGCCTTTTTCCTGTGTGGATTATGCATTTGCGCTCGGTGTGTTCCATGAAGTTCTAACAGATGTGAGAACTTGTTTGTAACGATTGCTGAAGGAAGCAAAAAACAACAGAATACTATGCTCTTCGGCCTCTTCTGGAAGCCCCAAAATACATATATTGCCATTCCAACTGCAGTCTTGGAGTTTACAGACTTTCCTACGAAAGGACATTTCTACCCCAGTCAGATAGGATTTAAAAAACTGGCCTCATTTGCAGTCACCAGGAATTCTGTTGCCTACGGTCTTCACTGAAATGCCGCCATGGCAGAATGCATGCGTTTGAGTTAATTGTTAATTTCTGTAGTAGAGTTTTCCACTCTGCTGATGGATGATTTAATGCTTTGGAGGGATGGAAACCTGATATTTGCAATGCTTTATATGTACAGCACGAATGATGGAATTTCCTCCTTCTGTACCATGGGTAACACATGTGGAATACCTGGACGTAACATGGTATACTTCTTGTAAGCCCAGTAGTATCAAACATGAAAGCTTTTAACTTCACGAATGTCAATATCACAAACTATAAGCTGAAGAAACCTGAACTATTTAGGATATAAGCATAGCCTATTAAATGTAATCCTGTAACTTTAAGGCAATACAGATCCATTGTTGTCATAAATAGAAGTGAGTTGTCCACTCTGATACTGTATCTACTTCACTGATCTATGAAAATCTTTCAAGTTATAATTTACACTAAACCAATAAGCTAGTATAGACAGAGCATGTGAACCAAAGCACGATTTCAAAATTGATCAAAACATTTAGTAATTGGAGGAGGAGCTACGTCGGCAAACAAGATGGCTGCTTAGGCTCCCGGCTCCGCCGACCTCCGTAACCCGCCACGATATCCTGTACATTATCCTGACTTTACGCCTGGTCTCTGTGTGCATGAACTGTTCCGCACTCCGATGGTGAAATCCGGAAATTTTTATCGGCTGGTTGGACGAAGTTCTGTCGTGTTGAAGTTTGCGGCCTGCTCCAGCGGTGAAGTCGGGGCCTAGAGTACTTTCACAGCCGGGCTGCAGTGCAACATCGGCCAGAAGAACGAGGCTAGGTCTGGTCAACCGGAGTGGAAGCTTTGTTTAAGCCAGAATTTGGTGGCGATCGTCTCTATTGCTCATTATCGATGGAGGAGTGATTCTGCTTATTGCTGGCTGTGAGTGGGGGTCCCTGTCCCGCGGACCCGGTATTGGGGCCGCCGGGGTTCGTGGTTCGGGGCCTCTGGCCTCCGGCCTTAACAGTGTAGACCGTGGCTGCGAATAAAGACCGGTCACCCTCCGCATCTGTACGTTTGCGATCCTGTTTGTCCCCCCCGAGGATGCCGGATTCACCCGGGGAGGTGATTGGGATTGATGTCGGGCATGAGACTATGGATCGAACGGTGCATGAGCCATCGCTAAGGTCAGTACTGGCGGAAATTTGGGCGTTTTGATCACATGTGGATATCTTGTTGAGCAAATTGGACTCGCGCCTATCTGAGATGCTCCTGGTGGAACCGGACCCGGCATTACGGTTGGAACAGGAATCTGCAGCCATTCAAACCGTGGCCATTTTGACTCCGTGCGAGAGCCCCGTGAGGAAACAAGCATTGGAACCATCGGATGGTGCCCTGGGAGACGGGCATTGTCATTGAACCTCAGTTGCATGCAATGCCATCATACCATAAATGTAGACAAATGGCTAGGACCCATTAGTTGTTTTGCCTGTAAACAAACTCTACAACCCCAGTTAAAACAGTCTTCGAAAATCAAATACAAGGTCATTAACGGCGGCCTAATCAATGCCAGCTCCATGTGTAAGAACGCACTACACATGTATGACTTAATCTCAGAGTCCAATCTGGACTGCCTCTTGGTCACGGAAACGTGGCTTAAAGACTGGTCCAGCCCAGATATTGTCCGCGCATTGCCACCCGGTTATAGGATACAGAGACTAGATAGACCCATACAAAGAGGGGGGGGGGTCGCTATCATACATCGAGAGACTCTCAAATGTAACATTTCGGAACTACCCGACATTAAAGGAGCCGAATGTCTAGCATTCAACCTACAGGCCCATGACTCCTTTATGTTCTCTGGAGCATTAATATATCGCCCACCAGGACAAGCGAGCCACTTCCTGGAAACCATGGGTGAAGTTCTTAATAGCCTAACGTTAAAGGCTGCTAATTTCACCTTACTGGGGGAACCTAAATCTGCACCTTGACAGCGCTAGTGACCCAAATGTGTTGTGTTTTAAAGACATTATGCATGTGTTGGGAATGACAATACTGACGACAGATCCTACACATACAGCTGGCCATGTGCTGGATTGTATCTGTTCCAACCTCAATACTATTAAGGTATCCACTCCTTTGCGCCCCTGACCTGGACCGACCACAAATTTATTGCATTCAACCTCAAAACTGAAGTAACTAAGGTCGTAAAACCAGATATAATGAGAAACGAGAAACCGATCCCATGCTGGGCAAAGATTATTGATCACCCAGATCTACCGAATTGGGTAAAAGAGAACAAACCAGCGATACATGGAGAAGTTGTCACTGACAATCTTAGTTATGAACGATGGATGAGATCTATAGGGGAGAAATTGACTTCGGGGGGGAACCAGAAAATTAAAATCTAAACAAGGGAACATTTCAGACCCTTGGTTCACCAGCGAATTAAAAGATACACTGCAAACAGTTTGAAGATTGGAACGAAAATGGCGTAGGCACTATAACAACGACGACCAGGAAATTTTTAAAACAAATAGATGAAAATATCATGCATTAATCAAACGTACTAAAATAAACTATTTTACAAATCAGATTGAAGCTTCACAGAACAATCAAAAGGAAATTTTCCTAATTGTTAAAAGTTTTCGAAATCCTAAATTCCTATCCCAGGAAATCCCACCTTCACAGATCTTTTGTAAAGAGATTGCAAATTATTTCGAACAAAAAATTATTAATCTTACCAAAGATTTTCCCTTAACCCCTGTAAATGACAAAAACACTGTACAAGAAAATAACCTTGGGTAAAGCAGCTGGAACACCTTCGCTATGATTGATCTTGCAGACTCCTCACAAACCATCTCAAAAATTAAATCTAGTTCGCCACTTGACCCCTGCCCCTTTCACTGATCCACGCAATTAAAGACGAGGTAAATCCCATGATCAACGCCATTATTAATGCATCACTCCAATCTGGAAATATTCCCATCACCTGGAAGACTGCAATAGTAAAACCACTGCAAAAAAAGACTCTACATGATCCCTCTGTCCTATCAAATCTGCGGCCCATTTCACAACTGCCCGCTATATGGAAATGTGCTGAAACCCTTGTTAATAAACAGCTCTCAACATTCCTGGAAGCAAATAATATCTTACATCCGAATCAGGCAGGGTTCAGAGCAAACCACTCTACAGAATCAGCACTCCTGTCAACAACAGAAACCATAAAAGCTGCACTAGATCAAGGTAGGAGGGCAGTTTTAATCCTACTTGATCTATCTGCAGCATTTGACACGGTGTCCCATGCCATACTATTACATCGCCTTGCTGGGGCTGGCATAGGGGGCACCGTGTTAAAATGGTTTAAAAACTTTCTGCATAGAAAACAGATAACTATGCTGGGACAGCTCCACTCGGAGGAGAAGGAGATTGGTTCAGGGGTGCCACAGGGCTCAAGCCTGAGCCCTACTTTGTTTAATCTTTACATGGCGCCCCTAATCAACCTCATTGCTTCCTTTGATGAAAGCACTATAGCATACGCAGACGACACTCAATTGGTCCTGGTTCTGGATGATAATACAGATAAAGCAGAACAGGTTCTGAAAGAGTGTCTGACTGCTACTTTCAATTGGATGCATAACAACCACCTTAAATGTAACTCTGCCAAAACAGAGATTCTACCATTTGGGAAAAACAACCTCTTCTCCCCACACACCTGCTGGCCATCGGTGCGGTAGCCCCACCAAACACCATCAGTGCAACCCGAAACCTGGGAATAAAATTTGACGAGATGCTCTCTTTTAAGCAACAATCTATAGAAGTGGCAGCCTCTTGTTTTAATATCATAAAAGGTCTCCGAAATTTTTTTGATTTCCTGCCTTTTTCAGCCCGCCGCACAGTAGCAATTGCTTTAGTCACATCAAGAATTGACTACTGTAACAGTCTGTATGCAGGGGTGGCAAAATCCACCCTGCATAAATTACAGATGGTACATGATGGCGCGGCTGGTTCTAAGGTGGCCTAGAAAATCATCAGCATCGGCCGCCTTAGACACGTTGCACTGGATCCCTAATCAGAAGCGCATATTGTTTAAAATCCCTGTGATCACTTTTAGAGCTTTTCACAAGCGTGGTCCAAAATATCTGTCCAACAAATTTCACAGATACCACCCCACCAGAGAACTCAGGTCAGCTACTGCCAATTTGATGACTGTCCCTAAGTTCAGACTCGCCACCAAGGGAGGAAAATCATTGGCAGTCTTAGGAGCGAAAGCCTGGAACACACTCCACGCCCATCTTCGCTCAATTACATCAGAGCAGATTTTTAATAAATCCCTAAAAACATGGATCTACGGATTAGCCGAATCAGTGTGCAAATCACTTGTCTGATCATATAAAATGTTTCAAACCCGGTCAAAACCTGCCAATTCACTAGTAATGAAATCGCAGCGCCAAGATGCTCCTTGGAGCGACAGCGCGCTTTACAAATACCTCAACATCAACATCAACATCCAGAGGATGTCCTGGTATCGCCGAACCTTCCAGCACTTTCGGCTTTGGAGATATCAAAAGGCGTTCCCCTCCTGGAGACTTCTGCTCGTGACTTTCCTTTCACTTTGTGGTCGTCTTCTCCTTTCTTGGTGACTCTACGACTCCTGTGCAGGATACATTGTGACTGTTCATACAGGAGAGTTCTTCGGCGTCTAAAGTTCCCGTGGACCCACTGCCTGCGAGTCGCCATGGATTGATTTTTGATGATTCTTTTCTCCTTTATTACCTCTTAGTGTGCCTTTGGGTTGCGAAAGGGGGGGGGGGGGGGGGTTTGTGTTCTTGTTCGGAAGGGCCAAGGTTGAGATCGACTAGGTCGGGAAGGGTTGGAGTGGCTTTCACAAGTGTTTGACCTGTAACGGTTTGCTCTAAGAGGCTGGGCGGTGTCTTACGGTACCCTCTACTTTTTTCTATAGTGTTGTCATAAGTGTTCTTTTAGTGATAGGGGCATGGCTGTTTCTGGCGGGCGGTCCAAAGGGGCTGGGAGCCCAAATGTATATGCCCTCCTCCATTCATTTTCCTATCTTTAGGGTTTTAGTTATTATCGGCGACAGGCACGCTGCTAGTGGGGTTAGGCAGTAGCCATCTGCAGGGGTGCAGGGTGGGGGGCTGGACGGGGTTTTTTTTATTTTGCATTTTTTATTTTCCATGGCCTTTATTTTCCTTCTCTTTCTTTCTTAAGGATCAGTATAGCTACGAATCATTCGGACTCGTAAGCTTGTATTTAGTGCTTATGCTTTTATGATATCTGATTTCCGGGTGGGCAGGCTCCGAGAATTGGCGCACCATGGAATGTATATTGTGTGTTCATTTGCATCGATCTGTATGCTTTGGCGCCGATTCTCCATCATAGTGGTTATTATATGTATATCCTGTTTCTTACCCTGTCCCCCGCATTCTCCTGTTTGATCGTATGGCACCTGATCCTCTCTTATATAATATAAAATGAAACCTCGGACTCATCCTGGAACTCAGTTGTGCATTCTCATATCAGTTTTGTCCTGAATCGCTGCCGAACCTCTGGGTTGTCGGCTGATGAGCTGTGTAGTACTGTAATATTGGTGGTCTTAATTTGTCTAGCGGACGGCCCCCGCGGTTGTAGGCCTATGCTTGTATTTTATTGAATGCTAAAATAAAGGTTTTCCCAAAAAAAAAAAACATTTAGTAATTGAATGACATAAAATAATGGACATGCAAACCCCCCCCCCCCCCCCCCACCCTCACCCCCAAAATGATATAAGACAAAGAATCAGATCTTGAAAATGAGTATTAGTGGAAGGCACGGTAACCCTCTCAAAGTTCAAAATTTTGTTTAATGACCTCTCTAGCTACAACACTCCTGATAAATACAGTAAGCTGAGACTCAAATGTGAAATAACAGTGGCTAAAACGTTTGTCTTTCCAGCAGTTAAAACTGCTCAAATATGCACATTAAGGGCTCAATTAGGATCACGGTTTTCCCGCATCTCCGGGCCGGCGTAAGCCACCGCCGGCCCGGAGGATGCGGGAAAACCCCTGCGGAGGCACAAAAGATCCACCGCCAAATTAGGATGGCGGTGGGTCTCAAAATCCGTCCGCAGCTTTTCCGCAGCGATCGCCTTCCGACCGCGGCGGAAGAGCTCTAAAATGGCTGGCGGTGTCTATCAGACACCGCCAGCCATATTAAGATAGCGGAAATCATATGCTTTTCCACAGCGGCTTTTCCGCCGTGGAAAAGCATACGGACATTGACTTCGGGGGCCCATTGCGGGCCCCCTTGGTGACGGGGTGGGGGTTCACATGGGGGGTACCTATGGTACCCCCCCTGCATTTGCGTGGACAAAGCGGAAGGCACCGCGCTGTGCCTGCTGCTTTGTGCACGCAAATGCCGTGCATGCATTTTCAACACTGCGGCGGGTGCAGCTTGAAGCTGAACCCGCCGCAATGTTAAAGATTGAGGATGTGACCGCCACCCTGGCGGTCACATCCTAATCTGCACGGACGGTCCCTCCTACTCTATGGTAGCGGACAGACTCCGGTCCGTCCGCCATCATAATCGGCCCCTTAGTCTGTATTTAAGGTTCTGAGTTTTGAAAAGAGAAATGCAATCTTCAAGGCAATACAGGCTAATTTCATATAATATGTATAAAAATCAGTACCTGTAATCATAGTGGATCCGATGTATCAGGGTGTAACTAATGTACCAACATAAAGTACCTATATATTTACATCTACAGTAAGGTACCCTCTTTTTCTGCTTTTCATCCACTGGTCTACATTAGTATCTTATTTTAACCAGGCTTGATGGTTCGTATACAAACTATTCAATTAATAAGTGAGTGACGTTTGTGGCCATTGGAATGTTGTACTCCCTTCAAAGTTAATTCCCTTATAACTTTAATGATATTAACTGTGTGAAGCATGTGTATTAATCTACAAATGCACCTTTTATTTAGACATTACACGTGGGAAACTAACTAGTATATTGCAAAAATGTAATTAATTAATAAAATGTGAATCTAACATATATGTTTGTGATTACGTAGATAAGAAGAGTAAAGTGCATGTATTTTTGTCTGTAGTAGAATGGTATTGTGGCAAAGAATGCAGATGGTAAGTGTAATCGGTTTGAATGTTGCTTTCGCTAGGTAATACCTAACATGGGTAATTAGAATGGTGGGCGGTAAACAGAAGGGCTTATAATCTATATCTAATTTCTGTTATGTTTGCTTTCGTATTAGTTCTGATTCGGCCCTGCTAGGACTTGTCTAAAAAATGGCTGATGTGAAATGTGACGGCACAAAAGAAAATAAAGATGCCCCCCGCACATGCTCAGAATGGATGTTCAGGCACGAGTGTATGGCTTATGCCCGGAGTGAGAGATGTTAAGGCCAGCTTCACCTGCCACAGGAGTTGTGCCAAGAGAGACTATTCTAAAAGCATGGGAACAGATGAGAGAACTGTGCTCCAGAGGATAGGACCAATCAAAATTGAATGTTAGCCCCTAAAAGTTTTAATTTGGTTATAGAAGGTTAGTGAAAGGGTATAAAAGAGCCTGTACTTATAACGAGGAGGTTCTTCTTCATGCTGCTTCATGATTTTTGTGATTCGTGATGTGGTCTTTACTTTCCGCACCTTTACTCAGCACAACATGTGGTCAGTTGAGACTATTTTCTTTTATGGTGCAAAAGACTTTGAAAATTTTGGACTTTGAACTTTGATGGCGAAAAGGAACGAGACCGTTGCGGGAAACCTATCTTCAGGTGAACCATTCTCATCATAGCCCTATGGCGAAGAAGTAATGAGTATTCTCCATTTCTAATTTTCCTATGCTTAACTGTGTTAAATAATGCTTAGATGTACTTGTCTAATAAATTGTATTTGATTTTGAGTTATCGTTCAAGAATTTAGATAAAATCATATAGAAATTCAACTAGAGTCTGTGGTTATTAGAACAAAGTAATGACAAATAAATGTTAATGTTGAAGGTTTTAAATTATGATTAAGCTGGACTTAATCGCCATCAACTGACTCCTACTAGTTGGTCCATCGATCAAATAGCGGTTTACCTTGATGCTTCAGAACTGATAGCTGTTAAAGTCTAATGTATAAAATGTATATCATTATTGAGTAGGTTGAAAGGTACCCTGCATGTCCTGCAACTCGTCTACTGATCACTGATTCAGGAACAGTGTGAACGCATGGTTATTCGGTATTATGGGCCCCACCGATAAGTGAATGGTTAGAGTTTCCTGGTTTAGTGACACAGGTAAAGGGTTTTATGTTAGACCCGCTGGATCACCATCAAATTGCAGAAAGTTAAAAAGAATAGTAGGGGCTTAATTAATATGGTGGCAATGAAAAGGAGTACACCTATTTGTCTTATAAATGGATCTCATGCCAAGTATGACATATTTTAAAGGAGAAACAACATTTACTGCTAATTTATTCCCATCAGTGACCACAGTATGTGCATGAATTTTATCGTCTCAGTCTTGTCCTGTATAATATTTAAATAGCAGAAACAAATACATCAAAAACGTGAGACATTTCATATTAAATCACACATGTTGTATAGGAAACATATACCATACCTGAATATTGCATTGTAGCCCCTATATAAGAATCTATCATTGATCCGAAGAGCCCAGCAAATGCTCCATACAGAATTAAAGGCCACTGGGGAACTGCAATTTCCAGATCAGTTACGAAAAGCAGTTGGGAAATGAAGTAGGCTAATCCCACAGCCAAACCACCAAGAAAGCTTACAATAAGACCCACGAAAGTAACACCTCCATTGGTACCTACATCAACAGAAATTAAAGAAAGAAAAAACGTAATTTGTATAAAATTATTTCACAATATGTTTTATAAAAACAGAAAACAAAGACAGTTTTTCAGACTTCAACACCGAATCTCTTAAAGTGTCAGCCATTAATATTCTCTATGAATCAGCTAAGGAGAGACAAAAACATGTTTTTCATGTGCAATTATTGAAATAAATAACATTTAAAGGAAGAGGTGCTGCCTTTTGCATACATTTGAAAGGGTGCAGCTACCTTGAATGACAATCCTAACTTTCGTTTAAATGGTCCATATCTTTATGGTATTTACATCTTGCCTGAAATCCCCACGTAGTATATCCAAAAAATGTTCATGGCACAATAGTCATAACTCAAAAGCTTTCAAGATGCACAATGTAACTGTAATTTGATCTCATTTAATGCAACAGCACTCTTTCTGAGGTTTAGGAAAGGGTATGCATAACGTTTAAGAAATGTACATTATAATTATTAATGTAGTAGTGCATCATAGGAAAGGGTACAGCTATCCAAGAAGCACTAGCACAGAAGGTACGTTACAGGGTTACTTTGATGGAATGTACTCTGGAATCAGAAGTCAAAGGGTCAAGCGTGGGCCTAATTGTTGCCTTTTTCTCTGGAAAGAGTTTTGATGGCGTGGAATGTGGTGAATTAATGGCCAGTTTAGAATTGCAAATGGGATGTTTAGTTTTTTCATGTTTTTGTGTTCTGGACTTGGGCTTTCTTGTGATAGTTTGCAGCTTCAGCGATGTTTGCGGGTAACCAAAGTGGAGGCTATCCAAATGTTGAAGCAGGTTTCTAGTCAGTGATGCAAGGTGTGACCCCCTGGTTATTATTACCTGGAAGATAGGAACAGGCAGGTCTTTAGTGACTTAAGGGAAAGTGAGATGGCCATCCACGTTGAAATTATGTTTATGAACAGCATGCCAAAGTTAGATTTGGAGTTTAATATGCCAGGCTTGTAGTAGTTTGTCGGTCTTCAATATTACCATGCACACAAACCACCTGGTATTGGAGCATAAGCATTTAAGGACATGCTATACTGAGAATAATGTACAATTGATAATGAGTATCGCCCCTTTATGTGGGCAACAAACGGCAACAGGCAGCATTGAAATAAAGTGAATACTGACCCTCCGCCACACTTTTTGCAAAGTTATAATTAGAAGAAAGCTGTTTTACCTTATTGCTCTCTGTACTCCAAGGTACTGTGACATTACATGACCAATAGATTTATATTTAGCGTTTTTTGTTTTGTTTTATAAAAACGCCAAAGAACTTTTTCAATATTCCATGTGCCATGTGTTGTTTTATGCCGATACAGCACTCTAAAGGAACCATTTTAAAAAGGTTTGTGTTTTAGGTTAACAAGTTCACACTTCAAATGTAATTCACTTAAGACAATATTTGCCTGGGAATTTTCAAACCAAAATACACTACTGTACCTGTCGAATTTATTTTCCCTTTTTCTACACCAGTGAGGCAATAACCTGGGCTGGCTTTTGGCATAACTAGCTAGGCCCAGGCCTGTGGGCCAATATTTAGCAGGGCGAAAGGAAACTGCATAAAAGTCCTACAAACAGCAACGCCCCTCAACCTTGGCTCCATTGATTTCCTTTAAAATGCTTCTAATCGTTTTTAACATGCCACAGCTGTTTTTAGAATCCTACCAGCCCCCTACCTTGCCCTCCTATCCATCTCTCGACCCATGCCGGCAGACATCAACTCTCCCTTCCCAACCCAACTAACCTGGCGAGCTACGTTGTGTGTGATTCGGGTGAGATGGGGAGCTGCGGAGATGAGTATTCAGAGACTAGTCTCTGTTCTGATGAGGCCAACTAGAGACTGACCTGTGAGTAGGGCCTGCTGCCTCATATGAATTTACCAGCACCAGCCAAGGATGCACATTTATTCCTGCCTAGGACGCTTAAGGAGAAAGGGCTAGCTCTGATTCGAACAAACCGGTTTTCCACTTCTTTACCCTAATTTATACATGGCTGTTTTAATCTGAAAGTTGTTGCTCCTACCTCTGACGAGAACGAAAGTACAGAATTCAGTAATTTCATTAAAACGGATAGTTGTACACACATTACATATTGCTCTATTGAACTCATTAGGACTCTCATCAAACTGCTTTCACTAGCTTTGCAGCCTTATATAACCTTGTCTACATACTGCTCATTCGTCTTCACTTGGTCCGTATAGACCTGAATAAGTTAAGCGTGAAAAAGAAAATAGGAGGGCACGTATTCTAGAACCAAAACAAATAATATCTCACATGTCCCACGGATTCTGAGGCTGCTCCTCGCTACCGTTTCCCATGTTTAAACTTTTTTCCTAAGTCTAATGTTAGCAAGCATTTACAATGCAATGGTCTCGGCATTATTAAAGGTAGAGCTATTGGCATTGCTCATGACATTTAAAAAAAATTTTTTTTAAACATAAATAAATGGTATTGTCATCCACAATTGCAATAGGTTAACAGAGAGTAGTAGAGAGTATTCGTGGACACAGAGACACACACACACACAGACAGAGCCGCGCACACACACACACACACACACAGAGCCGCGCGCACACACACACACACACACACAGACAGACAGACAGAGCCACGCACACACAGACAGAGCCACGCACACACAGACAGAGCCACGCACACACAGAGAGCCACGCACACACAGAGAGCCACGCACACACACAGAGCCACCCACACACACAGAGCCACCCACACACACAGAACCACCCACACACACAGAGCCACCCACACACACAGAGCCACCCACACACACACACAGACAGAGGCACGCACACACACAGAGCCACCCACACACACACAGCCACGCACACACAGGCAGAGCCACGTACACACAGGCAGAGCCACCCACCAAGAGTCATTCACACAGAGCCACCCACACACAAAGAGCCACCCACAATAACTAAATATAGATGCATATACCACGTGTGGTCACCGACAACTGCCGTAACACACCTAGAATTTGCTAAAGTTCACACATCTTTAAACAATGGCAAAATCAAATACGATAAATTCAATGTGTCCTTTAACCCGTTAACCGCGGCGGTAATTCCGCCGCGGTGCGGGCGTTTCCGTGCGCGGGTGGGGCGCTGGGGAGGTAGTGCTGCCGTCGGCCAATGGCCGACGGCAGCAAGGAAAGGGTGAAACACTTAGTATACACCCAATCACTCACCAGTGACTATCTCTGATAGATGTTGATTCCAAGGAATCCCCGAGACTGCTGGTGGACGTACGTGCGTCATGACGTATGCAGTTTAAAGAGAACGCTGTTTAAAATGAAACTTTATTGATAATTCACTGCTGGTGCTCTCGTGTTACCAAGACTCGCAATACAACTACCAACCTCCAGTATTCCACACGTTACTGCGTCACCTCTATGGCAATTAAAATCTCAGAGACGCCTAAACTCATGATCACAAGACCATATTAAAAAAAAGGAAAAAACTTTCTATGCAGCTTGATGTGCTATGTAATGTGCAGCTTCCTGCTGATAATAAAGTAGGAACAGAATATCGTACTGTAAAACGGGTGATAACGAAAAAAAGTAGAGTGAAAAAGTGCAAATGAAAATCAAATAGAATAAGATATAAATATCGATTGGTTGTTATATGGGTGCAAATCCTGTACAAACATCCAAGGCATTCCATGTTTTACAAATAACATAAGTGATTGAGTTAATTTACATAGTGTACACTACAGAAAAGCCAGTCTTGCGGCGCCAGATGCCACACGCGGAGATAGCTCTGCTGTGTGCTGCTGAGAAGGACAGCATTAGTTTTTACAAGTAAAGGTAGTGCTGCCGCTTATTTCATGGAGCAGCAATGCACAATGAAAGATCGTTCTGCTGCTTCTGAGAGGAAACACTTTAACTAGTCTAAGCGTTACCCTGACCGAGAGATAGCAGTTCGGGACTCCGCATTAGACAGCAGTGCTAAGGGGACCAGTGAAGGGCGCACTCTAATGGTAGTGCCTCTGAGGGGCACCGAGCGGTTCTGACAGTCACGCCAATGGAGCACACATTAATAGCGCCCGGCAGCCACTGCACGCACCCCTTGTACCACCTCTGCGAACAGCTCCCCTCAAGAGATGCGCGTGCCACAACTCAGCACAAAGCGCTTGTTTGTAGAAGCGGGGGCATTAGGGAGAGAGGTGCGCGGCCTGGCGTGCATGAGTATTGCACTGATACCCACACAGCAATCAAAACAGCGGCCTGCAGCCTTGTCCTGGTGGAGGGAGAAGGCACGAAAAACGGCACTTACCTGGAGTGGCAGCGAGGCTGTTCCTGCCAACAACAACAAAAAATGGCGGCCGCAAACGTCCGAAATCTTCGATATCGGGGCGTGTTTTTTGCGTTCTGAGTGACGGATGACATCACAGGTAGAAAGAACGCAAAAAACACGCCCCTGAATCCTAAAAAGACGGGGCTTCAACCGAGTGACGCCCCTCTCCTCCAATGGCTGGCCTCCGTTGAGGAAGCCAGCCAATGGAGAAGAGGGGCAAGTTCAAGCCCCCCTAACTCAAAAACATAAAATCTTTGGACTCCACCCACTGCTATGCAGTGAGACGGTCCTCAACCTAAAAATTATGGTACTTCTTGTCCTCCATCCTTGAAGAAATTTTTTACAAGTAACTGAGAACCGGACAATAATTTAATAGTGCTAGACCAGGCCAGTGTCGAAGTTAAATCAGTATTCTGATAGTGTCCTCTAAAATGTGTCCCTCTCCAGTGACTTATTTCAAAACCTGGTATTGCAGCTAAAATCTCCCAATGACAAGTCAGAGTTCAGCCTCACACCAGACACAGGTTTGCTATTCGCTAACTATTTTACTCCACATTTTTAAAGAAACAAAACTTTCAGTTTTGCACAAAAAGCCACCCCTTAGGTGCCTGATATTGGGCACTCTTGGGTTGGTTTTCTGGTCTCCCTGCCAATATTTAGAAGTAGACATTCAAGCTATGTGCCTACAATACACAGTGGAACATGGCAAAGCAGAACATTCTTAAGGCTCTCAAGATGACCGGTCTCACATGTGAGACAAACAGCCTAGTCTTGACTTTTAGCCCACTAAACTGAGTATTCTGGGACAGGTTGTTCTGTAGGGTCGAGCATGAGTCAGAGCGCATGGGTTGCAAAACTTGTTGTTGCGGAGTATAAAAGAGAAGCCCCGCTCACTCTCTGCCCATATTTTTCATTGGCTTGTGTCATTGTCCTTCGTAAATGCTGACTTGCCAGTCGTTATTAGGGTTGTTAGTCCCTCATTGGTAACGCCTTGTCTGCATTTGTAACCTGCCATGGCGAATGTCTTTTACTTCGGATGCAACTGTATGTCTTATTTAGTCTGTAGCAAACAAATGATGGACGGAATGCTGACAGCGCAAACATTCTCCCCAGTTAGAAGATCTGGGTTAAATCCATCATTCTTTTGCCCACTACGCCACCCCAGTTTGGACCCAGCCAAATGCAAATCAGTCTTGACCCTGTGTCTCATGGGAACAGATCAGACCGAACTGCCAGACCAGGTCCTCCCTGGACCGGAAACAAGCCTCCTGGAACCGGTTTCAGGGTAGGTCACATCTTCTTCAGCCAGGCTTAGTCTGTAAGCACTCTTTTCTTTAATGGGTTTCCCCTACTGCAGGCATGACGTGCCTTACCAGCCATGCCCGCTTTCCCTTCCAAGCAGCCCTGGACAATTGCGGCCTCTTCTTTAGGTTTAAAGTATTTTATTCATCATGACACACCAAGACAAATACACAGTATCATGGAGCAACCTGTGAGGACGGGCGGAACCCCGTCCCTGGCGAAGAGCTATTAGGCGCAGTCCATATATGTTAATCGAACACAGCAGTAGAAGAAATGCATTGTCCTAGTATGAGATGACATTTTCATTGCAAACACCCCCTCAAACCCCAACTTCCAACTCCCCTAACCCAACCCCCCCGCCCCCACCCTCCCCACCCGTCGTCCAGTGCACAAGCTCTATCCAAAGCGTACATCAAAGCCACCTCTCGGGGGGAAAGTGAGTCTCGTATTAAATCACTGATCTGGAGCTGCTGGGCTCGTGAGCCGCATGAGGCGGAGGTATTTGGGACAGGTAAGCTCCCTAAACTCTGTGAGCAGTAAGGAATGAAATGGTTGCCAGAGTTCGTTAAATTGCGCTATGTCCCCAGCCACCATGAGGGACAATTTCTCCATACCCAGCACGTGCCACAGTCTATGGAGCCAGCCCGTGATGGTGGGTGTCGTGGTGGTGCGCCAATGTATCAAGATGTTCTGGACTGCGGAACCTAGGGCGATGGCTATTTGCCTACCCCTACGGGATTAGAGGGGGTACATCAATCCATTCGGAAGCCCCAGCAGGGTGTATGCAGGGAAGCGCGGGAGCTCAATGCCGAAATGGGAGTCTATTTCGTCCAGCACTTCCTTCCAATGGCGTCTAAGAGAGGGTAATCCCATAGAATGTGTGTAAGTGTATCCCGGTGCCCGCACCCTGGCCAACATGTGTCCTCCTTACTACGGTCAAATTCGTGAATCCGCTCAGGTGTGTAGTACCAGTAGGTGGAAACCTTGGTCAGTGTGTCAGTGAGGCCCATGTGATATGCAGAGTGCCGCGCTCTATAGGAAATGTGCTCCCACTCCTTAGGGCTTAACGTCCTTCCTAGCTCCCGCTCCCAGCGCTCTCTCCCCGGGTTGTAGAAGTGCGTTGAAGGCTGTTGTAAAAAAAACTATAGAGATCCGTGATCAATTTAGAGTCTGATGTACGCGACAGTAGCCATCTCTCGTATGGTGAGAAATGTCTATCTGCCGTCTCTTTCACCTGTGGTTAAAGAGCCCAGTGGCGGGCTTGCATATAGCGGTGCCTCTCGGTCTCGGGGAGGGAAAACTCCTGCGGAAAGGGGACAACCCCTTCAGGGCCATACATATGTCACAGAGCTCTACACCCAGCCTGCCTCCAGTGTGTGAATGCCCCCTTTTCCATTCCCGGGGTAAAGTCCGGGTTGTCCACTAACGGCGTGAGCGGCGACGGGAACGAGGTGAGGTCATATCTGATGCAAGTAGCATCCCAGACCCTCAGAGGCACCCTAGTGACAAAAGAGGCGTACAGATTCTTAGGCCGGTGTGACCGGTGCAGGAACGGGACCTCCTGCAAAGGTCTACCTGCCATCGCCTGATCCTGGAAGAGCCAATGCTGATCAGACTCCCATCTACACCATTCCACGAAATACCGCAGCTGCGCTGCCTGGAAATAGTTACGGAAATCAGGTATTCCCAAGCCTCCCGCCTCAGGGGCCAGAAGTGAGGGCCCTGCGCATTCTGGGCTTTTTCCCTTGCCAAATGGAACGCGCAACATCCGACTGCAGTTGCGGGATCCACCCGACCGGCGGCTGGAGCGGCAGAGCCCGGAACAAGTAAAGAACCTGCGGTAAGACCGTCATTTTAATGGCTGCAATTCTGCCCAACCAAGAGAGGGTGCCGCGATTCCATCTACCTAATTCCTCCCTGATCTTCGCCCCCAGAGCTGTGTAGTTGGCCGAAACCATAGCCGGTAACCTGGGGGCTATCTTGATCCCCAGGTAGGGTACCGCCTCTGACGACCAGAGCATGGGGAACCTATTCTGCAGGTACGTCCTAGTGGCCGGCTCCAGGGAGATATCTAGAGCCACCGACTTCCCCATGTTCATCTTAAAGCCTGCGACCGCGCCAAAGGAAGCCAGCTACTCTATGCAGGCCGGTAAGGCTGTCCGGGGCTCAGCCAACGAGAGGATGACATCGTCAGCATAGAGGCCGACAGCGTGTGTGAAGCCTCCCATCCGTATCCTCGCCACAACCGGGTTGTCACGGACCCGTTGAGCAAACGGCTCCATGTATAGGGCAAAGAGCAAGGGCGAAAGCGGGCATCCCTGCCTAGTGCCCCTTTCGATGTTTAAGGCCCTAGAGGTGTACCCATTCACGCGGACCACAGCCGTCGGCTCCCTGTAGCAGTTGAGGATCATGGAGCGGAACTTGTCCCCTATGCCCGCCTTCACCAGGACTCGTTCCAGGTAGGGCCAATGCACCCGGTCGCTTCTCCGCGTCCACTGCTAGCTTCATTCTTTCCCCCGGGATCCGGGAGGCTTTCTCTAGCAGGTGGACTACCCGTTTCGTATTGTCGACCGTCTGCCTCCCCGGGTCAAAGCCAGCTTGATCAGGATCAATAAGACTGGGTAGGTGAGGGGCTAGTCGACTGGCCAAGATCCCCGTGTAGAGTTTTAAGTCTACATTCAGAAGGGATATCGGTCTGTAAGACCCACAGTGCTTCGGGTCCTTCCCTGGTTTAGGGATGACTGTAATGGAAGCCCGTAGGAGATCAGGTGGAATGGCCCCCGGTTCCGCAAACGAGTTAAAAAGACGAGTAAGGATAGGGGCTAGCGACGTGCAGAACGTTTTATAAAAGAGCGCGGTGTAACCATCCGGGCCTGGCGCCTTGCCATTTTTAAGTCTGGCAATGGCAGACACCACCTCTTCTACTCTAATATCCCTATTCAGGTGCTCCGCCTGCAAAGGATCCAGGGAATCCAGATAGGAGGCCATGGCCGCCTCGTCTGGTGGTTCACTGGTGTAAAGGTCCGCGTAAAACCTGCGGAACACGTCCGAGATAAGAGCAACCCCAGTTTCCACTCCCCCTGCAGGGTCAAAAATCTCCCTCACTAGCAGGCTCTATTGTGCAACTTGGAGCCTGTTGGCCAGCAATTTGCCACAATGGTCTCCCCCTGTATAGAAGGCGTGGCGCAGCCGGAGTGCCGCGTACTCCGCCCGATCCAGATCCAGGGCTGCCAGAAGCTTTCTCGCTTCCTTGAGCTGCTGCCAGATCCTGGGTGCCCCCGTCCTGCGTTGTATCAATTCCAGCTCGCGAACCCTATCAGTAAGTTCTTCCCTCTTGGCCCGTCGTTCTTTGTTTTCGGCTGCAGAGATCGCAAAAAATCCCCCCCTGAGGACTGCCTTTAGGGCCGCCCACTGTGTGGCCTGGGTGGTGTCGGAGTTATCGTTGTGGGCCAGATAGTCCCGGAGCGCATCCTCAATACGGTCCACCACAACTTTCCTGTGCAGCAGGGTTTCTCGGAGACGCCATGTCTTAGGAGGATGAGCTGCCGGGGGTAGACACAGCCTGGCCTCAACCGGAGCGTGGTCAGATAGGGACAACACACCCATTTCCGACCCCGAGACCAGCGCTTGCACCGGAGACGTAACCATTAGGTGGTCGAGCTTCGCATACGTCTTATGTGCATGGGAATAATATGAGTAATCCCTGTCTGTGGGGTGCATATGTCGCCAAAGGTCAAGAAGGTCTACCTCCGCTAGCCGCGCCTTGCAGCAGGCTGAGAATTCCCCGACCTGCGGGGAGCGCTGCGCCGATCTGTCCGCAGCAGAGTCGAAAACCATATTAAAATCTCCTCTGAGAATAATATGTCTGTCTGGCGAGGCAGTGATATCCTCCACCGCTGACTGCAGGAAACGTTACTGTCGATCATTAGGGCTATAGAGGGATCCGATCGTGAAGGTAAGTCCCCCAATCCTGAACCTGTGCGCTAACAATCTGCCCTTCTGTTCGGCGAACTTATGGAGATTTTCCCCCTTAAAGTGTCTAGCTACCAGAATCGCCACCCCTGCTGTCTTAGTGGTGCAAGAGGAGAAGAATTGGATGGGGAACTTATGTGAGCGTAGTCTATGTGTGTCCTGCGGCAGCAGGTGCGTCTCCTGAAGGAGGCATATGTCTGCATGAGTATTCTCCAACAGGGAAAGCACTGCCTGCCGCTTGACAGGATGATTCAAACCCCGGACATTCAGGGTCACAACCTTAAAAGTGTAAGGAGGCATAATGGACTATGTGTGTGAAAGCATAACGTCCCTGTCTTGATGCGGCGAAAGGTGTGAGCACCCACTCCAGTGTCAGAGGCAGAAAGGCAAAGAAGAGACAGTATATGGTCACACAGCTTCTCCAGCTAGGCAAACTACGATGTGTGGCTGACTCCAGAGTATCCAGTAGCTGCGCAGCGCAGCGCATTGGGCAACCTTCTCCCCTCTCCCCGCAAGCGCGCCGTGTCCCCATCTGGCCAAGACAAGGGAAATGAAGGCCGCTAAAGCAGCTAGTACCTGCATGGTGCACCGGACGACTCCCCCCCCCCCCCCTCACCCAACTTCCGGATCCCTCCCTGAAACTCCCACTCCCCAACTAGACCCCCCCCCACAATCCCCACCCCACACCCCCCTTCCCCCAAACTGTTCCAAAGGTACCATTGTCCCAGTCCGGTCCACAACGGACAAGACTGTGGAGAGTCACAGAAGTGGACGTCCAGCCACTACGCAACTACCCGCTCCCCCCCCCCTCCCCCGGGCCCCCAAACCTGCAGTACCATGAAAGCGATGTTGATCTCCCCCCGGAGTTCTTCTCAGGCAGTCAGTGCAACCTCACCGGACGCCGTGTCTCTGGCCACCCCTCTCACTGCGCTATCCATTCACGCCCGGATAGTAGGCGAGTCCGGTCTTGCAGAGGGGGTAGAGGGCCGGCGACCAGGGACCGACTGCCAGCCATCTCTAGTGACACGTCTACGGCGTGGGGTAGGCGCGTCCTCGTCTGTTGCAGTGATTCCCAGCACCCCGCAGGTGTCCTGAAGGGAGTGCAGCTGATGCAGAGTTCCATTCCAGCGGAAGATGAGGCAAAAGGGTTTGCCCCATGAATACTGAGTGCCATGCACCCGTAGGAAGTCAGTCGCTATTTTAAAGGCCTTGCGTTTCTGCAACGTGACTGCTGAAAGATCTTGGCAGAGGGCCACGCGGTGACCCCTAAACTCCAGGGAAGGCTTGGTTCGGGCTTCGCGGAGGATCCTCTCCTTCAAGGGGTAATCCGGCAGGAAGGCCAAGAGATCTGGGGGAGGTGCTGAGGACCGGCGCCGCAGGCCCACTCTGTGCGCCCTGTCTATCTTGACAAGAAAATCGGTTGGCTCACCTAATATCTCTCTGAACAAGTCTCGCAGGTAGTCCGCTGCGTCCTCCCCTACTTCTCCGAGAGGAACGCCCCGGACCCGAATGTTGTTCCTCCGGGACCGGTTCTCAAGGTCCTCTGCATGTGATTGAAGATCGATTTGTTGGTCCCGCAGCCGTATCACCTCCTGCTGGAGTTGCGTGATCTCTTAGTCTCGGGCGTGTCCAGCCTTCTCTACTGAGGTCACCCTCTCACCCAGGCCATCGACCTCCCTCCGCACCTCTCGAACCTCCCCCGCCACCTCCTGCTTCAACGTCTGAAAGTCCTCTCGCAGGGAGCTGAAGAGTGATTCAAGAAAAGACCTGGTGACCGGCGGCTCTCCTCCGCTCGCCCCTTGGGAGCCGCTCGATTGGCCTGGGGATTGCTGTCCCCGATCTTGCCTCGCAGTGCCCATGTTCAGCATATCCGGCAGGGTACGATCACCCTTCCTGTTCCCTTTATTGCCGGCCATTCTGCATGGTATATTGCGCTCCTTGGCTACTTGCAGAGACACTGAATGGCCGCAGCCCCTTGCCGCTCTCTTGGGGCACGAGCCGATCGGTCTGCACTGCTCTCTCGTATCCCCTGTGCCCCTGCGCCGTCGTCTGCGGTCCGCTCACCCCCAAATCCGGCTATCCTCTGAGCCTTCTAGTCTACGTGCCAGGCCCACACTGGTCCTCACCACCTCAACTGTGGGCGATGAAGGCGCGGCTTCCCCAACCACTCGGCGTGCAACGCAGTTACCACCATGCACCACTCTCTGAATTGCCGAACCAGCGCTATAACCAAAGGATCTCCGGCCCCTCAGGCTGAGCGGGAATAGTGCGCCCTCATCCCTGGTGCCGTCGCGCAAGGGGGGTAGTCTAGGCCAGCCGCCCCCTCACCGTGCCACCCCACCTCCAATGTACCTGGAAGGCCACTCGCCAGAATGGGTAGGCAGGCACCTAACCTCTCCTAGGCCATGCTGGTTCGGGCCGTCGATATGGCGGGCCGGACCGCCTCCAGCGGCGGGAGAGCCGAGCAGGGCCCCCTCCACTCCAGCCAGCGAGGCCCGCCAGTCCAACCGCCCTCCACAGGCGACTCCGGAAGTGCGAGCCGCAGCCGCGGCGTCGCGCAGGTTCCCACGCCCGACGGGGTCTCAGTCCACAGCTGTTCTACCAGGCCTCTCAATCCGCTGCCCGGGCCACGTACCGCTCAAGGGGACAAAGCTCCACTCCCTTCTTGGCTCCAACAGCGGGCCTCGGCCGGTCAAGGGCGTCCCCGATCTCCCTTAGCCTCCGTTGCGCAGGCCGCAGCCCCGGCCTCACGTAGTGCGCTACGCCGGAGGCCTCACCCCAGGCCCTCCGTTACCAGGAATCCGTCGATCCAGACCACCGGAACCCTCCGCAGGGTCGGATAGGCGTAATCTCCACCGCCAAATAGGCACCGCAACCTCGGGGCCCTTCCGCTCAATGCTGCAGTTACGCGGCGAGCCCGGCTCCGTCACCGGCCCAGCCCAGGGCCGTCGCTACTCCCGGCAGTGCCTCCGGGGTCATCCAGCTGCAGCTCCGGGGTTCTTAGTCGCCCCGTTCGGCGTCACCAGAGTCCCCCCTCCTCCTGTTGCCGATTTGCCGCAACGTGGGGGGAGAACAGCTTATACAGGCGGCATGAGGGCCCAGGCTCGGAGGAGCTCACGGAGAGTGCGTCCACTCACTCCGCCATCTTGGCCACGCCGGCGGCCTCTTCTTTGAAGTGAAATTGGTTCCGCATTTCCCAGAGTTTGAGCTATTGCAATTGTAAATGACAACAGCTTAAACTCTCGTAAATGCGAGATCCTTTGCACTGCAAATGCTTGTACTCAAAGGGCTTACACAGCCAGGGTGGCCTGAAGGTGATTTCTCCTCCTGGTCTGCCCTTTTCGGCAAGCATGCCTGGATCGAACATTCTTTCGAATCAGAGGCTAATGCCATCAGACCTGGAAGGCAAGGAGCCACCAGACTGTCAGAAACTCCCCCACCGCAACATGCTATTGCGTGGTAGACATAAAAGAAGGACTTCAAGACACTTTGAGGAACTCTTGCGAGTATCATGCAAGGGTAATTTTTTTCTGTGAAATGTAAAACAATTCCACATAGTAACAGAACCATATGCTTTCATTTTCCAAACTGCATGAACAGAGTAACATTAATGTCAAACAAAAGGTAGCCACACTCGTAAAACATTAAATCACCAAAAGCGATTTTAGCTGGGCAAAGAAGTTAGGGAAACTGATGTTGACTATTGCAATTTTATTAAAGATTAATAATTTTTATATTCCCCTCCGTATAGCTTTATCAAGGAGAGAAAGGAATAGTGATAGGAGATATCAAGAGAAAGATCTAAATCTTTATTTCCTTATATTTATTTTCTCTCAAACCAGCAAATGCACTGTATTATATTAAAATATAGAATAGGATTACATCCGCTCAAGGCACAATCGTCTGGTATAAACTCTTAAGAATTCTGATGGGGTGTTTAGACGTGATTTACAAAAGCAATGTACTAAAGTTTATACTGTGATAAAGCGACTATATTTTAGCTTTGTACGTAAATTTTCAAAACTCATTTCTTTAAAATATATTAACATTCTAGTGTGCAAATTGTATTCTCAACGCAATATTTGTGTATATATATATATCTATATATCTATTACCTACTGGCGGTCGCCAGTAGGTATATATAGTTAGGATTTTTTCTCTATGGGATTTTTGAAAATTCTATGTCTAATAACTTTGGCGTTTGTGGACGGAATTGGCTGAAAGTTTCAGGGAAATGAAACATTTTGTTTCTGAGCAGCCCCTGACAATTTGGGGGGGTTTCATCAAGGGGGGGCCGAGAAAAAAGGGGGGTCCCAAAACGCGTTTTTCCCATGTTAATTTCCATAGGGCGGTTGGCCTCACTTTTAGCTCGAACGGCTGAATGGATTTGCACGAAACTTGGCAAAATTTTAGGGACTGTTAGCCCGATGTGCCTTTGCTAGGTCTCAATATATGTGCTCCAGTGGATTTTGAGTAATTTAGGTTCAAAAAAAGATATATATCTGGGCGGAGCCTAACCACACATCTGATCTGATTGGCTGTCAGCACTTCATCCAAGAAGTGTTGGCAGCCATCTTGGGACCAATATACATGATAGCACCTCATTAAAAAGCATTGTAGTTAATAGAGGGTTTTAGGACTTTAGTTACATTATAAATCATTTGTTGATGGTACCATACTCGTTTTAGGAATTGTGGTGGGTTCTAAGGTGATTTTACCATGTGAAAAAACCTTCTGCTGTGATATCATGAATATTGTTTGAAAGAAAACTAATATCTCATGATTTTCCCACAGTGGTTTGGAAGGGGATCTATAAGCTAAACTGAAAGCATATTTTCTGTAAATTCACATTATCTTTCTCAGTCATGTGAAAATGAAGTCTGACATTCTCAGTAAAACATGTACATCCAACAAGGACAGAGACTGTCAGTTGATTCCTTTGTGTTCTACTGCAGCCTCCTAGAGTGTTCTAAAGAACAACTAGAGCGCTAACAGTCCTACTTATTACAAAGGTATGGCACACCTGAAGCCATCTTGATTGGAATAAAGTGGTAACTCTTAAAACATTTAATTTAAAAAGAAACAACATGAGGGGGTATATTTTGCCATAGAAAGTATGATTAGTGCTGCAGAATGAAAAATTAGGGCACATTTTGAGTGACTTCTCAAATCCTTTTCTATTTCATTTAAACATTCTGACATGCAGTCTCCCAAAATGGCCACCAGAGACAAAAGAGCCCAAATGTAGCCCAAATATCACCCAGATGTAGCCCAAGTATAGCCCAATGACAGAATGTCCCAGAGTGTTCTAAAGAACAACTAGAGCGCTAACAGTCCTACTTATTACAAAGGTATGGCACACCTGAAGCCATCTTGATTGGAATAAAGTGGTAACTCTTAAAACATTTAATTTAAAAAGGAACAAAATGAGGGGGTATATTTTGCCATATGAATTATGATTAGTGCTGCAGAAAGAAAAATTAGGGCACATTTTGAGTGACTTCTCAAACCATCTTCAATTTCATTAAAAAATTCCGACATGCAGTCTCCCAAGATGGCCACCAGAGACAAAAGAGCCTAAATGTAGCCCAAATATCACCCAGATGTACCCCTAGTATAGCCCAATGACAGAATGTCCCAGAGTGTTCTAAAGAACAACTAGAGCGCTAACAGTCTTACTTATGACAAAAGTATGGCACACCAGAAGCCATCTTGATTGGAATGAAGTGGTAAGTCTGAAAACACTCAATTTAAAAAGGAACAACATGAGGGGGTTAATTTTGCCATAGAAAGTATGATTAGTGCTTCAGAAAGAAGAATTAGGGATCATTTTGAGTGACTTCTCAAATCCTCTTCTATTTCATTAAAAAAATTGTGACATACAGACTGAAACATGCACTTTGAATACCAGCAGCAGACGTCCCTGGTGAGCAGTAGCTTTACTACAGTGATCTAATGTGCAACTAGAGTGCTAACATTCAGAATTTATGGCAAATGTGTGACACATCTGAATGCCTTCTTGATGGAACCAAAGTAAACAAGCATTGAAAATGCAATAGATCTCGCCCTCGTTTAAGTTAAAGCCATTCTGTTTGTAATAAGGTGGCTTTTTAGCTTTGCTTTTATTAGTGTTTTTTCAACTTTCATGTAAATAACATGCATCTGTATGCATATAAGTATATGTATGCATGCATTTATGTTTGTATTTATATAGATATACAGATGATATATGTTTATATATGTATATATATATATATATATATATATATATATATATATATATATATATATATATATATATATATATATATATATATATATATTCACTGAAAAAACCATAGGCTATAGACCATATATAGTTAGGAATTCGCATTTACAAAACCTTATTTTACTCACACAAAACCATTGAAATTCCATATATAGTTAGTTGCACTAACTATATATCGCGCACCCGCAATCCACTGCTGATGATGTCACATATTACATCATTCATGACATGGTCAGTGACATCACTGATGACATCACTGATGACATCTCAAATGACATCACTGATGACCTCTCAAATGACATCACTGATGACATCTCATTTGACATTACTGATCACATCACTGATGATATCATTCATGTGATAATACGATGAACCTCTTCAGACTCTAATATAACCTTAGATACAATCAGTGTAAACAGACACTCACAGACTGTCACTCATCCATGGAGTTACTCACACACCTAGTCAGTCATGCAAAGAATCAATCACACCTCCATTTCCTCAACTATACAGTTATACAAACTTTACTTATTCAAACATATACTAACACATATTTACTCTCTTATACAATCCCTGATACAAGTTCACAGTGATCCATACAGCCACTCACACATTCACTGGCTCTTATGCACAGTTATTTATATATGTCAACTCTCAAATGTACTGTGTTTTACATATGTACTTACTTTGACATTTAGCACTGAGATATCCATTCACTCACCTATACACTCATGCACACAGTCAACCGCCCATACAGCTGTTTCCACATGCACTTTTGAAACCATACATCTAGTGAATCAACTGCTCACACATCTATGCACAGAGTCATACACCTCCCAGCCACCCACACACACACACTCAGTCTCCCATACAAATACTTGGGCAACCAATCAATAACCCATATAGTTACTCATATAGCTACTTATCAACACATGCAGCAGTTTACAGAACAACAGACATAATGATGCACAAATTAAGACAGTTTAGTCACTAACCCATGCACTCAGTGAGACACATTTAATCACTCTCTCATACAGTCAGTCATGCACCTACTAAATCCTTCATCCAGACACTTATACATCCACTCGTTCTTCAATATGTAAGACATATTTTAACTTTACAGAAACATACAGTCACTGGATGTTGTCATCAGTGATGTCATCAGTGATGTCATTTGAGATGACATCAGTGATGTCATTTGAGATGTCATCAGTGATGTCATCAGTGATGTCACTGACCATGTCATGAATGATGTAATATGTGACATCATCAGCAGTGTATTGCGGGTGCGCGATATATAGTTAGTGCAACTAACTATATATGGAATTTCAATGGTTTTGTGTGAGTAAAATAAGGTTTTGTAAATGCGAATTCCTAACTATATATGGTCTATAGCCTATGGTTTTTTCAGTGAATATATATATATATATATATATATATATATATATATATATATATATATATATATATATATATATATATATATATATATATATATATATACACATATATAAACATATATCATCTGTATATCTATATAAATACAAACATAAATGCATGCATACATATACTTATATGCATACAGATGCATGTTATTTACATGAAAGTTGAAAAAACACTAATAAAAGCAAAGCTAAAAAGCCACCTCATTACAAACAGAATGGCTTTAACTTAAACGAGGGCGAGATCTATTGCATTTTCAATGCTTGTTTACTTTGGTTCCATCAAGAAGGCATTCAGATGTGTCACACATTTGCCATAAATTCTGAATGTTAGCACTCTAGTTGCACATTAGATCACTGTAGTAAAGCTACTGCTCACCAGGGACGTCTGCTGCTGGTATTCAAAGTGCATGTTTCAGTCTGCATGTCACAATTTTTTTAATGAAATAGAAGAGGATTTGAGAAGTCACTCAAAATGATCCCTAATTCTTCTTTCTGAAGCACTAATCATACTTTCTATGGCAAAATTAACCCCCTCATGTTGTTCCTTTTTAAATTGAGTGTTTTCAGACTTACCACTTCATTCCAATCAAGATGGCTTCTGGTGTGCCATACTTTTGTCATAAGTAAGACTGTTAGCGCTCTAGTTGTTCTTTAGAACACTCTGGGACATTCTGTCATTGGGCTATACTAGGGGTACATCTGGGTGATATTTGGGCTACATTTAGGCTCTTTTGTCTCTGGTGGCCATCTTGGGAGACTGCATGTCGGAATTTTTTAATGAAATTGAAGATGGTTTGAGAAGTCACTCAAAATGTGCCCTAATTTTTCTTTCTGCAGCACTAATCATAATTCATATGGCAAAATATACCCCCTCATTTTGTTCCTTTTTAAATTAAATGTTTTAAGAGTTACCACTTTATTCCAATCAAGATGGCTTCAGGTGTGCCATACCTTTGTAATAAGTAGGACTGTTAGCGCTCTAGTTGTTCTTTAGAACACTCTGGGACATTCTGTCATTGGGCTATACTTGGGCTACATCTGGGTGATATTTGGGCTACATTTGGGCTCTTTTGTCTCTGGTGGCCATTTTGGGAGACTGCATGTCAGAATGTTTAAATGAAATAGAAAAGGATTTGAGAAGTCACTCAAAATGTGCCCTAATTTTTCATTCTGCAGCACTAATCATACTTTCTATGGCAAAATATACCCCCTCATTTTGTTTCTTTTTAAATTAAATGTTTTAAGAGTTACCACTTTATTCCAATCAAGATGGCTTCAGGTGTGCCATACCTTTGTAATAAGTAGGACTGTTAGCGCTCTAGTTGTTCTTTAGAACACTCTAGGAGGCTGCAGTAGAACACAAAGGAATCAACTGACAGTCTCTGTCCTTGTTGGATGTACATGTTTTACTGAGAATGTCAGACTTCATTTTCACATGACTGAGAAAGATAATGTGAATTTACAGAAAATATGCTTTCAGTTTAGCTTATAGATCCCCTTCCAAACCACTGTGGGAAAATCATGAGATATTAGTTTTCTTTCAAACAATATTCATGATATCACAGCAGAAGGTTTTTTCACATGGTAAAATCACCTTAGAACCCACCACAATTCCTAAAACGAGTATGGTACCATCAACAAATGATTTATAATGTAACTAAAGTCCTAAAACCCTCTATTAACTACAATGCTTTTTAATGAGGTGCTATCATGTATATTGGTCCCAAGATGGCTGCCAACACTTCTTGGATGAAGTGCTGACAGCCAATCAGATCAGATGTGTGGTTAGGCTCCGCCCAGATATATATCTTTTTTTGAACCTAAATTACTCAAAATCCACTGGAGCACATATATTGAGACCTAGCAAAGGCACATCGGGCTAACAGTCCCTAAAATTTTGCCAAGTTTCGTGCAAATCCATTCAGCCGTTCGAGCTAAAAGTGAGGCCAACCGCCCTATGGAAATTAACATGGGAAAAACGCGTTTTGGGACCCCCCTTTTTTCTCGGCCCCCCCTTGATGAAACCCCCCCAAATTGTCAGGGGCTGCTCAGAAACAAAATGTTCCATTTTCCTGAAACTTTCAGCCAATTCCGTCCACAAACGCCAAAGTTATTAGACATAGAATTTTCAAAAATCCCATAGAGAAAAAATCCTAACTATATATACCTACTGGCGACCGCCAGTAGGTAATATATATATATATATATATATATATATATATATATATATATATATATATATATATATATATATATATATATATATATATATATATATATATATATATATATATATATATATATATTCACTGAAAAAACCATAGGCTATAGACCATATATAGTTAGGAATTAGCATTTACAAAACCTTGAAAATTCACTGAAAAAACCATAGGTTATAGACCATATATAGTTAGGAATTCGCATTTACAAAACCTTATTTTACTCACACAAAACCATTGAAATTCCATATATAGTTAGTTGCACTAACTATATATCGCGCACCCGCAATACACTGCTGATGATGTCACATATTACATCATTCATGACATGGTCAGTGACATCACTGATGACATCACTGATGACATCTCAAATGACATCACTGATGTCATCTCAAATGACATCACTGATGACATCACTGATGACAACATCCAGTGACTGTATGTTTCTGTAAAGTTAAAATATGTCTTACATATTGAAGAACGAGTGGATGTATAAGTGTCTGGATGAAGGATTTAGTAGGTGCATGACTGACTGTATGAGAGAGTGATTAAATGTGTCTCACTGAGTGCATGGGTTAGTAACTAAACTGTCTTAATTTGTGCATCATTATGTCTGTTGTTCTGTAAACTGCTGCATGTGTTGATAAGTAGCTATATGAGTAACTATATGGGTTATTGATTGGTTGCCCAAGTATTTGTATGGGAGACTGAGTGTGTGTGTGTGGGTGGCTGGGAGGTGTATGACTCTGTGCATAGATGTGTGAGCAGTTGATTCACTAGATGTATGGTTTCAAAAGTGCATGTGGAAACAGCTGTATGGGCGGTTGACTGTGTGCATGAGTGTATAGGTGAGTGAATGGATATCTCAGTGCTAAATGTCAAAGTAAGTACATATGTAAAACACAGTACATTTGAGAGTTGACATATATAAATAACTGTGCATAAGAGCCAGTGAATGTGTGAGTGGCTGTATGGATCACTGTGAACTTGTATCAGGGATTGTATAAGAGAGTAAATATGTGTTAGTATATGTTTGAATAAGTAAAGTTTGTATAACTGTATAGTTGAGGAAATGGAGGTGTGATTGATTCTTTGCATGACTGACTAGGTGTGTGAGTAACTCCATGGATGAGTGACAGTCTGTGAGTGTCTGTTTACACTGATTGTATCTAAGGTTATATTAGAGTCTGAAGAGGTTCATCGTATTATCACATGAATGATATCATCAGTGATGTGATCAGTAATGTCAAATGAGATGTCATCAGTGATGTCATTTGAGAGGTCATCAGTGATGTCATTTGAGATGTCATCAGTGATGTCATCAGTGATGTCACTGACCATGTCATGAATGATGTAATATGTGACATCATCAGCAGTGGATTGCGGGTGCGCGATATATAGTTAGTGCAACTAACTATATATGGAATTTCAATGGTTTTGTGTGAGTAAAATAAGGTTTTGTAAATGCGAATTCCTAACTATATATGGTCTATAACCTATGGTTTTTTCAGTGAATATATATATATATATATATATATATATATATATATATATATATATATATATATATATATATATATATATATATAGATTATATATATAAAATGCTTTGGGGAATGTACACACACGTTTGAGTGTGGCTCGATCTTTGGACACCCCAAGAGCGTGATGTAATAAGCGGCCATCCTGCCGCTGGGCCGCACCACCCCGGAAAACAAAATGGGGGGCCACGGGACTCTGAGAGAAGTGGAGTCCTTGACACGGAACATGCATGATGGATCGAGGGGAGTTGCCGTATTCGGAGCTCAAGTGAGAGCCTTTTACGGAGCAAAAACATTGGATGCATCCATACAGGAGTAAAGAACGGACTCAGTTTCCCAACATGCAACATGTTGATGACCCGCCCTTCCAGGACGCACGATATTGCTGCAATGGGGTTAACGAGTTACCATCATGCACTCTTTCTGACTGCCGCTGAGGAGCTATTTGCGAAACGTCTCAGACCAATCAGATGCTTTTAAGGACACTAATTCACGGAGCGCCCCATACCAGATAAAATGCTTTGGGGAAGGCACACGCACGTTTGAGTGCGGCTCGATCTTTGGACACCCAAAGAGCGTGATATATATAAATATCACAAAGTTCTCGCCACACAAACACACCTCCAATCCCTGGAAATGACGATGAGTGGACCCACAAATTGGTGTAGCTTTCAGTGCTTTTATTTTCAGTGCATAAATATCCCCCAGCAGTCCATCATGACGCTTTTCACCTCTAACGGAGGCTTGATCACATGACATATATCAAACAACGTGGGGTGGTCCAAAAAAAGAGAATCACACTCGAGCAAAAGAGAAGCTTTTCCCCAAAGCTTTAATTACACCAGCCAGCAACACTTGCCAGTCAATATGCAGCATGCGTCCGCATCCCTGATGCATTTCGAGTAGTCTCTTCCTCAGAGGGACACAAAAGCGCCTTTGTGGAATCGCCTCCCTAATATTTTGATCACAGCAGAATTGCATGCCTCCAATTAGCAGCCCTGACCATGTCATGAATGATGTAATATGTGACGTCATGAGCAGTGCATTGTGGGTGCGCGAGTTACAGTTAGCTGAATTAACTAGAACAGTGGAATTTCTATGGTTTTTGTAAGAGTGAAATGTTCAGCTTACTAGAACATCCCTTTTTCAGTGAATTTCTAAGGTTTTTTAAATGCTAATTTCTAACTACAATGTCCCTGAAACCTATATTGCTTTTAAGTAAATTCTAAACAGACGTGCATACTGTTTGTAGTGAAAAACAAACTGTAACAGTAGTCGGTTATAAGTTTTAATTTAACAATGTTTAAAACTTAATTAGCACTAATTAATATACAATTGTGAAAAAAATGTGACGCAGCAGCTATGATAACTGACTTTGAACAACAGCATTCGCAGTTAATTCCCGGCTCAAGCGGCACGTTAGCCCACCACTAGGTCACTGTGGGCAACACCTTGCTTAATCTTCCCATTTATTTTTTATTTAAAACCATAGTGATAAGAAATATTAGCACATACTTTTTTTTCCTTCTATTTTTATCAATTTTTTTATATCTTCCAATTTAGAATTATGGCAATTAATAGATTATTTTAGTCACGAGAAAGGAAATGACACGGTTTGCCGGGTAACAGTTTTTAAGCTCTCCAACATATTTACATATGAAGGAACTTATACTTATGAGGATCGAGAGTCAAACCTTTACCGCTTCACATTTTGTAACTTTTCCCAACACGTGCACAAGTGAATCAGTGAAAACTGGAGCATGTGTCAACTGTAAAACTGGACATCTAATTGGCCGGAGCAGCATCTTCCTTCCATAGACTACTCAATAACCAAAAAGTACATAAACCACACCTGTTGTTCGATTAGTTTGGTTTATGAGAGTTATTTTCGTGTGTCCATTCTGTGATGCAGGTTCCCTTTTCTAGCGTCAGATTCTTCTTTTGCAACAACAAAATATATTACGGAGTTGTAAGGTGTTTGATTATGGCATAGTAGATATTTATAATACGTACCAATTTGTGAATATTTAATGATTAGTATTATGAAAAAAAGTGTTATTGGTTGCTTTTGCCATTTATATGTAACATCACCAGCTTGTATTGAGAAACACCCAGAATAGAGGAAACCCTTTTCTTATTCTGGCTCCTTTGAGGTTATATACTGTGACTGTGTACACTGTAATAACCATAGTATAGCGGACTACAGAGGTGTTGATGACCCGTTGACGCGAAGACTCATATGTAACGTGAACAGCTTCTCCTTCTTACTTAGTTTCTCCCCTTTGATCATATACTGTGAATATGTATATTATAAGATTCACAGTCATTATGATCTAAGAGGGGTTTATGAGCCGTCGGCGTGAAGACAAAATAATTTGAAGTTCCGAAAAAAAAAGCTTTGAACATATTCACCGCTGAAAAATATTTTGTTATGGATCTTGTTTTGTGTTTATGACTTTTCCTTTTTTTGTGTGGCATCAGTGAAACTCTATATTGTAGTAGAGTGTCATATTTTCACACAAGAGGAATTGGAGATTTCTCGCCGCTAGGAGTAAGCCATCTCGAATACAGCTTACTGACCTTTATAACTATCTTTATCGGACATTATTACAGTGAGAATATTTTTCGAAATTGCAGGTTTTAAAAAAAAGATTTACATAAGACACTTTTATTGAATGCCTTTGATAAACTCTACATTTCTTAATTGATATTTTCGTATTTCTCTTGTTCTTTGTTGTGGTTCCTATTCCTGTTCTCCCTATAGAGTATATGCGAATAGTATTGTATGTACTACAACTTTCGTATATATTCTAAATGGAGTACGTGATCTGTTAGCAGAGCAGTGAACGACCTCTAAGTACTAAGACAAAACGCTCCCAACTTCCACAGAATAGAGATTGTAAAAATGTTTTTTTTTTTGGTTGTGCTCCTTATTCTTCTCCTGTGGAAGACTATAAAGTCACCGTGTATATTTTAATACTGTGAACTTACAGTTCTTCAGAGGGGTTAGAGATCTATCTCTGCAAGATATTAAGAACATTTACCACAGTTATTTCCGTTGATAACACTGCTAATATTTTACAAAATAGTAGTCCCTAACAAAAACTGTATACATATTGCTTTATTTAATGTTTTGATGATGCGTACCTTTCTAGATAATATGACGTCATTTATGTTTAACTGTTTTTACTTGTTATTGTTCTAATGACCCGAGATAATGTAGTGCGGGACTGTTTCTTGTAGCACTTCTTTTCTACTTCATCTAAAAGTAACTGATGCCCTCTTATATTAACAAGAATATGGGGCAACACTTTTACAAAATATAGGAGACAAAAAAAAGGAGGGTGTGGCCAGGCTTAAGGGATTTTTTATGAATTGCGTTTTTTTGTTACCCCCTGATATGTACAGCTACACTTTCCCAAGAAAGTATATTTGCGATTGCTTAATAAAAACTGCTTCAAACCTAGACTTAATTTTTTGTAGCTTAACCACACCTACTATTTTGTTGCAATGAAATAGCACTACCTGCGACAGAAGTAAGCGCCGCACTATAACTATACATTATAAGCAAACATTGCTCCCAAAAAATAGGTTACTCTGAACCTTATTTAAATTAAGACAGCAACAGCGCACTTTCTTTTTCAACCCCCTCTTCCATCTTATAATATTTGCTCCAAAGGTGTAGCACTCCCGTCAGAAAATTAACCACCACATTATAAGTGAATACTGCTCCTTTGAACTATCCCACCCGTCGACTTAATAAAAAGAAGACAGCCCCAAGCAAATTTTATAAATGGCCCTTAAAATATATAAAAAACAATTTTTACCTTCACAGTCCCTGTCCACCACCTTGTGACCACTGTACAGAGTTAGTAGTGTTCCTATCCTCCCTTCTACTACTTTGTTTCCCTGTACTCCTTTGAAGTGAGTCACAAAATGGCTGACAACAGTGAACTGTTCACACCCAATAAAGAGCAAACTTATACCCGGAACATTTTAGTTAATAAAATATCCATGGAGTTCCGCAGAAGGGGAGGGAATGGCTGTCATCACTTCTACTTCTATGAACATTAAGCTTGGGAAGGTCCTCTGTGGAATACATTAGCCAATCAGATGTCCCTCCTACTCCGCAGAGGGGAAGGGAATGGCTGGCAATACTTCTACTTTCAATGGTTCTCAGCCAATGAACATTAAGCTCGTTATTGGAGAACACCTCAGCCAATTAAACTTTAATTTTGTTCTGTGCACACAGAGAGAACACACCCTCCCACATAATATTAAATTACCGCTAACAAAGTGACACTATCCGTGATAAAAGTAAAGTCTGCATTATTAGTAAACATTACCCCGCACTTTATTAAAGGACGCCCCAATACAGCGTATTGAGGTTTTCCGGATATGATTTCCACAGCCTACTGAACATTGTCACAATACCGCACATCGTTGTTGTGGACGTGATTTCCACAGCATACGCAACATTCACACTACCTGTGTGTGCACCCTAGGCAACCTTGCCACAATACCGCACACCGTTGTTATGCAGACGTGATTTTCACGGCCCACGCAACATTCAAACTCCCTGCTCTGCACCGTAGACTGCTTAAAGTACCTCCACAGTGTTCCTACTATAACCTCTTATATAATTTTTCTCTTTTTTCCCTCTACTCCTTTCAACTGAGTCACAAAATGGCTGCCAACACTTCCTAGTTTCAACCGTTCGCAGCCAATGAGCCACACACTCGTGCTCGTAACTCCTCAGATGTCAGAATTCTCAAATATCGATATCTGTAAAATGTCATATTTCTCAAAAAGTACTGAACGGATTTACCCCATTTAAACAAAAGCGTGCTTTCTGGACCAAGACATTTCTCCCTGCCAAATTTGGCCTAATTCCGTTCAGCAGTTTGACCTGTAGCCTTGTCTAAAGTTTCCTATGGAAATTGCATTGAGAAAACACGTTTGGGACCCTCCTTTTTTCTCAGCCCCCCCCATGACCAATCACCCCCAAACTTTCAAGATAGCAGATGATCAAAAAAGAGAAACGTTTTGGAAAAGTTCATAAAGATTCGTCAAACGACGCCCAAGTTATAAGCACATGAAAAATTGCTTTACCTATGGAAATGTGGTCGTAACTCTACCTACCTACTGGCGACCACCAATAGGAGATATATATATATATATATATATATATATATATATATATATATACACACATGCACACACCCGTATTACTTCACAACTGCCAAACCGGAGTGGCTCGTCTTTCCTGCTAGGATTCTCTCTGGGATGGGTGTGTGTGATATTATATATATATACATATATATATTCACGAGCAAATGTCCCAAGCTGGGGGGGAGCAGCTTAAAGCCGGTGCTGGCTGCGAGGATAGGGACAGCCTCGCTGTTAATTGCAGAAGCAAGAAATTCTTCACCAAAGAAGACACCGCACACCACTTTGAATTACGCTGTTTTCTTTATTCTCCTGTAGGTTTTCCCCGTTTCGGACTGTTACAAGTCCCTGATCACGGTTTACAAACATTTGTCCTTTCTTTATGTTGCATATTTATACTGGTTATTCCACTAAGCACTTTATGATGCATTGTGGGAACAGTAGGCAAACTCTTAACTTGCTATTATTATTAGCATAATCACTGTGTTGGATTGCTGTTGTTTAGCGCTTTGCTTTGTTTCAGGATGTTGACCCAAGGATCTAGCCTTGGTGTATGCGTGAGATTGGCGTTAAGTATGTGTAACGAGGTGGGGGCGCCTACCTCACATGACTGGTGGAAACCTCGCACTGCTGACCACCCATCGACTCCTTCTTTCCAGTCAGGTCGGTGGAACGAAGGACGGAGCACTCCGGAAGATGACAACATCAGCGGCTCCTTTAACTGGGCGTACTCAGAGGATAAGGAGGACCCTCCCCCGAATGACGTGAGAGCGACGGGATTGGAGAAAAGCAGGGAAGTCCTGTTTGTCGGGTGTGCGAGCACCCCGGAGGAGGAGAGAAAGGCGGAAGCGAGAGGAACGGAGGACGGAGGCGACACGGAGAAGAGCGAGGAGAAGACCAACTCGGAGGAACATCACGGAGAATACGGAGAGACGGAAGGCGGAGAGAAGCCAGGAGGCCAACGACCCTGCGGACCGCCGTGCCACGCTCCCGAGGGAGGAGTGTGGCTGTCACAGGTACGGCGGCGTTGGGCGGCTTGGCTGGGGAGGCGAAGCGAAAGCGTGTAAATTGTGTACATAGACCCTGTTAGTACCTACCCTGTGTTGTGCTCCTTTCCTCTCCGCTCTCCCTTTTCCCACCCCTATTCCTTCCTAGTCTTCCCCACCTCACGCGCACACCGAGCACTGTAGATCAAAGAGGCACGGTACACTGGGTTTCCCTCAAATACCCCGGACCCCCTGGTGCATCCTCATTGAGGACTGATCCCTAACGGCTCCCTTTCTGTTGGTTTCCTTGCATGCACCGGAGCCTGAGGCAGCGGAGAGCCCACCTGCTACCGGAGATACTGGGGAGACCTAACCGCCACAACCCCTTCCAAGACCAAGTAAAGGAAAAAGCAGACCATCGCCACGGACCCCAGCGTGTTCGCCCGTGAGAGACTGACCACGCCCACAGTATGTCAATATCCAAATAACATATAACGTTATACATTGGATTCATGCTTAGACATTTTATGTCATGATGTAAATTACGGCTGAGTGCCAGAATTTAATCCTATATATGCGTGCGTCAAACTGTACAGCGCCCCTACACTGTGACACAATATAAGTGTCTTTTAAATCTTTCCATCACAAGTGTCATTAGTTCATTTGAGCAAATACTATATTTACATACATCTTTCGCGATTATTTATCAACATTTGGTACAGTGATTGATTTCAGTTTTTTCAATCTCACTGTTCAGTGAAGTTAAAGTGGTACGATTGTTTATAAATGTATATACATCTCCTCATCCCCGTTCAAGCCCATCGGGGTTCTAGTTTTAAACCTAATTATTAGTTTGGATTCAAGACGTCTAAGTTTGGTGAGTCGATCACCTCCTCTTTCATTTTCCTTTATCATTGCTATGCCTGCATATTTCACATCCATCCAAGTTTTTCCAGGATGGGTTTTCAGATGTTTGGCAATAGCATAGCTGTAATCACAGATTTGAATCGATCTTATATGTTCCAGAATCCTTTTTTTGAGAGGACAAGATGTTGTGCCGATATATTTCACTCCACAGAAGCATTGAAGTTGATAGACCACAAATTGTGACTCACATGTTATTTTTTCCTTTATCTCAAAGTTTCGTCCTTTAGGGTCTTTTAAAGTTTTCAAGTGTTGGACAATTTTGCAGGCCTTACAGGATTGGCATTTGGCAAAGCCATACTGACTTTTTTCCAGCCAGGTCACTGGTTTAATTGTTCTAAAGTGACTGTTGACCAGAGTATCCTGCATTGACGGAGTATCCTGTATTGACGGTGCTTTGCGAAAAGTTATCAAAGGTCTTTCTCCAATTAGAGTGCCAATTTCAGTGTCTTTTTTTAGCACACTCCAGTATTTGGTCAAGATTTGCCGAATTTTAAAGCTTTCCTTGGAGTATGAGAGAATCATTCTTGGTTTCTCCTCATCTGTTTTAGATTTCATGTTTTTGGGTATGAGCGTTTCCGCTCTCGTTTTCAATCTGGCTCTTTGTTCACCTATTACAATATCGGAATGTTTGTATCCGCGGGCGGTGAAACGATCTTTGGTTTCTTTGAATTTATTTTCCATTTCTTCTGAACAATTGCGTCTCATTCGCAAGAATTCACCATATGGTATACTTTGCTTGAGTGAGGTAGGATGAAAGCTGGTACCATACAAAACACTGATTGTTGAGGTCTTTTTTCTAAAGACTGTTGTCTCAAGTTTATCATTTTTTATATAGACCTTGGTGTCTAAAAAGTCTATTTCCTTTTTTTGAATGTTATATGTAAATTTTAGACCCACTCTGTTTGCATTAAAAATTTCAATGTATTCAATTAGTTGTTGCTTCGGACCTTTCCAGAGGTGGAACAGGTCGTCGATAAATCTAAGCCATAATACCACATTTTTGGCATATTGATCATTTTCCTCTCCCCAAGCTATGTTTTTTTCCCACCATCCCATGGTGAGATTGGCATAGCTTGGGGAGAAAGACACACCCATAGCACAGCCACAAGTTTGAGCATACATATTTGTATTGAATAAAAATACGTTGTTAGTTAAGCAAAAAGTTATCATCTCAATCAACATGTTGGTATGTCTTATTTCTGAAATTGGTCTTTGTTTCAAGAAATATTCGATCGCTGTTAGTCCCACTTCATGTTGTATTGAAGTGTACAAAGACAGCACGTCTATTGTTGCAAACCAGTATTCTGAATGCCACTCCATATTCATGATATTTCTAAGAAAGTCCCCAGTATCTTTGATATATGAGTTGAGCGTTGGGACAATTGGTGCCAAGAAATAATCTACATAAGATGCTATTGTTTCACATAATGAGCCACAACTAGATATAATAGGTTGGGCTGGTGGATTGTGTGATGTTTTGTGAATTTTTGGCAAAAAGTACATTGTGGGTGTTATTGGATGGAGTATGGTAAGGACATGTTTTTCTTCCATGCCATTCACTGATTTGTTTGTGTAGCACTTGCATCATTTTAGCAATCTGATTTTTTTGTAGTAGTTTATAGTTTGCTGCATCATTTAGTTGCGTATTTGCTTCTTTTACATAGTCACTTTTGTTCTGGATGACTATGTTGCCCCCTTTATCCGCTGGTTTAACTTCAATTAGTGGATTTAGTTGGAGGGCTTTTAATGCTGCTTGTTCCTCTTTGGTGACATTTTCATTGCTGTTGATCACATTGCTCATGGTTTCTAATTCTGCTAACACAAGGTCATGGTATGTGTCTATACGGTTTCCAGGATATATCACCGGGCAGAAATTGGATTTTTTCTTAAAGTCAGTTTTCGAGGTTGATCCTATTGGAATCCCCATATCAGTTATTATTTGGGTATTTGTTAAGTCTGTTTCGTCCATTTGATGTGTGAGTAGATACGCAGTTTCTAAACTCGGGCATCCACCACTGTAAAGAGTTCTGCTGCTGGATCTGGCATTATTTCTCCAATTGTAGGATTGGTCATTTGTCCTTTTGGCAAAAAAACTTTTTTAGTTTTAACTTTCGTATATATTTATATACGTAAATTCTTGTCTCTACTTCATCCTGATGTTTGTCAGGGCAAAACGTTAGTCCTTTACTTAGGACAGTTCTTTCTGGTTCGGTTAGTTGATAATCCGATAAATTTACAATTACCTTTGGGTCCAATTTTAATGCTTTATTTATTATAGTTTTTTTGGCGCTGCTCTGTTGCACAGTGGATATCTTCAACTTGCAACTTCGCCTGGTTTTCCTCCTGGACTTGTACTCACCGTTTGTCCTCTTCCTCCTCCTCCCATTCTCGGATTGCCTCTGCCTTTTCCGATGGGTTTTGGATTTTGTTGGTTCTTGTAGAGGATTTGCATTTCCTCTAAAAAAAGTTAACTTCTTGAATCCCACCTATGCCTGTTCTCTATAACTCACTTCAGATTCGGGCTCACTTTGTGATGTTCTACTTTCCACAATTTGTGGCCGTATTTGTTCTTGTTTGCGCAGGTTTTCGAATCTTTTGGCAAAGGTAAAAATTGTACCATTTTCAAAGTCTGCCTGATCACGTTTGTATTTCCTTTGTTTTCTCTCCTGGATTTCATTATCATGTTTGTCAAGGTTTTTATCCATAGTTGCTCGTAGGTTTTTAACTGTTTCTTCACTTTCCCCCAGAGTTAATATTTGATCTTCCAATTCTTTAATGTTTATGTATAGCTCATACACTTTTTCTTGGCATACTTTATAATTATTCGAATCATTTTTTGGGAACATGTTATTTTGCCCCCACTCCTCCAACATTTCCGGGCTTGTATCTGGGTGGTTTGGCAAAGTGAAGATCCTCAAGCCTCTTGGTACTAGACCTAATTCAGAGTATTTTTCTAAAGTGATTATCTCCCAACTTCTTGAGATTTCTTTGCGCAGTAATTTCTCCAACTGGTGAAACAATTGCTTCGTTGTTGGATTTTTGGATTTGTTCGTATTTGTTTGATTAGACGGTCCCTCCGGGCCAGAAGCTTTTTTGTGTGAACATGTTCTCAGCCTTTTGAAGTCTTTCAGCTGCTCGTTTCTCCATGGTAAATGTGAGTTGGCAAGCGGCAGAGACGTTACTTGGAACAGGTCATAATCGTAGCTTCTGTGAACAGACACAGGTGATGCTTGTTATTACCGTGACTTGTTTGTTTTACTTGTGGGAAAATGCTTTGATGCCCCGGTTCTAGGGGGTAAAAAGTTCACTTGTTCAGGAGTCAGCGTTGTTCAAAGTGAGTGTCACTGCTGGCTTTCAATTCAAGCACAAAGCACCCTTGATTATATTGTAAAAAACAAAGGTTTGGAAGACACTTGCTGCAGCATAAAGCACAAGGGAGGTGAATGAAATACGAATACTGCGTCGTATCAACTTACTGGGAGACTCCTGTCACTGTTCGTGCCCTCCGACACTTTCAGTCGGCGCTCGACCGGCAGCTCCCAAATCAATCACACCTCCAATTGCAGTTTGCGATTAGCCCGGGTGTGTCACAGATAGCGGCTTGGATTCATGCTTAGACATTTTATGTCATGATGTAAAATGTCTAAGCATGAATCCAATGTATAACGTTATATGTTATTTGGATATTGACGTACTTAACGCCAATCTCACACATACACCAAGGCTAGATCCTTGGGTCAACATCCTGAAACAAAGCAAAGTGCTAAACAACAGCAATCCAACACGGTGATTATGCTAATAATAATAGCAAGTAAAGAGTTTGCCTACTGTTCCCACAATGCATCATAAAGTGCTTAGTGGAATAACCAGTATAAATATGCAACATAAACAAAGGACAAATGTTTGCAAACGGTGATCAGGTACTTGTAACAGTCCGAAACGCGTAGGTGGGGAAAACCTACAGGAGAATAAAGAAAACAGCGTAATTCAAAGTGGTGTGAGGCGTCTTCTTTGGTGAAGAATTTCTTATGGAAAATTGCATGAGGAAAACAAGTTTTGGGACACCCCTTTTTTCTCTGCCCCCGCTTGACGAATCACCCCAAGACTTTCAGGATAGGAGCGGACTGGAGCTGGCCATAAGTTATGAAAATTTCACTAAGATTCGTCGACTAGCGCCAAAGTTATTCCAACTAGAATGTTGCGGATTTCCTATAGACAATAGGTCCTAGCTAGAACTACCGACTCGCGACTGCCTGTGTGTGTGTGTGTGTGTGTGTGATTATAATATAAATATATATATATATATATATATATATATATATATATATATATATATATATATATATATATATATATATATACATATATATATACATATATATACACACACACACACACACACACACACACATTTCAATGAAAAAAACTAAGTTTAACGATAAGTTATGGTTAGGAAAACAAATAGTTTTTAACTTGTCGGTGTAGTTTTGCAGCTTGAAGATCTTTCTGGATTCACTATGCTGTGCATATTCCGCGGTCTTGTGGTTGGGTCCGGATTCGTAGTCTTTTCTTTTCTCTTTTTTTTGTTTTTTTTTTCGTAGCCCTTGTGGGCGTCGGCGTCACACCTCCTCGGGTGCATTTCCGGTGACGTCAGCATGCTTCCAGCGGAAGCTCCCACTCTTGGGCGCCATCTTCGGATTCTTTTTTCTGTGTTTCTTTCTTTTCCGAAGCAATGGCAATGTTCTATTCAGGTGATAATTTCTTTACCACTTGTCCTTATATTCTCTTACTTCTTCTCCTCCTATTTTTTTTTTGACCACCTCTTCTCTCTCCAGCCTCATCTTTCTGGCGGAGGTGGGTGGGTTCGCTAGTGAATCCAGAAAGATCTTCAAGCTGCAAAACTACACCGACAGGTAAGAAACTATTCGTTTTGCAGCGTGAATGTTTCTGGATTCACTACGCTGTGCATAGATTTCGTAGCGGTTTCTCATTTCCGTGGCGGCTGGGTGGAAGATGAGCTCTGGTTTCTGAATATATGCTGGAGCACCCTTTGTCCGACTTGTGCTTCTTTGTTCATCTGAACATCCACGCAATAGTGCTTCGTGAATGTGTGCACCGAAGCCCATGTTGCCTCCAGGCATATGTCTTGTATGGGTGTATTGGCCAGGAAGGCTATTGTAGCCCCCTTTTTTCTAGTGGAGTGGGCGCGTGCCCCCTCTGCCAGTTCTTCTCCTGCCCTTTTGTGGCAGAGTTGGATTGTTTGCGCGATCCATCGTGCAATAGTGGTCTTAGTCACTGCCTTGCCCATGTAACTGTTGGCGAACGACACAAAGAACTGTTTCGTTTTCCTGTGTCCTTTTGTCCTTTCAATGTAATGCATGACCGCCCTTCTGGCGTCCAGGGTGTGCAGAGCTCGCTCTGCGCTAGTAGTTGGTTTTTGGAAAAAACTCGGTATCTGTATGGACTGGTTCATGTGGAACCTGGACACCACCTTCGGCATGAAGTGTGGGTCGGTCCTCATCACCACCCTGTCATTGTGTATTTGTAAGTAGGGCTCCTGTAGCGTTAGCGCCTGCAGCTCGCTCACTCTGCGTAAGGACGTAATTGCAACCAGGAAAGCAGTTTTCATAGTTAGCATCTTCAAGGAGGCCTTGTGAAGCGGCTCGAAGGGCTCCTTCATGAGTTCTGTCAGGACCACGTTTAAGTTCCATGCCGGTGGTGGCACCCGCTTGGGTGGTGCAATCCTTTTTGCTCCTTCCAGGAACCTCTTTACAACCTGTGATGTGAAGAAGCTTCTGCCCATCTCACCCCTTGTGTATGCCACTATAGCCGCCAGGTGAACTCTCAAGGAGGACGAGCTGAGGTTTTTCTCCAGCAAGTGTGTCAGGTACTTCAGTACCGTGGAGTCCTTCATTTTATTGTGGAGTCTTTCCCTCCTGCACCACATTGTGAACCTTTTCCACTTTGCGACATAGCACTTCCTTGTGCTGGGCCTTCGTGCCTCCCGAAGGACCCTGAGGGTGCTCTCTGGCAGTTTCAAATGTGCGAACTCGATGTCCTCAGGAGCCATGCTACTAGGCTCATGCTCTCTGGTTCTGGGTGCAGCACCTCTCCGTTCTGCATGGAGAGCAGGTCTTTTCTTCTGCTGAATCTGTGGGGTGCACACTGCGCCATCTCCATGATCTGCGAGTACCATGTCTGCCTCGCCCACTGTGGCGCGACCAGTATCAGGGTCATGGTGCTCGCTCTGCACTTGCTCAGTACTCTGTGTATCAGTGGTATCGGGGGGGGGAAAGCGTACGCAAATTTCCCGGACCAATCTATCCATAGGGCATTCCCAAGGGACCCTTCTTCGTGTTGTCTGGATGCGAAGTTTCGGCATTTCGCATTCTGGCGTGTTGCAAACAGGTCCACTGATGGTGTTCCCCACCTGTTGAACAGCCTCCTTGTCTCCTGAGCATTGAGCTCCCACTCGTGGGATGCCGAGGTCTGTCTGCTCAGCCAGTCTGCCTGAATGTTCTCCTTCCCTGGTAGGTGTATGGCTAGCAGGTCTATCTGGAGAGGGATGGCCCACCTCCATATCTCCTGCGCCAGCGTCGAAAGCGTTGTTGACTGTGTTCCACCCTGTTTGTTGATGTAGAACATCGCCGTGGTGTTGTCTGTCTGTAGCAACACCCTCTGCCTGTACAGTCTTGTCTGGAAGGCTTTCAGTGCAAGGAAGATTGTCTTCAATTCGAGGTAATTGATGTGCTTTGTCGCACCTGCTGGCGTCCAAAGACCCCTCACTTTGAGTTCCTCCATGTGAGCGCCCCATCCCTTCAGGGATGCGTCCATGGTGATGGTCACTGTCGGAGTTGGGAGTGTCAGAGGCTGTCCCCTTGTTAAGTTCTCCAAGGTCCACCATGTCATCTCCTTCTGCACTGCGTGCGTCACCACCACAAGATCCTTCCAACTGCCCGAAGCCTGTGACCATTGTTCCTGGAGCCATTCTTGCATGGGTCTCATGTGGAGCCGCACATTCGGCACTAGGTGGATGCACGATGCCATCATCCCCATGATCTTGCTCGCAGTCCTCACTGTCCGAGCTTGTCCCTTCCGGTATAGGCGAGTTTCCTTGACCAGTGCCCTTGCTCTCTTCTCGCTGGGGAACACTTTGCCCTGTAAGGTGTTGATCTCTGCCCCCAGGAAGATCTTCACTTGCTCCGGCTCCATTGATGATTTCTTCCAATGGACGGAGAACCCCAGGTTTATGAGCGTGCTCGTCACTGTATGTGCATGCTGCTTGCACTTCTGGTACGAGTTTGCTTTCACCAGCCAGTCGTCCAGGTAAGGGTATACGTGTATCCCCTGTCTTCGTAAGTGCGCTGCGACTGCCGCGAGGCACTTCGTGAATACCCTTGGTGCTGATTTCAGTCCGAAGGCCAGCGTTGTGAACTGGTAGTGGCCTCCTCCGATTGCGAACCTGAGCATATGCTTGTGCTTCTCGTTCATCGGTATGTGTAAGTAGGCGTCCTTGAGGTCTATCGTGACCATGAAGTCTCCGACCTGCAATTGCGGCAGCACCTCCTGCAGGGAGGTCATTTTGAATTTTTGTGTCCTTATGAATTTGTTGAGGAACCTTAGGTCTAGGATGGGTCTCATTTTGTCGTCGACCTTTGGTACTAGGAAGTATGTTGAGTATATTCCCTTGTTCCTTTCCCTGAAGGGAACTCTTTCTATGGCCTGTTTTTGTAGAAGTTCTTGCACTTCTTCCTGAAGCCTTGCCAGCTGTTCTCTTGCTGGTGGCTTCCCCCTTGGTTTTCTGTTTGTTGGCTTTCTCTCCAACTCCAAGCAGTATCCGAATTGGATGATGTTTAGGATCCATTGGTCTGATGTCATTTCTCTCCATTCTTGGAGATAGAACTTTAATCTTCCTCCCACTGGTGTCATGTGGTCGTAGGTCTTTAGATTGTCCTGACCCCTTCGTACGTGGTGCCCCCTGGGATCTTTTCTGTGGTCGGGCACCCGGAGGTGTCTGAAGTCACTTCGAGGTGGGCTGCTGCCCCCCTCTTATATTCTGGCCACGGCCATTTCTCCCTCGAAATGACTGACCTCTTGGTTGGTATTGCCAGGACTGCTTCTGGTGACCTTGCTGAGCCTGCGAGTCTGCCTGGTGCGTCTGCTGGAAGGCCTGGTGCGATGTACCTGGCTGGTTTCCACCTCTCCCGCCGGGCCTCCGTGCCGGGGTGCCTCTTCTGTTGACTCTGAACTGCAATGCCCCCATGGATCTTGCCGTCTCGTTATCTTTTTTGAGTTGGCATAGTTTCTCGTCAACTGTTGCTCCGAAAAGCGTTTCGCCGTTGAACGGTGTGTTCAGGATACTGTGTTGTACCTCGGGTTTGAACCCTGAGATCCTGAGCCAGGCGTGTCTCCTTTCCGTGACACCCATCATCATGAGCCTGCTGGCGGTGTCTGCTCCGTCCAGGGCCGTCTTAAGGCAAGAATTTGCCGCGTTTTTCCCTTCTTCGATCAACTTTTCGGCCTTCTGCCTGGCATCCTGGGGTAGGTCCTTCACCAACTGCCCCAGCCCCTCCATGATCTGGTACATGTGCCTGTTTAACAGGGCGTTGGAATTAGCCATGCGCCAGTGGGTCGCGGCATTCCGCTCGATCCTTCTCCCCACCAGATCCATCCTCTTGCTCTCCTTATCCGGTGGCGGGCCAGAGGTAGTGGATACGCTCGCCCTCTTCCTAGCTGTGGCCGTGATAATGGAGTCAGCGGAGACCTCGCCTCGAATGTAGGCCGGGTCCTTCGAGGAGTGTTTGTATTTTTTCTCTGTTCTGGGAGTTACCGCCTTGCATGTTGCGGGCTCTTTGAACGCTTCCTTTCCTTGAGCCAAGACGCTCTCGAGCATCGGCAGGAACTGGCTTCTTGTTTGTGTTGGGAGCAATGTCTCCAGCAGGAAGTCTGCTTTCTGCTTTTCCTCGTCGAGCTTTAGCTTGAATGCCGTTGCGGCAGATTGAATCGCCGAGTTGTATGCCCCGATGTCGTCCGGCGGCGAGGGTCTCGAGGGGTATGAGTCGACCGCCTCTTCCGGGCTCTCGGTGTCGACGTCTAGGTAATCCTCCTCGCGTGGGTCAGAGGTGGCCGACTCGGCGTCCAACCTACTGCCCTCTTCGTCCTCATAGGTGTAATCCTCGTAGGGATTCTCTTCACCTTCCTGGTCGTCGGCCATCTCGTCGCTAGGCACATGGTCGTCGACATGTTCTTCTTCCTCTTCGACCAGATCTAGCACGGCGTGCTTGGACTTGTGTGGAATCGTGAAGGCACTCATCTCGGCGGCGAAATCCTTTCTCCGCTGCAAGAGGCTCGCCATCTCGGCTTCTAGCCGACGTCTTTTTCTTTCCATCTCGGCCGCGTTTTCGGCTTCGGAACGTCCGGCCCCTCTCTTCGTCGCCTGGTTCGGCGGTGAGATTTTCGGCGTCGACGGCTTGGACGTCGAACTGGCTTTCGGGTCCTTGGACGGTGCCGAGGCTTTAGGGTCTTTCTCCCTCGACGTCGATCGGTCCCTTTCGGCGACGATCTTCGACGCTTTCTGCTGTTCAACAGCTTTCGGCGCCAGGGACTCCTTCTCCGAGGATCCGCTGGGCCTGCTTGTGGTCGCGGACGGCAGATGTCGCTGCGTCGGCGCCTTCGGGCTCTTGGCCTCGTACTTTCGAGACTCAGAGTCTCTCGTGTTCCTGTGGGACGTCGAGTCTCCTACCTTATCAGGTGTCTTCTTGTAATCGGTCTCTACGACCGTGTAGCTGTCGTCTTCGGCGGCAGCGTTGTCCTCTTCCTCCGATGACATACCCAGCTCGTACAGCGATGGCGTCGGGCTTTTCCTTCGAGGGTGGCGTGTGCTACCCTCTGGCTCTTCCTCACACGAAGGGTCTCCTGGGCGAAGACGGCGCAGGCGTTGCAGTCCTCGCTTCTGTGATCTACCGGTAGGCAAAGGTTGCAAACCGGGTGCTGGTCTTTCTGCGCGTACTTGTGTCTGCAGTTCGGGCAGAACTTGAACGGCGTGTTGTCCATCCTCGTGCGTTCAGGCCTCCCTGACCGCGTGGACGTCGACGATCGTCGAGGTTCTCGAGGTTTTCACCTTCTTCTCCCTTCGTCAATGTTCTGTGAAGTCTTCTTTAGTCTTCTTCTTCCAATATCTCCTCCAACTTCTAGTCTTTTCAGTACTTTCTCCAAAAATGTCTGGAGCCCAACGGGAACGATCCAGACCCGACCGCGGAAAAAAGAATCTGAAGATGGCGGAAATGCATCTGAGGAGGTGTGACGCCGACGCCCACAAGGGCTACGAAAAAAAAAAAAAAAGAGAAAACAAAGAAAAGACTACGAATCCGGACCCAACCACAAGACCGCGGAATATGCACAGCATAGTGAATCCAGAAAGATTCACGCTGCAAAACTATTTATTCCTTCTATAAAAACCCAACTTAAACTACATAAACATAAGAAATTCTAATGTTAAAATTATCACTTAAATTTATACACCACCTTCAATGACTAACTTTAGTTATTCTTTAGATACAACGCAAATTTAAACTACAAAAAACATAATTTGTTAAGTTATACTTGTACCTTAATTTATGATTAACAACACCTTCAGATTACTTTAACTCATGCACCTCCAAACACACTACTCTGAACTAAGTAGCCACACTACATTAACAATAGCTCTCTACTCTACGATGCACTGTGTTCTCACAAATGATGTGATTTGCAGTGTCATACGTCTTATTATAAGTGCTATTATTTTAGGTGGTATAAGTGATATAAAGGGTATAAGCAGTGCATGGAGAAGGAGTTATAGTTAATGTATTGCGGCTACTGATTTCAATGTAGCGTGTATGGAGGTGTGAGAGTTATAATCATTTGAAGGTGGTGCGTAAATTATAAATTTAAGTTATAATTATAACTTTAGAATTCCTAATGTTGGTGTAATTTTGTAGTTTAACGTATCATTAACATTTAGACAAACACACACTTATATAGAATTCACAATTGAGAAAAGGATAATGTTACTTACCCAGTAAGCATCTGTCTTTGGCATGCAGAGCTGTAGAATCCCATGCTTTGCATACTCCTGCCATCTTGTGTTGGGTCCAGATGTTTGCAAGGTGTTTTTCCTTCAAAGAAGTCTTTCCAGTCACGAGGTAAGGTGACTCCTTTCAGTGATAGTGCGCATGGGCATCAACTCCATTGTTAAGATTATTTTCCCACAGAGGGTGAGAATGTGAGTGTGTAGAAAAGACATGTCCATGCGTATGTATGTAAAGTAACAAACTGCAACAACTACAGGTGCCTAGGGAGGCAGGTGGGTGCATGTGAATCTACAGCTCTTCATGCCAAGAACAGATGCTTACTGGGTAAGTAACATTTTGCGTTCGAGGTATAGACTATACAGCAGTATACTCCCAAAGCAGTGGCTAACCAGTAGCTGCTGCAGTTGTTTGAAACAGTGTTTTAAGTACTGCCTGGCTACACATCTACACAATAGTGCTTGGTGAATGTGTGCGGTGTAGACCATGTTGATGCCGTACAGATGTCAGCTAGGGGAATATTCCCTAAATCGGCCATAGTAGCCTCTATCTTGCGAGAGGAATGCGCTTTAGGGTGTATTATCAAAGTTTTTTTTCGCTTTCACATAAAATGTCTGGATATATTTTACGATCCACCCTGCAATGTCTGATTTAGATATGCGATTGCCTTTGTGTGGTGGCGAAAAAGCAACAAAAAGCTGCTTTGTTTTGAGAAATTCTTTTGTTCTTTCGACATAATATAGTTGATCTCTTCTAACATCAAGTATTTGTAGAGCTCGTTCTGCTACAGAATCAGGTTGAGGAAAGAACCCAAGTAACTCAACTGATTGATATGAAAAGCAGAAACTACTTTAGGAAGAAATTTAGGATTGGTTCGAAGAACCACTCGGTCTTTGAGAAGCTGAAAGAAAGGCTCTTGTATCGTTAATGCCTGGAGTTCACCAACTCTCCTTAGTGAAGTGATTGTGACAAGAAAAACAACCTTCCATGAGAAGAATTGTAATTGACACTTCTGTATTGGTTCAAATGGTGGACCCATTAGTCTTGTAAGGACTAGGTTTAAGTTCCATACTGGTGCAGATGGGACTCTTGGTGGTATCACCCTCATTAATCCTTCCATAAAGCCTTTAATCACTGGTCTTCTTAAAAGAGATACATGTTGTTTTGTAAGTATGCAGCTACTGCTGCTAGAATTAAGAGAATGGATGTATAGGCTAGTCCAGATTGCTCTAAATGTAACAGATAACAGATGATGTTTTGCACAGAAAAATCAAGAGGGTTGATACTTCAGACTCCACAACTCTTGGATTGTTTGAATGTGTAGGTGAGCACCCCAACCAGTGAGCGATGCATTTGCTGTTAGCACCGTCTGTGGAACAGGGTAGATGAAGGGCTGCCCTTTGAATACATTTTGTGGGTTCCACCACTGCTGAGAGCGATGGGTGTGGCCATCTACCAACACTCGATCGGTCATCTGACCCTACAATTGGTTCCACTGACTTGCTAAGTATTTTTGACGGGACATATGTGAAGTCTTGCGCTGGAAACAATTACATTGCAAGACACCATCAATCAGCAGTTGCATTAATACTCTTGCTGGTAATGATTGGTTGGGCTGAAACAGAGAGAGAAGGTTCTGAATACAGAGAATTCTGACTGCATTGGGAGAGGCTAGAGCTCTTTTTGAGTGTCTATGGTGGCTCCCAGATAAGTTTGTGTGTTGGTGGGCTATAGATGAGACTTCAACGTGTTCACTATAAACTCTAGATTGTGTAGTAAGTGAATCGTGGCTTGAGTGTGTTGGAGACACTTTTGGTAAATGCTGGCTTTGATGAGCCAGTCGTCCAGGTAAGAGAAGACATGGAAAGTCCAAAACGAACAGAGTGTTTTTTAGAAACAGTCCTTTCTTTATTTGTACAAAAATAATTAAGCGCAAAAGTGCAGCGTGAGGGGTCCGGCTATAAAAGGTTTTACAGCCGGACCCCTCACGCTGGAAGGTTCTGCAAGCGGACCAAAACGTCCTGATCCAGGGACACCAGTAAACCACAGATTTGTCAACTTAAAGAAACTTTCTCTGTCACATTGGGATGAGACAGTGCGATTTACTACTAATCGGGCCAACCTTTGTGATACACATTTTAAAAGATACTGCATTACGGATGGCGGAACCTGCTCGATCCCTCTCAAGTCATTGCTATACTATCATCTTGAATTGGACCTTATATTAGCTAATAGCCCTGAGGAAGCTCCCTGTTAGGGAGAGAAACGCGTTGGCTGATGAATTTCTTTCAAAATGAAATCAATGAACTTTTGCACTTAATAATTTTTGTACAATTAAAGAAAGGACTGTTTCTAAAAAACACTCTGTTCGTTTTGGCCTTTATATTTGTGCGCCCCCACCCAAGCTTAAAAAGTACTGTTTGATCTGGATTCACAGTGACTCCACTCAGCAGCTGACGTCAGGGGTAGCGGCACATACATTGATATGCTTGATACTGGGATTAAGGTGCAGCAATCTTTTGGTCCGCTGCTGTTTTCCTATTTAAAATGGATTGTTGGACTTCAGGTTTAAAAACAGAAATCCTCAACCATGCAGGTCTCCTTAGTAAAACACTTGTGTTGATCTCTCGAGCACTATTGTTGGAGTCAGGTGATAAAGTCCTAGAGTGGAATAGGAATGCCATTTGGTAAAACCAACCTGTGTTAGTTTCTAGTGGTCAAGTGCACTGCTTCTAGTCATCTAGCTCTCTGCAGCCACTGTGGGCAGCATTCTTGGCAACTTTATTTTAAGATGTATCTGCAATTCAAGCACAATATGGAGTGTGCAATTTCCACTAAATTTATTCTACACTATTTTATATAGATGTAAAAAGGATGAAATCATACATATGTTCAAATCAAAACCTTACCTAATTGTTAAACCGCAACAAGCAAAGAAAATTATTTCCTCTATTGTATCAAAAGATTAGACAACAGTACAGAAAGGAGAAAAAGATGTCAACTCAATACCAAAGTTTACGTTCTTTGGGTCTTGAGAAGTAGTTCAATTAAAGCACTGAAAAAGACTGCTTACCTGTGGGTGGTAATGTTTTGCACCAGACATTGCATTAGCATGATCCAGAAGTTAAGAAAACAAACTAGAAAATAAAGAATACGCAAAAAATCTTTCAGATGTTCTAGAATTAACTAGACATTACATCTCGTTAATAATCCTGATCTATTAAAGAAGAAAGAGTTAAAAAATAGTTGTAGTATATAAAACCAACACCGACTAACACAATTTTTCTGTTAAGATTAATTTAACTCCCCTTATTGACAACAGACGATGCACAATCATCTGGTATGCATGTCCAATATCAAGATGAAGCTACAAATTGGAACTGGCTTTCGACCATCCTAATGATTTAGTAAGATCATCAGTGTCATTCCCTTTCACGTTTTTTCTCAGAACATTGTTGGATTTTGTAATGTTATGTGAGTTAGTGATGATGGGACCCTTTTGGTGCCTGGTCGACTCCGTAGTACTGGGACACAAGTGTTCATGTGTGGTGAATAGAGCGTTTAGAATGTTGCGTTCACAGTTACACGCAGGACAATAATCAAGACCAAGCTCAGTGGGTGTTGTACTCATTTACAAGTACCCAGGCTGGGGAGGATGCTATAATTAGCGGCTTATAAGGGGATTCATAACCTCAAGACAGACAGTGCTCTCCCAGAGAGCTTTCTGTGGTCCAGCAAACTGCTGGTGAGTGCCACACGCACCTCAGGCAAAGTGAAGATCGATGTTTGGCATATGCCACTCCAGCCAGTGTGAAGCATTTGAAAACAACAAAAGCCTCACTAAGAAGTTTACTCATCGCTGGACAGAAACCTGCTAGTAAGGCTGTGAAAAAGAAACTGGGCCACTGCGCAACGCTGAGCTATAAATCATACAGTACGACATAGCTAAAGGCAGTGACAAACAGGCACAGAGAAGCACTAAAGACTGTGATAGTCGAGTGCAATGAAGTGCTAAAAGAGGAAACATTTGAGGCAAAAAAATGCTAAAAGGAAGATAAACATTAGAGGCAATTATTTATTATTTATCTGTTTTAGACATTTGTAAAGCGTGACTATCACCATTGCAGGCATCCTGGCGCTGAGAGAAAAAAGAGACAGGAATGAGAGCGGGCTAGCAAGGGAATAGCCAAGTTTTAATCTTCCTTCTGAACGGGAGGAGATCACTGATGTGCCTAATCTCGATAGGGAGAGTATTCCACAGTCTGGCGGCAGTCACTTCGAAGGATCTGCCACCGGCTCTAACCTTCCTGAATCTAGGAACAACTATCAGTTTAGCGTCAGAGGATTGAAGCTGTCTGTATGGGGTATACCAGGCAAATTTAGATTGCAGGGGAGCTGGACCAGCTCCATGGAGAGCCCTAAAAACTATACAGAGGGCCTTAAAATGAATTCTCTGCCTTATGGGAAGCCAATGCAGTTTTGCCAATACGGACGCTCCATGAGAACTTCTCGGCAACCCCAAAGCCAGTTTAGCAGCAGCTGATAGGACCCTCTGGAGCCTGTCCAGCAGGAACTCAGGAGACCCGAGCAGGAGGGCATTACAATAGTCCAACCTGCTAAGAATGGTACATCTGACCACTTGGGCGCGGGCATAGGTAGGTAAGAGGGGCAAGACTTTCCTTAGGGAGCGAAGGATGACAAAACAACAGGCAGACGTTTTTTTAACATGCGTCTCCATGCTGAGCATCTGATCCAACATGACCCCAAGGTTGCAAACAGATTCCACCGGCCGTACATTGGACCTAGTTTCCGGGGGCCAAAAATTAGTTGGAAAAGGTTGGGGAATCCTAGTACCTGCACTGAAAAGCACCTCCGTCTTTCCTGCATTAAACTGGAGGGAGTTAACCTTCAGCCAACTGGACGTTTCACACAGACAATTATGTAAGACCTCCGCGGAAGTTGAGTCCTCACCTTCCAGGGAGAGAATCATCTGCGTGTCGTCGGCGTAGTTCACAATCCTGATGCCGAAGCTTTTGATGAGAGAGATCAGAGGTCTAAGGTATATATTAATGAGAATTGGGCTGATTGCCGAGCCCTGAGGGACTCCATGTGTTACCAGGGAAAAGGCTGACTGGAAAGGTGGCATGGATACTGCCTGCTGCCTATCCTGCAAGAATGAGTGGAACCAATGCAGCGCGGTATCTCTCACTCCTGCCTCCCACAGCCGCCTCATTAGGATCTTGTGGTTCACCGTGTCAAAGGCGGCAGACATGTCGAGCAGGATCAGGAACGCTGCCTGTCTTCTGTCTGCACGCCCTTGAAGCTCGTCCATAGCGGTGATGAGGGCTGGTTCGGTCCCATGAGCGGGCCGAAAACCGAATTGGTCCCCATCTAATAATAGATGGCGTTCGAGATAGTTGGAAAGAGTGTTGCTGACCAAACGCTCAACTATCTTGGCGGGGAAAGGCAGCAGGGAGATGGGCCGATAGTTCTTAGAACAGTCAGGGTCTAAGGAGGGCTTCTTTAACAGAGGAGAAACTAACGCCCGTTTCCAATGAGCTGGGACAGTACCAGTCACCAGAGATTGGTTACAAATTTGGTGAAGAGGGGGGAATAGTTTGTCCTCAAATTCCTTCCAAATTTTGGGAGGCACCGGATCCAAAGGAGAGCAGGAGACGATCCCTCTAGCTAATTTAGTGAAAGCCTCATAGGTAAGTGGAGGGAACTCGAGTAGTGTTTCACTCGTAGCCAAGGCAGGGCCAGCCGATCGTTGTACCGGAGAAACAGGACTCAGGACAGATGGGGGGACAAACTCCGGAGGCATGTCCAAGTCTTTAAGGATGAGTTCGATTTTTTCCTTAAAAAATGCGGCACGGTTGTCGCAGAGGTCTTGGGAGGGGACAATCGCATTCTTGGAACACTCCGGGTTAGTGACGCGGTTTAGTATGTTAAAAATACTCTTGGAGTTGTTGGTAGTGTTGCAGATCAGAGAGGAATAGTATTCAGCTTTAGATTTTTTAATCAGATTCGTATAGGTAGAGACCTTAGCTTTCCCGAGCTCTTTCGAGGTGTTATTATAATCGCGTCTCCACCTTCTCTCCGCTTGTTTACATCCTTGCTTTAAATTTTTTAGTTCGTCATTGAACCAGGGGGCAGAGTCTTTGCCTTAGCAGCTACGTGTTTTTCACGGGGCAAGGGCATCGAGGACCGTGGTAATTCTGGTGCAGAGAGAGGTGTAATTTTCATCTATGTTCAACTTCTCATCGAAGGGCTGTTCCAGATGGAACACCTCACCGGTAAGGTGCTGCCGTATGAGGGCCCTCCAGTCTCTGCACTTAATTTCCCTAGCCACCACGGGGGCTTTATGAGGACCGCTGCTCGTATGAATAAAGAATTTTACAAGTAAGTGGTCAGTCCAATTCATAAGTAAGGTTTCCCCCATCGCCACCAGGTCGGGGGCCGCGAAGACCAAATCTAAGAGATGACCAGCTGTATGGGTGGCTTTAGTGACAAGTTGAGAAAGACCAAAACTATCACAGGCTTGGGCTAGCTTCCAGAGACCCGAGTCAAGGGTCCCGTTACACCAGAGATTAAAATCACCAAGGATGAGAAGCTTATGATGGGAGAAGGCGATATTAGTTAGGGTAGTTAGTAATGCTTGTTGCTGCTGAGGGCTAAAAGACCCTGGCGGGCGATAGCAAACTATTGCGGTGACATTAGTCCCGGAGTGGGTCTGTATTGATAGTCCTAGCAGCTCAGTGCCCAGAGTAAGGTCTAAAGTAAGGGCCTTGATGCAACAAGATGTTCTAAAAATAACTCCCACTCCCCCGCCTCTACCAGTAGGCCTAGGGGTATGAAGGAATTTAAACCCAGGAGGACAAGCAAATCCAGGGTCAACCTAATCAAGTATATAGAGCTTACGATTACGCTTACCAGAACCCGAGTAAAAAGAGCCATCTAACTTTAGCACCAGGCGACAACCCAAGCTGAAGCACAGGTGCTGTGCTTAGGAGGCTGATGAATCACGTCGGGCCTACTGCAAGGATGTGAGCTGCAGTCAAAATAATGGAATATTTCAATGGCTGCTAAAAAAGAGCACAGGATGTGGCGCGGTCTTCTTGAACCCTCGCCTTCCATACCGCCAAAAAGTAAAATATTGATGATAGATGGACTGCCTGGATAGAAAACGTTTGATGATTTCATCGATGCACTGGAAGAAACAGACAAGCAGTTTATTAAATACCCCAAAAATCATGCAGGTGAAGAAGTAAAAGGTCATAAAGAAAGTGCTGCGAACTGATCAACTCGTATACCATCAGATCAAAGAGGAGTCAAATCTCAAGTTGAATCCAATGCCAAATATCGATTACGAAAGATACATTTTCAGTCAGGAATGACAAAAAGCTGGTGAAACAGACTAATTTGTTGATAGACTTGATACACTCATTAAATATTGTAAGTTCAATTAATTCAGTGAGGAAAAAGCTATACTTGTCCATGTTATCAACGGATGTTTGTCAGATTCATTCAGACAACAAATACAGAGCGAAACCTTTAGTCTGGAACCAGTTTTCATGGCTGCCAGAGCTGAGGATCATGCTGATTGACAACCTGCTGAGATGGAGACCAGAGGTACTGAGAGTGAATCAGTCATGAACTTGAAATGTAAATAGAAACACAAAGCTGAAGAACACAAGGTGACGTCTTCAAAGGAAAGAAACTGTGCTTTACATGTGGATTTTCATTTCCACACAAAAGTAAATGTCCCGCCATTGGACAAGGGTGCAAGGGCTCTGGGAAGGAGAACCATTTTCTAACGGTTTGCAAGGTGAAGGAACACCCAAGTGCGTCATGACGGGAAAATAAAATGGACACCCGCACGTTCGAACGTTCTATGCATGCTCACATTGCCAAGCGACAACATCAGCTGAGGCAAATCGACACTTAACGAAGTTGAGCGTTGTCTAAATCTTGGGCCAAGAGTTCTTGAGTTTCCTTGTTAAGTGACAGTGGAGATAGATGTGTGATTTCAATGTTTACCTCAGAAAAACGTGTGCATGTCATACTGCCTGCATGCAATGAAGAATATGAATCAAAGAAAATCTACAAGTAAAATCACACAAGTCTTTCAAACACTGTACAAAAATTACACTCAATTATAAAAGGTATTCACTACTGTTTACTTTGACAGCGGTGCGTCGACAATTATTTTGCAGGAGGAGAAATACAATAAACATTGCCCCATCCCACATCATATCACATCGAAGACTAAAGATTGTACATGGGTCACATAGATGCCATTAAAGAGTCAAGGTTCATTCATAGTAACCATGAAACACAAAAAGACTAAAGTACAAGCATCCATTCATGTACTTCGGTTATGTTTAATATAGTTACCCTAATATAGGCACGGGTAACATCATACCCTTTCACCTATATCACCTCCCCTACACTATACAGTAACAATCCTTTCTAGGATTGAACCTTTTCCTTAGTTCTTGACCTGGGTGCAGAAGGAGGGTTTCCCTGAACAATAGCTTCCTATGACTTCATTTTTAGACTGACAGTATGAATGAATATTCATAAGGGTTCTTGGAAAGCAGGCTGGGACTACATCCACCTGCATAATGCCTACGTACAAGGTTCATCCCAAACGTTATCCTCAAACTCAACAATGGCTAATAAAATAAACAAGGGACAAAGGAACCCTAGATACTTTTCTGTATAAATATAGTACCTCTTACTAGTATTAGTTAGAGGGAACGGAGACATCCAGGCCGGCACACTGACCAGAGACACTGAGGCGACTGCATGCCGACGCTCCAGCTGACAGTGGTCTAAACATCCCTTGTGGGGTGTCCAACTCGAGACCAGGAGGGGGTCCCACACTCTCTCACTTCAGATAACAGGGTTAGACTAAACCTAGAGGGATTCTTGGCTTCACACCTACTCACATGCTAGGTACACTTGGGTGCATCTGGACAAGCATCGTAGGAGTAAGTGCGCTTTCTTTAATCATGTATTTTTTATATGTGCATATGTTCATGACTATTGCAAAATGGTAGAACTGTACTATTCTTTTATATTCACTGTATTGCTGAACATATATCTGTGCTACTGTTTAACGGTTGCTGCAGCACGTTTATTTTACACTAGAAGAATAACTGTGCAATAAATATTTATTGTAACACGCTCTACTGTTTCTTCTGTGTAACTCTCTGAGTAGAAACTAAGTGAGCACGAGTGACTGAGCGGAAGGTATGTACATGGTTTCCACGATCCTAGGGGATCAGGGTGGTCATGATCTAAGGTTGTCAGAAACTATGATCTCCCCGATAAGAGGAGATTCTAGTGGAACTGTGAGCTAGCTAATGCAAAACAGGCTAACATATCCGGTGGGTGTGCTCAGAGTTAATCTGCCACCAATCCTACAGTTTATGTTATCCAAAAGCATAGGTCCTGCATGGGTAACATAGGAACTACACGACATGGAGCCCAATGTTGGTTGGGTACTTATTTAACAGCAGAATCTGAGTAGTTCAGTTGTGCTATTGTCAGAGACCCCTACTCACAAAACACCAGACGTCTGGAGTGGGTGGGCACAAACTCCGCCACAGCTGAGTAGGCGAAATATCCTATTTATTGGCTGATGGTTAATCAAGCTTGAAGGACACAGTGTTTCTAAAATTGTGCAATAAAAACCTTATCCTGGTTTCCTTGAAAAGTTATTTTGCGTTCTTACACAATATTGACTACCCCGGTCTTAGACCCACTACAGCAAGCACTCCCCCCTCACTGACTAGGAGGATACAAGTGCAATAAAAATTGCACCTAAATTCAGACATAACATCACCCTCAAACTCTAAGAATGATTTACAAGCTAGGTGTGGTTCGGTAGCTTTGGTGATTGAGGCACAAAACAGGTAAGTTATTTGTAGGTTACATTCCCAGCAGCAGATGCAAGAACACAGACATTTCACTACTATAGAGACAGAGATGTACCAGCAGAATATGGTCCGTTCAAGGACATACAAATTCCACTCAAGTACCAGGAACACTTATACTGGTTTAAAGGCACCCTACCCCACGTAAAAGGAAGAGGAAGGCTTGGTCTGTTAGGAAGACCAGGAGCAACATGGCTGATATTAGCAGGCTACACACTTCATCCTGACATTGAAACAATCCCACAAAGGAACTAACTCATCCAACACAAAGATTTAATAAAAATCTACAGAAACTTTACACAGTTCGTCATGAAGACTTTTACAGTACAACCAGCAATAGTTGCAACAAATGGAACTCAATCTCAGGGTATAGCAACTAAAATTACTCCACAAACATTACACACAGTAATGGGCAGAATGCCCACGAAATGCGAACAAATGCCATTCTGGGTAGCTCAGAAAATAACAATTAGAGGCAGTATTCCTGGATACTACACCATTTGAAAAACACAGAATGCTAACAATCTGCTTGCCCATGGGGATAACACCACGATTAGAGTACCACTTGGGGTACAGTCTTAGTCTTTCTTGGCATTTATTCCAGCACTCCTAGTATTCCTTCGTTAGCTGTGGTACCCGATGTATTAAGACAAATACAGAATGAGTACAGAGCAGAACCAGCTCTGAACTTTGAGATGAACTTACTAAATCACTATAACCAGGTAACAGCCATAATACTAGGTAATATTAAAGGGGAAGCAGCGTCAGTGGCAATCCACCAACGCCTAAGGGATTTCAGTCCATTAGACTGAACCACACACACTGCCCAAAATAATTGAAACTGTGTATGCAGAATTAGGCAGAGACAGTTTGGGTGGGAGAGCTTTAAAACCACGGCTGATAGGCAGTAATGAAAAGGACACTTCTAAGCAGACACCTGCTTCTACTAAAAAGAAGTGGGAAAATAAAAAACAACAAAACTTTACAAAAAAAAGATCTCAATCTCGAAGTAGATCTCTTCCACAGGGGCACTATGAAAGCAAGTACAACCTTAGGAATAGGAATAATATTAGAAAACCTGACATGTATCAGGATACTGATACACGTTAATCTGGTTTCTTTCAGGGCTCGACGAAAAACTCAGAGAGAGATAAGGACGGTCAGAACACAAAGAAGAGCGTACAAAGTCGAGAGACAAGCAGCACGCTCAAGACTATACTTCCAAAAAAGAAGACAAGGCAAAATTAAAACCTCAGTTTAAAAAGAATAAAGTTGCAGGTCTGAAAATCAGACATGCCCAGAATTCTGAGGACAACTTCTGAACGGGGAATGGGCTCCGACGATGCCAGACAGTGCAGCAGAAGAAACAATAGCTCGCCAGAACGTGAAGGAATTTCTGGTGACAGCGGACTTGAATGATTACATCGCGGTGGAAACACCAGATAAAAGGGTGAGCATCCCATATAACTTACATGAAATAAAATTCCGGATAGAGGGGTAGAAGCCCAGAAAAATAAAAAAAAGGTCTCTTTTGGAAGAACCTATCATCTGGTTATGACATCCTGTTAGCTGACCAAGATTGGCCACCAGCATTCGTTATGGAGTACCCAACAGGAGAAAATAAATTTTTTCCAGACTTCTCCAGCCTCGTTCCCATACATACTAAACACACATGTGCAAATGAGTGGGCAGTCGCCCTAGCTTCAGCATTATACAAAAATCATGCCGAATGGGCTAAGAATTTAACCCACCAATTGATCCCGTTAAAAGTTGCAACAAATGCTCAGAGGCAACATCCTATAAAGCAAGACGCTAAAAAACAGGTCAGGGAGATCTTAGATCAACTTGAATATCAAGCTTGATCTGATGTCAGTTCTACATGCTGCTCTTCAAGCTTACAGCTCAACTGGGCATTCAATGGCATGTTAAAAGTCGTGCTACCCTCATGCTTGAGAGAGTTATGATGACAAAGTTACCACAATAGAAGATCTACAACAGATGGTGAAATTTGTCATACATATTTTCATAACAATACTTATACCTAGGATATTACTAACTACCAATCAACTATTGTAGGTACTTTTTGAAGGTAGCTGACCCTAGCAGTACCGCTGAAAATATCCATTCGCTGATCTATAAGGTAAATACCGCACTGTGTGCATCTTTGTGATAAGGTGGCAAGGGCTAAATTCCCAATTTTTAGCTATCAGTTCGTTTAATCACTAACTGATACTAGATATGATCTGTGTTAGTTACAGTTGGTATATTAAAGTATGATTAACTGCCAATTTCACTCTAGTACTACAAATAAGTTGTGGACTACCATGCAACAAGGTTTTCCTTATGCGATTGTTGCTGTCTTTAGCAAACAATGAAATCTTATTTTTTTAAATCCACAGATAAATGTAGCAAATGTTGTGTGCTTGTAGGAGCAGTGTTGTATAACATGTTTTATGGTTGTATTCTTTTCAGTCATGCTATGTATATCTTATATTGTGTATTTTTATTTCAGATATTGTGTATTAGTGGGATACTATTATTTTAATCCTGAAGAAGGTTTTTGGCTTTGAACATTTACATGCCTTAACCGAAACGCGTCGATGCAATTGTTTGGGTGGAGAAACACTAAGCCATTGAGAAAAGATACTCCTATAACTGTGAAATTGAATGTATAATCTGGAGTAGGAATCATCAATCAATTCATACTAGGGATTTCTTCCCCCTTTTTAATTGGAATTATTTTCCTAGTGTGTTGTCCCAGGTTTTGTATAATGAACTTTTGATGTGTCACAATGTTCTGTTTTTAATTTTTGCTTTTAAATTTACCAAAATAAAATGTACATTTTTGTATGACTGTTTCATGTTGATCATTAGCTGCTCCTAGTCTATATGAGTGTATGTACTTTATGTATGCTTAGTGTAAAACTGTGGTTTACTTTTAAGTTCACCCAAAGGGGAAACTTTATTGACAGTTTGTCTTCTGGTACCCTACCCCTTTGGGTTTGTTTGGGTCCCTCTCTTTTGTTAGAGAATTTTGTCATACAGACTTGGGCTGTAAACAAAATAGGAAATGCGCCCTTTGATGCTTCAAAATTGTGACTGCTCACCATCCTGTAAAGTATATTAAGCAAGATTCTTTGCACTTCAGGCATCTACTTCATCCTTTCGTCTGTACTCTAGATCAGCCTAGCTGAATTGAGACTATAGAGAGCCCCCTGACTGCATCTGTCCCTACAACCCCAGTCATGGACGCTTCTCTTCACTCTCCACAGCCTCCGAGAATATGATCTGGATGTCTGGTCAAAGCTACACGACAACTTTAAGAGGAGCTGTAATGTACATATATTTGTAAAAAATAAAGTTTCATTTATTTATTTAACAGCAGGGCAGATATAGTGTCTTGTGAATTAGCGATGATGGGAGCCTTTTGGCCCCTTATGGACTCGGCAGAACTGTGTCTTAAGTGTTTGGGTGTGGTGAATGGAATTCATGTTTAGAATGTTGAGTCCACAGTTACACGTAGAGCAATACATGCAAGACCAGGCTCTGTGTGTGGTGTATTCATTTACGAGTACCCAGGCTGGGGGGGACGCTACAGATATGACCATCTGAAACTAAACTAAAAAATAGAATTATGGAATTCGACAAACGCAGTAGGTCTACAAAATAGTGGTTAAGGGATAAATTGTTGGATTTAGCCTTTCAAGTGTACATCAGCAAAGCATCTGAATCAAATATTAAATGCAAAATAAGGAAATAGTATGGCTACATTTCGAAAAATTTCACTGTAGTTGTAGAGCAAATATTAATACTACTATTGACAAATGTACAGGTAATTGGGGCAACACTCACTACAACAATGTTGTTACAAAACAAAATACAGATTTTAAACATGTATATTACTTGAATTGGGAATGCAGATAACTTAGTAAATCCTATTTTTGAACAAATTGATTCCATCATCACTGCCAGTTTGCTAGAGGCTTTTTAAAATCAAAAACCAATGTCAAAATGGTACCATGACCAATATTTGGCAGATCTCATGGTTGCACTCCAGCCAAAATTAGGAAATGCCTGTTCAGATATTAATTTTGTTGTGGTCTCTAGCAATGTTTGAAACTTTAAATAACACCAATGGCAGTAAGCATTTTTCAATTGGTTTCAAATTCAAACTGGTCCCTAAGGACAAACATGCAATGCCAGGGCTCAGGATACGTATTAAGCTAGAAACAGACCAGCATGAAAAAATGGAAACATTTTGATGCTGGCTATTATTATTTTGTTATATAACGTCCTGATCAAAATGAAGTACACATTCTATGATTATCAAAATGTGAACAACAGAGTGGGTATAGCTACGACAAGGACCCATGTAGATGTGTCCTTGCTGGTCTCTTGCAGCTGGTTGTCTTCCGCTCGACTTGGAAGCATCCTAAGAGACCAACAATACCTATAACCGACACCGAGTAGAAGCAGTCTTTATTGGCAACTCACTGGTGTTCTTTCTGGAAAGTCGCTGAAAATGGGGCTGACATGATCTGCCCCTCCACCTGAGCTGACAGCAAGGATGGCTACAACAGAAGGCCAGAGGAAGGAGAACACTGTCTCTGCCCTGCATTTAAGGGAAAACATATCCTCTGCCACGCTGAGTGGAGGAGAGGCTTGAGATGGCTATTTGAGTGGATGAGTCTTTTTGAGTAGAGTGAGTGGCCTAGAAGCAGCAGCAGGTCCATTTACGATTGACCCACAACACCTGACCCTACTCCGGGCAATCCTGGCAGCTTAACTAAAATAACATAACACAAGGTGTCCGAAGGGATCGCAACTGACAAAAAAAAAAAATATATAGAAATGTCCAGGCATGCATGCAAGAAAATTCCCAAAATAAGGAAATTGTTGAATTCTCAATTAGCACAAGCCAACACCCTTCTATGAGCGTAAGAAAAATCTATCCCAAAATATATTCTCTAGAGCAGTGGGGACCTCATGCAGCGCTCCTGACCTTCACATGTGGCCCCTTGGTCAACAGTAGCGTTGGGCTGCTATTTACTTGACTCTGCACTAACATCAAGAAGTTTTTAAGTAAACAGGAAAGCATTTATTTAAAGAGTAATTAAAGTTAAAGAAAGGAAGCAACTAGGCTGTTGTGCACCACTTAACTTTATGAACAATAATTTTTAAAACAAGAGGCACTTGTAGGCCGCAATCATCTGCTGCGACATCTCCCTTTCCCCTGAATGCCACGAAGTGCCAGACAGCTGTAAGAGGCGGTGCGGCCCGGGTCCTGAGAACGGTGCACGAGTGGCAAGGAAAGGCGCGTAGGCCCCGCCAATTCCAGTAGTGTTTTGGACACAACCATCATACAGTGACCTACATCCCTATCCACAGCGCTGGGGTGTGATAAGACTGGACCATTGCCCCACGATCCTTGGGCCCATTCCTGAACACCATACCGGCACTAGCATTGGAAGATTGGCTGCAACATCCTTACTGGAGTTGGACCCCAGGTGCAGAGGACTGGAGCACACAATCTGGTGGCGTTGACCCAGGGGGTGGAGGCCGGGACTGGGGCACTCTTGAGCCCCTTTGTCCACCAGAAGAGTACAACAACGGGTGGAGGAGCCATGAGGTGGGCACTGTACCCGGCCTAAAGAGTCCTGGGCCTGTTGCAGCCTGACTGGGGTGGAGGACCCAGACTGTGGTGTAAATCACGGGACCGGCTCCCCTGATAACTGTAGGGGGATAGAGAACAATCCTCACACACTGCCAGACGTGAAGCGCAGTCTCAGCTCTGCACGACCCCATAGGGTTTGACTGGCTTCATACAACAGGCCGCATTTCCTGCCTGAGACTGAGACGGGGTAAGGCATGGAAGATGAGGGCATGCCCCGATCCCGAACGGTCCTCTTATACCCATCACTGACAACCCTGCTTGTCGCGTGGCCCTACGCAGGACACATTGCCGGCCCGGCCTCGTGGGGTGGCGCGGATTGACTACCGCCCACTCAGACTGAGATACGGGCCACCACCATGGCGAAGGACAAAGAACCAAAACCCCAGCTACAGGGCAAAATGGACAAATTCACCAAAGTGCTTTCTACACAGCCGAGACCGCGGAAACGTGGCAGCCGCCCTCCGATACAGCATTTGTCCTGCAAGCCATTTAGAGTTCCAGAGAGGCCCTTGAGGGGAAAATCGGAGAAGCATGCTCTGAGGTATCATTACTCCAACAAGATCTCCGCAAAGTCTCAGAGGGTGTCAGAAGCTGAAATCAGGGTGTCTGAGGTAGAAGATGCGGTCAAAGACCTCCAAAACGCAACTAGGGACCTGCATTGTGCTGCAGCGGGCATGCAATGGAGGATCGATGACACAGAAAACCTGGCCTGGTGAAACAACCTCCGCTTCGCGGGCATTCCTGAAGGGGCGAAGGGCTCGAACACCGTGGTGTTCCTAACTAAATGGCTGACGGACTTCATCCCAGCTTTTCCCACTGCTTTGTCACAGAACGAGCGCTGAGCGCTAAGCCGCCCCCCAGGACCTCACCAAGGCCCATCATTGCTAAGCTGCTGAACTTTCTGGACACAAACATGACATTGAGGGAAAAGCGGAGCAAAGGAGAAGTCCGCTATGCAAACCTTAAGATTATGTCCTTCACGAACTACAGTCACAAGGTTCAGAAGCAGCGCCGCACATTCGACTCAGACTAAGGCCAAGTTCCTGGCCCTCGACTTACAATACATGCTCCTGTCTCCTGCAAAAACTAAAGGTCCTCTTCCAGGGAAGGGCTGTCTTCTTCCAGACCCCAGAGGAGGTGTGGGCATAGTAGAGGAATGGCCAGCACCGCGATGGCACGTCCCTGGACAATCGGGTGTCACGTGCCGGTACTGCCTGGGAGTGCTCCTCTGGACTGATCGAGTGAACTACTGAGCAACGAACTGTAAGAGATTGGGGTTTTGGGAGGGGGGGATTTAAAGGGAGTGCGGGGTGAAGACAGACCGACCTACGCTCCTTAGCCAATGGTCACCTCCAGGGATGTGGGGCAGCAGGCTGTAGGAGGATGGAGGGAGGTGGGGGGGCTTCGCAGTTTTTCATGTTGGTTTGTTATGCGCAGGAATCAGGATGCCCGAACATTTTTGCAGACCGAAACACACTCGAGACTCTCACTCCTACACACCCCTAGATTTTAGAACCCGGGATCCACAATGGATAGAGACTTCATGTGCCACACAAATTTCCTAACGGTCATGACATGGTATGTAAACAGGCTGGGGACAGGATTAAGGGCGGATTAGTGTCGCAATATCTTAGGAGGCTTCAACCTGACATCGTAATGTTGCAAGAGACACTCATCGGGGCACAGAGTGTGGTTTTATTAACCGTGGTCCATACAAGGTCCTGGTGTATGCTGGGTTCACCTCTGGGGCAATGGGGATGGCTATCCTGATTAAAAAGGGTGTCCCCTTTCATGTCTCACGTTTTTGGTGGGACCCTCTGGGTAGATACGTGGGAGTCCTGGGATTATGGGGTCGGACTGAAGTTGTACTGTTCTGATTATACGCCCCACCCAGGCTACAAGCGCCTTCCATGACCAAGGTGATTGACATATTGATCGAGATGCTCTTAACTCTGCATTTTGTGGGGGGTGACTTCAATGACGTTATGGACTCACAGCTCGCACCTCCCCAGTACACAGGGTAGCGAAACGTCGACTAGACTGGCAGGAGAGTTGGGACCTGGGGGACGCCTGGAGGGCACTACACCCTACCACGAGGGATTACTCCTTTCATTCTACTTTTGCATGACCTGCATGTTAGGCTGGATGTGTTTCTGTGCTCTTCGCATATGCTCTCGGCGGTGGGGAGTGCGGAATATTTGGCCCGCACGTTGTCGGACCACAACCCTTTGTTGTTGTCCCTGAACTGGATAGTGGAAATCAACTGTGTCCCAACATGGCGGCTGCAACCTGATACATTGGATGATTTGCTTTTTAGGGAGGCCTTGGGGGAGCGAGTGACACGCTATTTTGAGGAGAATAGTGGCTCCGCCTCCACTAGGGCTGTGGAGTGGGATGCGTTTAAGGTGGTGGTCAGGGGTCACTGTATAGGGAGTGCTGCAGGCGCTCGTAAGACTTTGTTGGATGATCTTGAGAGAGCAGAGCAGCGGTTGAGGGAAAAGGAGAGGGAGCGCCCGAATCACCCTGAGCTCCAGGAGGAGGTTAGTGGTGCCAGAGATGCGATGGCGGTGGAGCTAGAGCGGTTACGTAGCTTCGATCACAAGGTATATCTGACAAGAGCGCACGCGGAGGGTGATAAGGCGGGGTCGATGCTGGCGTGGCTCCAATCATGGCAGTTCAGGAGGAGGGGGGCGGGCTTTGCCACACCCAAGCCGGGATTCTGGATAGGTTCAGAGCATATTACGAGGGTTTGTATGAGAGCGAGCTGACGAGCGGGGCGGAAGACTTGGAAACCTTTCTTGGGGTGTTGCAGCTACCACAGCTAGAGAAATCGGAAGCAGAGGAGCTGGGTCGGCCTATAACGATCGGAGAGATAGGGAGTGCGGTGAAACAGATGGCCAGGAATAAAACCCCAGGGCTTGATGGTCTGCCGATAGAGTTCTATAGCAAATACTTGGAGAGCCTGGCAATTGGTCTACAACGAGGCGCAATCGCGAGGTAGACTCCCGCGGTCAATGTGCGAGGCCCTTATGATCCCGTTGTTAAAACCTGGTAGAGCGAGTGAGGCCCTCCCATCTTACCGTCCATTGTCCAAGATACTGAGCAAAATCCTGGCGAATAGATTGTTGGCTCACATGACAGGCTTGATTCATAAAGATCAGTGCGGCTTCATCCCGACGCGAAACACCACCCACAATATTCGCAGGTTGACTAGGCTGTTGGGGGCTAGCTTCTCGGAGGGGACAACTCCATTCGTGCTCTCCATAGATATCGAGAAAGCCTTCGATAGTCTTGAATGGGAGTATCTGTATGAAGTGATGAGGCGTTTCGGTCTAGGAGAGGGCTATATTAACTGGACCAAAGTCCTATACACGGAAGCCACGGCTAGGGTTAGAGTGGGTTCCCTGATCTCGAATCAATATCCGGTACGACGCGGCACTAGGCAGGGGTACTCCCTTTCCCCCCTTTTGTTTGCGTTAGCAATGGAGCCTTTTGCAGCGGAGGCCAGGTCCGGCCGCTATTATAAGGGGCTGGTCTACAGGGCCAGGCCGCATGTCATCTCATTATATGGGGACGACTTGCTGATGTTTTTGGCTGATGCGGAAGAGGAGTTGCTGGGAGCGAGACGTTTGCTAGAACTATTCGGGCGGATGTCGGGCCTGAAGGTGAATTGGCCCAAATCGTGTCTGTACCCGCTGAGACGGGGAGAGCCATGCCCCCTCACGGCGCAGGAACTCCGATGGGAGCCTCACTGCCTGCACTACCTCGGCGTGTATGTGTATCATACCCCGGCAGATATGCTGGATGGCAATATCACTCGTTGTGTTAATGCCTTGAAGGGGTGTATGGATTTCTGGGCTACTCTCCCAATCTCACTGGCGGGTCGGGTCTCCTTGATTAAGATGGTGGCACTAGCTAGGCTACTATATTATTTTAGAACTCTCCCGATATGGGTGCCAGGCTCAGTCTTTCGGCGCCTGAGATCGCTGGTCATAGCGTTTCTATTGGGCACGGGTCGGCGGCGAATAGCACTGGATACCCTCTTGCGACCCAAAGATGAAGGAGGCATGGCGGTGCCTGATTTCGAATGCTATTACCTGGCGGCTCAACTGCAGACTTTCACACAGGAGGTCGCAAAGGTGTACCGAGGCCCAGAGCATTCCAGGGATGAGGGCACTCCGCGGCATGTGCTTGCATATATCACGCTGCATCAGAAGTTATTGCTTAGAGACCTAACGACTTTGCTGGAACCGGGCGCGCAAACGAGCGGGAATCCGCCGCATGTATGCTCCGGAGATCCCGCTGGGAATGGTCACGGCCCTGCCTCATGGTGGAGACTGCTAGGTTGGGAAGAGGCTGGGGTCCAGATGCTGGACGATTTGTATGAAGATGGTGCATTGCTTCCGTTTCAGGAGCTTCAGGAGCGGTTCGACCTCCCACGAGGTGATTATTTATTGCATGCGGCGGTAACGGGCGCCATGCAAGACCAATGGGGTGAGGGATTGCAGGAACCTGCGACCTCCATGGCGTGCCAATACGCGATGATGGCGGCCGGAACCTTTAAGGCGGTAACCTGTCTGTATTCCAGAATGTTGCGGGAGGCCTTGCAGCCGCTCACAGCCCTAAAAGCTAAGTGGGAACTGGACCTCCAAATGGAGATTCCTGACGCCACTTGGGGTCAACTATTGCGGAGGGCGCGGAAGAGCACGAGGAACGCTAGATTCCAACTCATACATTTTTACATTGTTCACCGAGCATACCACACGCCAGGGAAACTACGGCAGTACTTTGGAGTGGAACAAGCGGCCTGTCCTAGGTGCGGCACACTGGGGGCGGATCTGGGACACATGCTGTGGGATTGCCCTACCTTGGGGGAATACTGGCAGGAGGTTGGGAGGGCTTTAAACAACGCCACGGATAGGGAGATATAGTACACTAAAGCAGTGGGGGTGCTGTACTGGTTCCCGCACACATCAAAAAATAAGACTACTAGCAGGTTCATAGATATGGGGCTGATATTGGCGAAGAGGGAAATAACCAGGAATTGGAAATCGAAAGTGGGGCCCACATACAAGCGCTGGTATGGTGAATATCTGAGGTGGGCAGCCTGTGAAAGCACTTTACGATACCAGATGGCTAAGAGGACCGGCGATGAGAAAGCCGAGGAGAGGGCAACTGCATTGGAAATGATGGTGCAGGCGCTCCGGGATGATAATGATGAGGAGGAGGGGGAGGATAAGGACTCTGAAGCGGCCGACCCCATTAGCGCACCTAGGAGCACACCTTTAGCGATTGTTTAACTCCTCCTTGCACACACCAGACCTTATTTTTCTCTAGGATTCTACTATAGCGCTGCCATGGGGGGGGTGTTCGGGAGTTTGGGGAGTTGGGGGGGGGGGGGGGGGGGGGGGAAGAGGGGTTGATAGGGGGGGGGGCGGAGGGGCAAAAACTTAAAAGCAGTCCGCGTCCTCCTGGGTTTATGGCTACGGACTTTGGACAAAGAAGCGGGAAACAGACTCATTATATTTGTTGTTCAGTCTTCTACCTGGGGACGTGAATAGCATGTTGGGGTGGCAAAATGGTTATGCGTCTTACTGCTATGTTGATCTGCTATTCATCAATGTATTGTCTGTGCAATTATTTTGGTACTGCAATAAAAACGATGTTACAAAAAAAAAAATGGACTCACAGCTCGATCGCTCAGGAGGGGGAGATCAGCTTCCAATGACCACCCCCCTCAGGCGATTCGCCACAACATTGGATCTGACAGATGTGTGGCGGGAAACTCATCCCCTAGTCTGGCAGTTCTCCTTTCATTCTGGGGTCCACGACACATTCTAGGTTGGACTACATATTTACCCCTAAGGGTGAGCTACGCGACGCAGGGACTGCAGAATACAAGGCTCAGGCCTTTCGGACCACTCCCTGCTTCTGATCGAGATGGGCTTGAGGGAACGGGAGGACACTCGCACTTGGAGGCCGAGTCTGTGAGACTTAAACATTGCCAAAATAGCATGTGGACTCAGGGCAGACACCGGTGTATTTCCAGGAAAACAAAGACTCTGTCGCCTCTGGGGTGACTGTGTGGGAAGCGTACAAGATTGTGTTACGTGTCAGAGCCCAAAACCGCATAGTGTGTGGAAAGAAGGACAGAGATAAAGCCTTAACAACCTTGGAACAAGAGATCATGGAACTTGAAAGACGGGTGATCCTGGGCAATGACCCAGACATAACATGCCGATTGGCAACCCGGAGAGGGGAATATAGGGAACTGGCCAAAGACAACATCTGGCTACACTACATCGCCTTTATGAGGTAGGGGACAAGGCTGGAAAGCTCCTAGCCTAGATCAGTCGGCGAGAGTTACAGAACAAATGGGTGAGTGAGGTATTCGATTCTCAAGGCATCCTCCAATCTACCAACGATGGGGTTGCCAATGCCTTCGCAGGGTATTATAGGGACCTTTAACGGGCCAAAACGTCTAAGTCGCGAGCCGAAGTCCAGGCATACCTGGAGGGGAGCCCCACACCACTGCCAGAGGAAGTGGCGGCTCGGAGCCTGGAAGGAGAACTGACGTAAGCCGAGGTCTAGGACGCGATTGCAAAACTTCAACCCGGGAAGACGCCGGGCACCAATGGGCTCCCCGCTTGTAGCCTGGCAAGATGGCCACACGTTAGTGTAGCTCTGCCAGCCACCGACTAAATCCTTCAGGTATCCTGCACCACTCGAGCCATCTGTCGGGATGCTCTGTGATAGTGGCGTCGCGTGAGGAAGTTGCACCATTTGGGGTGCTCTGGGGTGTCAGCTGAGCCCCACAAGCTGACAACGACTACAAGTAGGCCCCTGTACCGCGTGGCACTGGAGGAGTTGCACAGAAGGCCGCTCTTCAGCCTGAGCCCGCCAGCCGCCTGACTTCTATGTGCAAGGCTACGGGGGCCGGACTCGGAGGTTTGCCGTGCCCCTTCGGTCTAGTGGGGGCGACCTGGATGTGCAGATCGGACCGGACCAGCTGCATCAGAGGTGCGGGCATTCTGCGAGGGAAAGTGGATTGCTACGCTACGTGAGCACCGGACTGAGACCTAGGCCGCGCCGGAGTCACTTGTCGGAGGTGCCGGAGGACAGGGATATATACTTGCGAGCGGAGTGGATCTGCGTCGCTCCTATAGCGACAGGCGGCTTGTGGCGATCTTGCCCTACACTGCGGTGGGCGATCTTGGCGGGACGCTGCGAGAGGGCGTTGGAGTGCCATACAGGGGACCGTGCCGTGGGACTGTGAGTACAGCCGGAGACAGACTCCATCTTGGGCACTTGGCGGGCCGCATGACAGCGATGAGTGAAGGCACCTTCCCCCTAGCTGCCGTTTAGAGACTGCTTGGATCCACCCTTCTTCCTAGCACTGACATTATCTGCATTCCGCTGGGAGTCAGTACATGGGGGCCACGACGGACTGCTGATCTCCCTACTGCTGGTAATGTACTGCTGCAGTGTGGCGTATAGCGTGCTGTGATATCCCTCACACTTACCTGTATTCGAGGTACGGACCAGTAGCGACTTAATCCGGGGGGACGAACGCGGCTCTAGTTGCGGAGGTACTCTGCGTGGTGGGCGCATTGTATGGGGCCTTTCCTGCTGGACTGGTTGTTGGCTTGTGCACCCTGCAGCGCCATTTGAGGGTTCCTATTCGGTTGCCTGCCTCGTGTAACAGTATAGCCCCGCCATTCTGGATTCTTCTCACGAGGTGCTTTGTCGGCTGAGCAGACGGCAGCGGACTGTGTGGCGAGAGGCTGGAGTGACTCATACGGCCATCTCTCAGATTTCCACGACACTCTACCCGGGGCCTCTTGTCTGGGATTAGCGGCTGTGGATCTACTAAGACCTGGAGAACGTTTGCTGCTGCTCGAGGTGTCTACTGAGGTACCCCATAATCTGTAGAGTCGGTGAAGGACTGGACTTACTGACTCTAGGGAGCGCATTCCGGCCATTACTGCGAGAGCACTTGGGGCAACCTGACAAATCCCAACCTCGCCTTAACTTTGAATCGCGTAAAAGCGGCAAGTCGTCGTAGAATGCAGCCTCGGACTCAGAGGTGGAAGCGGCGTCGCAGGGATCCTCTGCACTGGAAAAATCTCTTTCTGCCATCCAGGCCAGCTTGCAGGCCATAGATGGCAAAATTGAAGCTTTAAATGGTAGGATGGACCACTTCTCTGCAAAACTGGACAAGCACGCGACCGGGCTGGATGAGGCAGAGCAGCGCATCACGGATAACGAAGACAGGCTCCAGCAGATGACGACCAAGACATCTGAAATGGAAAAATGGCTGGCGGTCATCCAGGCAAAAAACGAAGACATCGAAGCGCGGTCTAAGCGTAATAATATACGTGTCTTCGGTCTGCCAGAATTGACCGATGTTTGACGGCTGGAGGTCTATGTGGCTTGACCGCCCCCAGGTGCTCCCCGCGCCCAATCATTGCAAGGCTACTTTCTTTATAGAGACAGAGTGTTGAGGGTGACTCGTCAAATGGGCAAGGTCACATAAGTCAAGTCAAGTCAAAAAGATTTATATAGCGCGCTACATACCGGAGGGTCTCAAGGCGCTTGAAGAAGGGTGGGGAGTTATTTGTCGAATATCCAAGTTTTAAGTTGCTTTCTGAATGCTAGATGGTTCTGCGTGAGACGAAGGTGAGTGGGGAGTGAGTTCCAGGTTTTAGCTGCGTGGTAGGAAAAGGATCTACCCCCCATGGTGGTTTTATTGATGCGAGGAACGGTAGCAAGGGCTTGGTTGGAGGATCGTAGCTGACGGGAGGGGGTGTAGAAGGAAAGACGTGTGTTGAGGCATTCGGGTCCAATTTCATAAAGTGCTTTGTGTGCGTGGGTTAGGAGTCGGAAAGTAATCCTCTTATTGACGGGGAGCCAGTGGAGGTTTTTCAGGTGACTAGAGATGTGGTCTTTACGCGGGATGTCTAGTATGAGTCTGGCTGATGCGTTCTGGATGCGTTGGAGTTTATTCTGGAGTTTTGCGGTGATACCGGCGTATAGGGTGTTTCCGTAGTCCAGGCGGCTTGTAACCAGTGCATGGGTGACCGTTTTTCTGGTTTCGGTGGGGATCCAACAAAATGTTTTTTTGAGCATGCGAAGAATGTTGAAGCAAGATGATGAAACGGCGTTTACTTGTCTGTTCATAGAGAGTGAGGAGTCCAGGATGACGCCCAGGTTCCGTGCGTGGTCCGTCGGGATGGGAGCTTTTCCAAGGGCCTCTAGCCACCAAGAGTCGTCCCAGGCGGAGGGGGAGGTACCTAAGATAAGGACTTCTGTTTTGTCTGAGTTCAGTTTCAGACGGCTATGATTCATCCACTCGGCTACTTCTTTCATGCCTTCATGTAGGTTAGTTTTGGCGGTATTAGGGTCTTTGGTGAGTGATAGGATCAATTGAGTGTCATCCGCGTAGGAGATGATGTTGAGGTTGTGTTGGCGAACGATGGCCGCGAGGGGGCTCATGTATACGTTGAAGAGGGTGGGGCTGAGTGAGGACCCTTGGGGTACGCCGCAGATGACTTCAGTGGCCTCTGAGTTGAATGGTGGGAGGCGGACTCTCTGGGTTCTTCCGGTGAGGAACGAGGTGATCCATTCCAGAGCTTTTCCTTGGATTCCGATGTTTCTGAGGCGCTGTAGAAGGGTGCTATGGCAGACTGTGTCGAAGGCTGCGGAGAGGTCGAGTAGGATGAGGGCGACTGTGTCTCCATTGTCCAGGAGAGTTCGAATGTCGTCTGTTGCTACGATGAGGGCGGTCTCCGTGCTGTGTTTGGCTCGGAAGCCGGACTGTGAGGAGTCGAGGGATTTGTTTGTTTCGAGGAAGGCGGCGAGCTGGTTGTTGACAGCTTTCTCGATGACTTTGGCTGGGAATGGAAGGAGCGAGATAGGGCGGTAGTTTTTGAGTTCGGTGGGGTCCGCTGTGGTTTTTTTTCAGAAGGGCGCTGAGTTCTGCGTGTTTCCAGCTATCTTCGCATAGTAGGTTGAGGATGGTTGTGAGTTGTGGTCTTTTTGTAGATAAAGTGTACGCAGCTGTGGTCCGTCCAATGGAGAGTAGTGGTGTGACTGAAGGAGACATGTTTGCTGGAGGTGAAGATAGGGTCGAGTGTGTGACCAGCGATGTGGGTGGGCGTAGTGACAAGTTGTTTGAGTCCGAGGTTGGCGAGATTGTCCAGAAGGGAGGTGGCGTTGCTGTCATTGCTCTTTTCTAGGTGGAAGTTGAGGTCTCCTAGCAAAACGTATTCCTCGGAAGGGAGGGCGTGTGGGGTGATAAAGTCAGTGATAACGTCGCTGAAATGTGTACGGGGTCCTGGAGGTCGGTAGAGGAGTGTGCCTCAGAGTGTGGTTTTGGGGTCGGTGTGGATCTGGAAGTGAAGGTGTTCGGCGCTGGTGAGGTTGACGTCTGAGCTGGTTGAGATGCGGATGGAGTTCTTATGGACGATAGCGATGCCTCCTCCTGTTTGGTCGGTGCGGTCCTTACAGATGATCTTGTATCCTTCCGGGATGGCAATGGTGATGTCTGGGTCCTGAGGAGGCGTTCATCCATGTTTCTGTTAGGAAGGCGACGTCCGGAGAAATGGTGTCTAGTAGGTTCCAGAGGTCGATGGCGTGTCTGTGGACTGAGCGGGTGTTGAGCAGGATGCATTTTAGGTGGTTGGGGTCAGATCTCGGTTGTGTGATCGTGGATGAAGAGTTTTTCTTGGTGCCGTCGAACTTGCAGGAGTAGCAAGTGAAGGGTCCATGGGTGTGTCCAGGAGCGACTTGGGCGCAGTTGGAGAGTCGGCCGGGGTTAAGGGCTAGGAGGGTGGAGGCGTCGTACGTAATGCGGGAGGGCTGGGCATTGCGTGGACCAGGGGGTCTGGCGCTGGGCGCGGTCCAGGCGCGGACGGGCGTAGACGGGCTTACCTTTGGCGCACCTTAGGCGCGGCCGTAGCGCGTGGACGCTGCGCATGTGGACATCTGACATACATGGACAGTGGAGGGGGCGGAGCGTGGGAGGGGCAGCAGGGAGGCGGGAGCGTGGTCGAGGGAGGGCTCGGGTCAACCTGGGAAATGGCCGAACAACAACAACAACAAGGAGCAATGGGGCGCTATGAGGGCCAAAAGATGTTACCGCTACTATCGTGGTGGGAGCGAGTTAGTGCGCGGAGACAGTGCAGATTGTGACACAGTTTAATTATCAACACAGCCAATGCAATGCAGACAGTGCGCAGCTAATATAATCACAGGTACTGCACGGTAAATGCAATCACAGTTCACACTCAACCAAAGCGCTATGAAAATAAAAGAGCAAAGGTGCGCGCTAGCAAGTAAAATTACAGTGCCCAGTCAGCCAAAGCAGATGAAGCGCTACGATACCACTGGTGAGGGAGGAAGCGGGGGGACCACTCGCGTCGAGCTGTCCTTTTCGGATTTTACTGTGAATGTCCAGGCGGCGCGGAAGGAATTTCAGGGCGTCAAGAAACTACTCATTAAGGATCAAATCCTGTATGCCATGCTGTATCCGGCGCACCTGCGCATCGGAGAAATGGAGGGCGGCAAAATCTTTACGAACCCCAAACAGGCAATGGACCATGTCCGGTCCCTGAGGCAGCGTCGGAAGGCACCTGAACATACGTCTGATGTGGACGATTGAACAGTAAGGGGGCTGGGGCTCTTAGGTAGATAGAGTTGCAGGTGAACTAAATGTTAGGAGGCTTCGATCTATAATGCTTGGGGGGAGTACATGAACGTTAATGCAAATGCTACTTACCAGTATGCATCTGTTCTTGGCATGTAGGGCTGCTGACATTCATATCTGTGCATAGATCGCCGCCTAGTGTTGGGTCCGGATGATTGCACATTGTTGTCCTGGAAGAGTCTTCGAAGTATCACGAGATAGGTGGCTCCTCCCCTGGACTACAGTGCGCATGGGCATCGCCTCCATCCCCAGATTGTTTTTAGCCATTGGCAGAGATGGAGTGACATATGTGAGTGATGCCCTATGCAAAGAGTATGAAAATATGTGTAAAGAAAATACTGCAGCTGCTACAGACGCCGCGGAGGAGGGCGGGCGATATGAATGTCAGCAGCCCTACATGCCAAGAACAGATGCATACTGGTAAGTAGCATTTGCAGTTCGAGGCATGTGGGCTGCTGAATTCATATCTGTGCATAGAATACATAGCAGTCCCTCCATTAGCGGCGGCCGCCCGTGCCAGCTGCAGCCGTTTGGAAAAGCGTTTTGAGAACAGCCTGGCCAACAGCTGCCTGCTGTTTAGAGTGCACATCTACACAGTAATGCTTAGTGAAAGTATGTGTGGTAGACCATGTAGCTGCTCTACAAATATCTTCTAAGGGAATGTTACCTAGGAAAGCCATAGAGGCCCCCATCTTTCTGGTGGAGTGGGCTCTTGGTGGAATTGTGAGAGTGCGTTTAGCTTTAGCGTAACAGATCTGAATGCATTTCACTATCCACCTAGCGATCCCAGCTTTGGAGATAGCATTTCCCTTGTGGTGTGAGGCAAAAGCAACAAAGAGTTGCTTGGTCTTACGAAAATCTTTAGTCCTGTCGACGTAGTACATCAAGGCTCTTTTAACATCAAGGGTGTGGAGCATCCGCTCCGCCAGTGACTCTGGGTTTTGAAAAAACACTGGTAACTCAATTGTTTGGTTCATGTGGAATTGAGATACAACCTTGGGTAAGAATTTAGGGTTGGTGCGGAGCACCACCCTGTTAGCGTGTACTTGGAAGAAAGGTTCCTGGATGGTGAGCGCCTGCAACTCGCTAACCCTCCGTAGCGATGTAATTGCTACTAAGAAAGCAACCTTCCAAGTTAGAAACTGAAGCTCACAAGAGTGCAGTGGCTCAAAGGGAGGACCCATCAGACTTGTGAGAACCACATTGAGGTTCCATTCCGGAGCTGGTGGTGTCCGCGGTGGAATGACCCTTTTGAGTCCTTCCAGAAAAGCCTTGATAGCAGGGACCTTAAAAAGGGATAGGTGTTGCCTATTCTGAAGGTATGCTGCCATCGCAGACAAATGAATGCGGATGGAAGAGTACGCCAAATTGCATTGGTACAGGTGGAACAGGTAGCAAATAATGTTCTGAATGGAAGCGTCCAGTGGGTCAATATTGTGGTTTACACAATACATGACAAAACGCTTCCACTTGGCTGCGTAACAAGCTCGAGTAGTGGGCTTCCTTGCCTCCCGAATGATGTCCATACAATCGGGGGGAAGATTGAGGTAGCCAAACTCTAGGACTTCAGGAGCCAGATCGCCAGGTTGAGCTGTTGCGGATCTGGGTACTGAATGTCGCCAGGGCTCTGCGTCAGAAGGCTGGGGGTGAGATGAAGCCTCTGATGCGGTACCACGGAGAGTTCCAGAAACGTGGTGTACCATGGTTGGCGAGCCCATGTTGGAGCAACCAGGATGAGAGTCATCGAGTGCTGCCTGAGTTTGCGTGCCACCAGCGGTATCAGAGGTGCTGGGGGAAAAGCGAACGCAAATCAGCCTGACCAGTTCATCCACATCGCATTGCCCTGTGATTGCGGGTGTGGGAACCTGGCGGCGAAGCTTTGGCATTTTGCGTTCTCCTTTGTGGCGAACAGGTCTATCTCTGGATGACCCCACCTTTGGAAGTACGGTTGGAGTACTGATGGGTGTATCTCCCACTCGTGCATTTGGTGGCTGTGCCTGCTGAGCAGGTCCGCCATCTGGTTGTCTTTGCCCGGGAGATGCTCCGCCATGAGGAAGATGTTCCTCTGAATGGCCCATTTCCACATGCTCTGAGCCAGATGAGACAGCTGCGGAGAGTGTGTGCCTCGCAGCTTCTGGATGTAGTACATGGCCGTCATGTTGTCCGTCCGGATCAACACGACCTTGTTGGACAGATGTACTTTGAATGCCTTTAAAGCCATGAAGATTGCCATCAGTTCCAGAACGTTGATGTGCATCTTCCTCTACTGTAGTGTCCATAGTCCCTGCACCGTGTAATGGAGTACATGCGCTCCCCATCCCTGGAGAGAAGCGTCCGTTGTCAGGATAATCTGTGGCACAGGCTCCTGGAACGGTCGGCCCTTGCAAAGGTTTTGTGGATTCCACCAATGCAGAGAGTTGTACGCCCGACCGCTCACCAACACTAGGTCTGTCAGATGCCCATGAGCCTGAGTCCACTGACGTGCCAAGCACTCCTGAAGCGGACGCATATGTAGTCTCGCGTGCGGGACGATGGAGATGCAGGAGGCCATCATGCCTATCAACTGCATGAACACCTTCGCTGGAAGCGAGTGCTGAGGTCTGAATCGTTGGATCAGAGTCTGGATGCTGGCGATTCTCACTGAATTTGGCAGCGCAGTGGCTGCCAGCGTGTCTATCGTCGCGCCCAGATACTGCCGTACATGGGCGGGCTGGAGATGAGATTTTGGATAGTTCAGCGAGAATCCCAGATCGTGCAGGAGATGAATAGTGCGTGACACGTGGTCTGCGCACTGCTGTTCTGTCCTTGCCTGAATGAGCCAGTCGTCCAGATAGGGATAGACGTGGACGTTTTGGCGTCGCAGATGCGCCGCCACAGTCGCCAGGCACTTTGTAAAGACTCTTGGCGCTGTGGTGACCCCGAACGGCAGAACCCTGAACTGGTAGTGCTGGTCTAGGATTGTGAATCTGAGATACTTCCTGTGGGAAGGATGCAGGGGGATATGAAAGTATGCATCCTTTAGGTCCAGTGTGGCCAGGAAGTCCCCCTGTTGAAGCAGAGGGAGAACCTGCTGTAACGTGAGCATATGGAAGTGCTCCGAGAGAATATACCAGTTGAGGGGCCTGAGGTCCAGGATGGGCCTGAGGGATCCGTCCTTTTTGGGGATCAGAAAGTACAGGGAGTAAACCCCTGTTCCCCTTTCTTGCAGTGGAACGAGCTCTATTGCCCCTTTTTGCAGCATGACTGTGACCTCCTGCTGCAACAAGTGCAAGTGCTCGCCGGACATAGGACGGCTTCTTGGAGGTATGTTTGGTGGAGTGGAAGTAAGTTCCAGACAGTAACCGTACTGGATAAGAGATCTCACCCACCTGTCCGTGGTGATGGATTTCCACGCGGGCAGGAACTGCTGGAGTCTCCCCCCGACCGGTGTTGTGTGGTCGGGGGGCAGTGACAAGACGTCACTGCTTGTTGGCGGTGGTGGACCTGGAGCTATTGTTTCCACGTCCCCTGCCCTTGACATTGTTGCCTCTGTAGCCACCTCTACCCTTGTTGGTGTATGAGGTCTGGGTATTGCCCTTATAGTACTGTGTGGATTGCGATGCTTGACCCCTGGAGGTGCCTCTGGAATTGGAGCGGCGAAAGGAACCACCCCGAAACTGCTGAGATTGGAGGGCCCCCATCGACTTAGCAGTGTCCGTGTCCTTTTTCATTTTTTCCAGTGTCGCATCCACCTCGGGGCCAAACAGGTGGTCAGGATTAACTGTTTGGATGAGTATGGTTGTTTGGATATCAGGTTTAAAGCCTGAGATTCGAAGCCATGCATGCCTTCTCAGCAACACAGTAGTGTTGATCGCCCTGGAGGCAGTGTCAGCCACATCTAGCGCACATTTGATGGAAGCGTTAGTGATTAGCTTGCCCTCCTGAATTAACATCTCCCCAGCCTCCTTGTACTGGTCAGGTAGGTGCTGCAACAGTGTTTCTAGGGTGTCATAGTGAGCCCTATCGTAGCGTGCAAGTAGGGCCTGCGTGTTTGAAATACGCCAGATGTTAGCTGCCTGCGCAGCAATCCTTTTTCCTGAGGCCTCGAATATTTTCGACTCTTTGTCTGGGGGAGGAGCGTCACCAGTAGTCTGTGAATTCACCCTCTTCCGAGCGTTGGATACAACCAAAGAGTCCAGTGGCAAGTGTCCCTTGATGTATGTTGGATCAGAGGGCGCTGCCTTATATTTCTTATCAATGCGAGGATTGATGACACGCGCCCGAGTGGGCTCCTTGAAGACCTCCGGCGCGTGCTTTAGCACCCCTTTGAGCATTGGCAATGTCTTGACTGACTTCTCTGCCACTGAGAAAGTGTCAAACAAACCATCCACATCCACAGGATCTGAGTGGAGCTCAACATCATGGTTGGCTGCGGCCCTCTCAATTAGGGCGTTGAAGGCCGCAGAGTCCTCCGTCGGTGAGGTCTTTGCCGCAAAGAGTTGCGGTTCCTGACCCGATTGCGGGTCATCTGGGTCGGCTCCGGCCGACCAGGGTTCATGTTCCTCCTCCGGATCCGAGTACGCCGGATAGTTGTACTCGACTTCCTCCTCATCGTCACCTTCCCCTGCGTTAGAACGCGTAGGAGAACGTTCCACTTTTTTGGGAGACGAAGGCTCCATAGGGGCCGAAGCGCCCGCCGAGTCCTTCTTGTTTTTAAGAGGAATCCGAAAATGTTCAAGCACCGGTTCCGTGGTGATTTTCCGTTTGAGGAGGGACAATTTCCCAGTATTGGCGTCGATGATGACCTCACGGCGCTCTTCCTCGGCGAGTGGCTGGAGCCGCGGCTTCGACCCCGCCAGCGACGCTTTGGGCGTCGACACCTCCTTCGAGGGCACGTCCGCCCCCTACTTCGGAGCGAAGGCTTTCGGCGTCGATTTTGGCGGCAGGGTGTAGCGAATAGGCGTCTGCGCCTTCGATGCGGGCTTCGGCTTCACTCCTTCTGGTTCGGGAACCTCAGCGTTTCGAATCCGTTGGAGGGATTCAACGACCTTCTTCGTCAAGGCTGGAGAGGGCTTGACTGTCTCGAGCGATTTCCCTGAGTCGGGAGTCGAGTCTGCCGGGGGCAGCGTCTTCGGAGTCGACACCTTGCCATCCTTGGCCCCGACGGTCGGAGCCGGCACAGCCGGAGCCTTGGAATCGCTTTGGCGCTTCTTTGGAGCCTTTCTCGGGTCGTCGACCTCGACCATCTTCGGCGCCGACGCAGCCGCGTCGGCCACCTTCGTCTTCGGCGTCGACCCCGAGGCCTTGGGGTCGGCCATTTTGGCGTGGCTTTTCAAGTCGGCCATTTTGACTTTCGTAGGTGTCGACGCCTCTAGAGCCTTCTGTCCCACCAGTGGAGCTTTCACTTTCGGTTTCGAAACCGATGGTGTGGATCCCGATGGCTTCACTTTCGTTTTCTTCAAAGGGAGTGGCGCCTCAGAAATGTCCGCGGCCGGGCCGAGAGGCGGGGCAAATGGACTATTAGCAAGGTCTTGGGTAAGGCCCGAAGGCGATCCCTCGACCTGGGCCGTATGTTGGGGATTAGCCCCTGAAGCAGTCTGGGGGTGCTCTTCCTCCGAGCTATCCCCCACGGTGGCAATGGCCCCATCGTCGTCCCCTACCTCGTCGCCGGCTTCATCAAACTCCTCATCTTCTGCGTCGTAGTCCTCTTCCTCCGACGCAGGGCTAGAGTCCGAAACCTGAAAGACATTTTCGTCTTCTTCAAATGCTTCAAAGATGTTGTCCGGCGGGGGCGCAGGGGGCGCCGACAACTGGGCCTGGAGTCGAGCGGCCCGACGATGCTTTAGGGTCTTCTTGCACCGGAACTTTGAGCAGGCCATACACCTGGCCTCGTCATGGTCCGGTGATAAACACTTGTTGCACACAGGGTGCACGTCGAGGTGTGAATACTTGGAGGTGCACACCGGGCACCTGTTGAACGGAGTCCGTTCCATGTTCAGGAACTTGGAGCGTCGAGTAGGCCCGTCCGCGCCGAGAGCACGCGGAGGGGCAGGAAGCGTTCGGAGCTGAGAATAAGATAACCCGAACGAAACAATACCGACGCCCAGCCTAAAGACCTTTTGGTCTCAAGTAGAAACGTAAACTACTATCGGTTCCGACAGAGGGAACCGAAACACATCCGAACCCAATGGCGGAAAAAAACAATCTGGGGATGGAGGCGATGCCCATGCGCACTGTAGTCCAGGGGAGGAGCCACCTATCTCGTGATACTTCGAAGACTCTTCCAGGACAACAATGTGCAATCATCCGGACCCAACACTAGGCGGCGATCTATGCACAGATATGAATTCAGCAGCCCACATGCCTCGAACACTGTTTTGCTACTGAGTTGACCCAGTAAATGTTGTTTTGATTTTGCTGGAGGGCTTGCTGAGGGTGTGCGGAGTATGACATTGAACACTGCGATCCTGCCTCTTTACACGAACAGTGACTCTGTGATCTGCCCCCCAATGCTTCCACAATAATTACAATATGCGTTCCCTGTGGAGGGTCTCAGGGTGGGGCCGATGCTGGCATGATTCGGTGCCCCCCTCCCTTGTTCGATCTGGGAGTAGTTTTGGCCGCTACGCCTCATAATGGGTATTCCCCACCGATTGAGTTGTTTTTTTCACTGTTCTTATGGGGACAGGTTGTAAAGATGGGGATTGTCTTTAGCAGGTTGGGTATGCTGAAGTGGGTGGGGGGTGAGGAGGCCCAGGTTGTTTTCCGTCTCAGAGACACTGTCTTTGTTAAATGTCTGACCCACAGAGCTGATTCAGGAGCGTGCTTGCAAATAATACCACTGTTTACTGCATTCAAGGCTTTACTTTATGAATAGATGAAAGGCGATATGTACAACTGTATAACCTGGAATATCCGTGGATTAAACACACCCAGAAAAACCAGACAGGTGTTAGCACAGCTGGACGGACAGAACATACACATTGCTCTTCTTCAAGAGACCCACCTGAACAAACACACGGAGGGGGCGGTGGCACGTAGGTGGGCTTCGTTCCGCTTGGCCTGGTCATTCTCCACATATGCAAGGGGGGGTTCTTACTATCATTAAGAGGAGTGTCCCGTTCACGTCGATACAGACCTGTGAGGATACAGATGGCCGATGGGCCGTGGTTCACAGGAAGTTGGGAGGTACAATTGTGACAATAGTGAATGCGTACGGCCCAGTTGTGGATGACACGACACCTTACATATAACTGTTTAATGTACTACGGACATGGCCTGAGGCTGAGCTTGTGGTGGGCGGGGACCTTAATACCCATCTCGATCCACAGGTGGATAAATCTAATCCAACTGGTGCGCGTACACTGAAGGTGGCACAGTACGTTCACGACAGTATGCAGGAGTTGGGGCTGATGGACGCCTGGAGGGTGCAGCATCCCTGGGTTACAGAGGGCACCCACATAACTCCTGTGTTTAATAGCTGGTCCCGATTGGACTATTGGATTCTTAGTGGGGGGCTAACGGGTGGGTTGAGAAGGTATACATGCTCCCTAGAAAACTATCTGACCAGAACCCGGGGGTCCTGGAAATGTCTGTGCCTCTTACTCCGCATCGCCCGTTCACCTGGCGATTTCGGGCTGAGGCGCTACCAGGCCATGTTTACGCCGAGACCATTAAGAATGCTATTGCACAGTATTTTGAATTAAATGAGGGCACTGTTGATAGTCAAGTGACGATAAGGGGGATTTGCCGGTATTCTGCGGGACATCAGGAGACAGCTGCAGAGGTTGGAAGAGACGTTGAAGGGTTTAGAGGCCCAATACAGTGAGGCCCCATCCATTGAAACACTTTCCCAAATTCGCGAACATGTGGAGGAATACAATACCTTGGCTGATATGGAAGTGAAATATAGGGCTAAAAGATATGTGGCCAGGGCGTATGGCGAGGGTGGTAGGCCAGGCAAGGTCTTAGCTAACAGGCTACGAGAACGGTATGATACGACCCCGATATATCACATTATAGACGATAAGGGCTATGACCACCACACGAACCATAGCATTCTAGAACAATTCCGCATATTTTATGAATCCATATACATGACCAGAGGCAGCATGTCGGAATCTGCTATGAAGGAATATCTAGATGACACGGCGTGTACATGGCTCTCGGATGTCCATAGAAAGTACTTGAGCCTACCTATTGATGAAGAGGATGTCAAGTTGGCTATCCTCTCGCTGCCAAACGGTAAGGCGCCCGGACCAGAATTCTAGAAGGCGCATGTAGATCTTTTAGTGCCGCACATCCTAGCAATGTATGCGGAGGCTCATGAGACTAGTATGCAACCCCCATCCTTGAAGCAAGCTTTGATTATTACCTTGTTGAAAAAGGACAAGCCCGCCTTGCGGTGTGATTCTTATCGCCTGCTATCTTTGATAAATCTAGATGCGAAAATACTGGCAAAGATTTTAGCGAGTAAATTGCAGCCACTGATGCGGCTTTTAGTCTTGCCAGATCAAGCAGGGTTCATCCCGGACCGTTCAACGTCCTTCAATTTGCAAACCATATTTGCCATGTTCCTTGTACTGAATCCACAACTGGAGGCGGTGGCTGTCCTTGACGCTGCCAAAGCGTTTGATTCCATAGAGTGGAAATACATGTTTTTTATTCTTAAAAGATGGGTCCCCCCTCCCCCCCCCCCCCCTTCCCCCCTCTGATTTTTATTCGTTGGGTACAGATCCTCGATACCAACGCTTCAGCGAGAGTTCGAGTGAGTGGTCTTACATCGGAGCCGTTTCACATGAAGCGTGGTACCAGACAAGGCTGCCCTTGTCCCCCTTTCTATTTGCCATTGCTCTGGAGCCACTGGCTTGCAAAATCAGACAATCCCACAGAGCAGCGGCATTAAATTTTAATAATAGACCAGTGGCCATTTCGCTTTACGCAAACGATATGGTCCTATATGTCCAAGAACCGCAAAGATACCTCTCTCCGATAATCCGGGAATATATAAAATTCGGTCTCTTTACGGGCCTGCAGATAAACTGGGGGAAATCTGTTATAATTCTGTTGAAGGAGGTAACGTCTGCACCTCAGGTGGAATACTCCTTGGTGTGGACGGAAAAACTGGTGAAATATTTAGGAGTGTGGCTACACAGAGATCCTGAGGAAGTCGTTCGGGAAAAATACGGGTGTGCATACACTGACTTGGTGCAGCTGATTGATCGCTGGGTTTCCCTCCCATTGTCTCTAGCAGACCGCGTTGTAGTGATAAAAATGACTATCCTCCCGAAGCTGCTGTACCTCTTCAGCAATATTCCTATTAGATTAACTAAGCATTATTTCAAAACGGTTCAGACCCAGCTACTGCGCCTGGCATGGGGGGGGGGGAAATCACCCAGACTAAGCTGGTCTACTTTGACATTGCCATTTGAGAAAGGTGGTTTTCGTGCTCCGATCTGTATGTATACTATTTATGCTGCCACCCACAGTACGCGTATTTTTGGTTTAAAACGCATGATTTTGTTCCGCATGTGGCCGTGGAGGATGGGAACGCCCAACCCGTACCACTTAGAGGTGTCGTTACCCACCTCAATAGGGAAACGCTCAAGGCGGAGATAAACACAATTGACTGTACGGTAGCGGCTTGGCAAGAGATCGGCAGGAGGGCCCATAAGCTCCAGTTATACGCACCTGCGTTACCTATAGAAGGACATGCTGCTTTGTCGGTGGCTGGTGAGAAGGGCTCTTTAGCGGCCCTTAGGGAAGCAGGGCTCACACATCTTAGCGACTTATAAGTTAATGGGAGATATATTTCGGAGACCGACCTTGACTATATACAGAATCCTACAACTCTTTCGCTTCACCTGTTAATGGCTCCGCCGGGTAATGGGAGATCACTACACCAGCTTCCCGGACGAACCGCTGACATTACAGGCACTTCAGATGCTTATAGTAGTTCCGTCAAGGAAAAAATTGCTCACGAAATTATATAAGATGGTGCAGGAAGAGACAGTTTGTGGGGTGGATGAGGCCATGGAACGCTGGGGCATCATGTTAGATTCACCACTGACGGTAGACATGTGGGAACAGATATGCAAGCTGACAGGGTGCCTGACGCCTAATAGCAATTTAAGAATCATACATTTAAAGTTCGTACACATGGTATACCACACTCCCAAGAAACTACATAAGATGTGCCTGCGAGACTCAGCTTGTTGTAAGAGATGTGGGCTAGAGGGGGCTGATTTCCTCCCCCTGGCATGGCATTGTGATTGGGTTCGTCGGTACTGGGAAGGTGTGGTAAAACTCCTATGCACCATGACCGGGCTGATTGTAGACTGCTCACCCCTGGGTTGTCTCCTGGGATATCTGCCTGGAGTGAAGGGCAGGGTGGGGAGATTCCTGAAGGTTGCACTGTTACTGGCGAAGAGGCGAGTGTTATTCACCTGGGACAGTCGACTACGGCCGAAAGTGGACTTATGGGTCAGCGATATGGTATACTGTCGAGATGTGGGTCCCATGCTCACTACACCACTGGATTCAAGCTAGCCTAGCTGATGAAGGGTGATGCCCTGAAACCGGTTCCCGGATGCTGGTTTCCGGTCCAGGGAGGACCTGGCATGGCAGATGGGGCTGGACTGTTCCCATTGGGCGCAAGATCAAGACTGATTTGCAGAGGAGGAGCTACGACACCAACCAAGATGGCCGCATAGTCTCCCGGCTCAGCTGACCCCCGTCCTCCGCTCGCTTATCCTGTCGAATATCCTGAACTCCTGCCCCGGAGGCCCGGCACTAGCACCGATGGTGCCCCGGGGTAGGGGTCCCGCCGCGCGTTGCTGCATGTTGCTGGCCCGTCCCTCACGGCCTGTTTCTGATCCGGCGTATCCTGCCCCGGAGAGGGAGCCTCTCCGTGGGGATCGTTATGCCTGCGGCCGAATGGAACCCGGCGGAACGGACTCAATGTGGCCCTTCCTTGCAGATGGTAATGGCGGAAGTTGCAGCGCTTCACGCGATGGTGAGGGCCCAGTTCAATCATTGGCTGTCGGCAACAGATGGAATCATAGGACCGGGAACGAGCCCTGACTTGCTCTTTGAGACCCGGCAGCCGACTTGCCCCCTGTTGGAAGCCCTACTGGTGTGTTTGGACCCGGTGCTGGAAGCTGTGCCTGCCCCCGAAGAAACGGAATTCATTGTGTGTGCTGAGATTGGTGACTCTCTTATGTTCTCGGAAACATCGGTCCTACAGTTAACGGAGCATTTCACTGCTTCCCCCATCCTGGCCACTGTTGGCCCACACTTTGATCTGTGTTGGAACGAGTCGCACCCCCTCCCCAATTGGTCTCCCAATATGGCGGATGGAACGATGCTTGGCTTCGGGGACGGGGAGGGACATCGTTGGTGCACGCTGTGTTAGTTGGGACCTGCTATACATCTCCTAATTGCCGACTCAAGCTCCGGCTGCTTCTGTGTGAACTTTGACTTTCCGGGGATGTGGCTTTTCATATCCGAGGGACACGGCAACTTTGTTAGACGGGGCCAAGGCTGAGATTGTGGGTTGAATCGTTTACGATGGATGTATTGGTAACGGGACTGCTTCATCAACGGACGGATTCCGGGGCGGGGGGTTTGTGGTTCCCCCCGGGGTATTTTTGTATGGTGGACAACTTTACTTGTGTTGGCTTAGGGGAGCCCTTTGATAGGGGAGGGGGGAGAGACCGGGAGCGCATAGACTATTGTCCTCCTCCGCTTCCCCGTTAGGTGGGGTTTCCTTTCTTTCTCTTTTTTCTGTTCTTCTATATTTCGGGTTTGGTTCTCGGGCGACAGACACACTGCGGGGGGGGGGGGGGCGTAGTCATCTGCAGGGGTGCAGGGTGGGGGGTTGGGGGAGGGGATCTTTCGTTTTTATTTTTGTTTCTATGGCCTTTTTTCTCTTCTCTTATCTTCTTTGTCTTTTTCTTTTCTGGGTCAGTGCAGTGGGTTTCCTTTGGTATCAATCCCTGCTTTTTCATCTGTGCCTCAATTTTCGTGGTGTTTTTTGGGTCTTAGGGCAGGTAACTGCAGGCGCGAATTGACTGTAATATTCCTTCACATCCTGACCTCTTGTTTCAGCGCCATTGTTTTGATCGATTACTGTTCATTGTCTATACGTTTCCTATTCTGCCTGCCATTTTCGCTGCTGGGAAATTGTTCGGCACCCGATCCTTCCATCTTATATTATAAAATGAAAACCTTTTATATCCTGTTTTTCTAATTGTGCTGTTCAGTGGCGAAGAGTACGCTAGCATGGAGATTCTGCTCCCCGAGGTGCTGCATGTGATTAAAATTGCTCTCTGTTAATCTAACTGCTTAGCGGCCGGCCCGCGGGGTTGTAGGCCCATACTTGTATTTGGTTTAAATTTCAATAAAGGTTTAAAAAAAACTGATTTGCATATGGTGAAGGTTAGGGGTGGGTTTTTTAGTAAAGTCAGGAAGAATGGCGCTCGGGCTATTGCGTGTACTATCAACGGACCTTTGTCGGACGGTGCTGCCAGGTCGGGGGAATAAACCGATAACCCAAGGGAATGTGTGAATCACAGGATCTGGGGGAGTGTATGAAACACCTACACTGCTTCCAATGGCACTCCAGACGGAGAGCACCTCCTTCAAAGAAAGTTCTAGAAGTATAGTCAATGTAGTATACAAAAAACACTATTCATCAATCATCCATAATAGTGTATTTATTTGAAGAGTCACGTATTATAATCATAGCAACTTCATTCGAATGACATGTCATCACATGGTATTCCAAAGTATCCAATTGCAGTAGCAGTGTCCCTATGCATTTCGGGACTATCGCCCTTCCTCAGGGGTAATTCGCAATCTGTAGGTGAAAATACAGTGAATCAGGATGTGGAAGGACCTCCATGGGGTAAATACATAAATGAAAGTAATAATGTTGAATAAAGCTGAAGTCTAAAGCATGCCAAACTGTGCTGTGGTGTAAAGAGTGACTGTGGTCAACGATGGTGAAAAGTCTATAGCAGCGAAATTACTGTGAGAAAACGGTATCCGATAACGGGTGCATATGGGGAAAGAATTAGCAAAAAGGCGAGTTAATACGGGTGAAAAAGGAACCGTGATTAAAAAAAAGTGCTCAAAAAAATATATGCGGGGGTCCCCGGGTGAGAGACAACCATCGGAAAGATGTGAATTTTGATCAACTAAATTATTATTATCAAGATAACGAAACAATGAGGTGTAGGCTGGTGAGGCATCTACGGTAAAGAGTGCAAGCCGCAAAGTCTGTGTGTTAATCTCCAACGTGACCGTGAAAAAGCTGTGAGCAATGCAAGCTTGCCGGCGTGTTCTGAAAAGTCATGTCTCATGCTTTCGGGCGTGTAAAGATTCAGAGTGAAAAACGCGGAAGTAAATGGTTGAAACGAACGGTGTGACGTATGCGTTGGAAACAAACTAGACTCGCGTTGGTGAAGGTCCGTGAGAGAAAACAATGGGGACAAAATGTAATCGTGGCTGATAAATTAAAGTGTGATCTAAAGAGTTCACAAGAACATTAAAAAAAAAGAGAAAAATATACGAAAAAACAATATTGTAATGCTAGGAACAATGAATAGAAATGGAAAACAGACATGGGGCGGCCATCTTAGGTGAGGAAAAGACAAGTCAAGGAAAAGTAACGTGAGAATGTAAAGGAACTTATAGAGAAGGATAAGTGCAGGAGAACTAAGAACAATACATAATACATAAAATCCGGAATGAATGAAGAAAGGTAAAAAGTAAGGGATAGCGAGATAGAAGAAAAAGTTAACAAAAGTAGGAATAGAACCTATATGTATAGGAGCAACACGATAGACAGGAAAGCAACAGCATGTAGGTAAGGACTAGTGCATCAAAGAAAACAGCTATATTTGATTCGGTCGTGAAGGCCTTTCGGCTGACAAGTATCCAGTCTTTTCATCCAAACGATTTCTCTTTGTAGGAGTCTTTTTTTGTTGTCCATGCCTGGTCTCATCGGTACAATCTCCAAGACAGGGAACTGTAGTTGGCTGACATTGTGGTGGTATGCGGTGAAGTGGGCCGCGAGGGGTGCTTTCGTGGTCTTGTTCCTTATGGTGCTCTTATGTTCTGTCAGATGAACTTTTATTTTTCTCTCAGTTTTCCCTACGTAAGGGAGTCCACATGGGCATTTGAGTAAGTAAACCACATTTTTGGAGTCGCATGTGGCATTGGTCATGAGTTTGATGGTTTTACCAGATGATGGATGACTCACGGTGTTTCCTTTGATGATATTGTGACAGTGACTACAGTTTTGGCAGGGTCTAGTGCCCGTAAAACAGGTGGATGTTTCGGTGGGTCGAGACTCCAAAATGTTTTTGATTTTTTAGATCTTTGGTATGCAAAGAGTGGTTTATGGTTGAAGATGCCCTGGAAGTCAGGTTCATATTGGATCATATCCCAGTTTCTCAAAATGATGTGTTTGATAGCCATGCTTCTGGTGGAGTATTTTGACACAAAAACCGGTCTCTGGTTGCTGGTTTGTTCAATGTGTGGGGGTCAAAAGATCCTGGCGATTCTTAGACGAGATACGTGCTTTAGCTGTTTGTAAAGTAGATTCCGGGTATTTCCGATCGCTGCATTTCTGAAGAATCTTTTGCTCAGAGATTTCATAGGATTCGGATTCAGAACAAATTCTTTTGGCCCTTAGTAACTGAGAATAAGGTAAGTGTCCTTTCAAAGATGTGGGATGACAACTGGTGAAAAATAGGGCATTGTTTCTATCTGTGGCTTTTACTAACAAGTCAGTCACTAGTTTGTTGTCCTGCAATGTGACTTGAACATCCAAGAAAGGTACACTCTTGGTGCTTACAGTGTGGGTAAATTGTATAAGATCATCTAGATTGTTGATGTGAGTAAGAATCGTTGATCGATCCAAATTAAACAAATATCATCGATATACCGCCGCAGCGTGCGGATATTTTTGGTCCATTTGTTGTTGTTCAAAATGTGATCCAGTTCCATGCGGTGCATAAAGAGGTTGGCGTAGCTCGGCGCTGCGCAATTACCCATTGAGGTACCAACTAGCTGTAAATAGTAGTTATTGTTCCAAGAAAAGTAGCTGTGATAGGGTGTAAATTGTATCATCTCTAGTAGTAGAACTTTCAAGTCATCGTCAATGGGATGAGTCAACAGGAAGGATTCAATTGCTTCAATGCCTCTGTTGTGAGGTATTGATGTGTACAAAGCACATACACCGATGGTAACCAGAGTGTGTGTGGTGTTGGGTTCCAAGGTCACTTGTTGAAGTCGGTTTAAAAAGTCTGTGGTTTCACGTAAATACGTTGACATACTTTTGACAATGGTTTGAAGGTACAAATCAATATGTTTACCGGTTGGTTCGTGTATGGAGTTCTTGGTAGATACAATAGGACGAAATGGAGGCTGGTGCAAATTTTTGTGAATCTTCGGTAGCATGTATATGCTTGGACATTTAGGATGTGGTTGAATTAAATATTTGCGGTCTTTTTCAGTAATGGTTCCCATCGTTACGGCTTTATCCAAGATGATTTTCAAAATCGCAGAAAAAGTGTCAGTCGGATCTTGTGTTAATTTCATGTACAAATTGACATCGTGCACGTGCTCAGTCACACTCTTTTGGTAGTACTCACTGTCCAAAATAACCAGTGCTCCCCCTTATCAGCTTTAAAGCAGACAATGTTTCGATTGCAAGAGATTTGGTTCAACGCTCTGGCTTCCCTGCGGTTGAAGTGGTTACGTTTCGGGGCTGGTTTTCTGAAACAGTCCTTTATTGCATTCATGGTAATAGTTTCATATGAATCTAGGATCTTATGGCGGACAGGGGCCTGAAAGGTGCTTTTGCTTCTCAAGTCCTTACAAGTGTGTACCAAGGGGGGGACCCGTGAGGGGACTGACGTTAGTGAAAAAGTGACGTAGTCTCAAATTCCACATGAATTTATACAGACTCACTTCAGTTTCCAATTCAGTGGCGTTATAGGTGGGAACAAATGAAATAACTCGTTCAAGTGTGGTCATTTGCGAATTGGTTAAAGTCACTTTAGAAATATTGATGACTAAGGTTTTTTGCTCCTGGTTGCCTGGGCTATGGATGCGACTGGTTCTTTTGTTAATTCTGCTCCTCCGGGTTCGACGACGATGACGGGGCCTTTCTCTAAAAAAGAGACACCAGATGATGAAGCAGCGGTTTGGTAAACATTTTCAGTAGTTCTGGATGGTGGAACATTTCTCGGGGGTCTTCCATAGGATGTGCCCCCTCTTTGGGATGTTGATCCGTCAGTTGAACTCCCCTCATCTGATGAGGGATTGTTGTAAGGTCTTTGTTGTCTCCGTTGAGCATAGACCTTAGCCCAACTATAGACCTCCCCTAATTTGTAATCTTTCTGTCGTTAATTTCCTTTGTATATTTGTCCAATTGGATGTTGATATCATCCAAAGCTTTTCCCAGTTCTTCTTTGGACATATTCTTATCCAAGTTTTGTTGGATTTGTGTGATTTCTTTTTCCAGATCGTCGATGACTTTCGAGAGTTCTTCTACTATTAATAAAATTAAATCAAGTGAACAACGATTAAGAATGGCATACCATCGTTCTGTGAATTTCGGATTGTTCCTGCAGAGAGTAGGCTTCAAGGCGATGCGCAAACCTCTCGGGATGCGTTGATCTTTATGGTATCTTATGAGGGTACCGGCGTGTAAGCGTTGGTTGATGACTCTTTTGGATGTATATAGTAGCTGTCTTAACATGCTGGGGTTAGAAAAAGAGCCCTTTCGCCCCACACGTCTTATCCTGATGTCTATCCTGAGCCACGAAGGCATACCTTAATAGGAGAAAGAAAACGGGCACCTACCGTTTGCTCCCGAAGCTCCTGCGTGCAGCAGATCCTGAGAACCGTCCCCGACGGCTCCGCGGCCCACGCGGCGATGAGACCGGGGCGTTGACTCGTCAGGGCCTCCGGCCGAAGCTGCAGCATCGGCGGCCGTTGATGGCGGTGGGGGGCCTGTCAGTGGGTGCCGTTGACATAAAGGACCGCTGCTGGCGGTGAAGACCCGGTCCGCTGGGCGGTGACCCTTGAGGGGCAGTGTTGTGGCACAGGATCGGAGGGGGCGCATGCCTCCTGCCCCCTCCCCAAACTTTGTTGCCCGGGTACAGCCAAGGACTGCCCCTGACATAGGCGGGCGACTCCCGGGGCCCGGCAGGGATGTTAGCCTTTTGGTGACTCTCCTTTCGGGAGCCTGCCTCACAGTTTTTTGCCCCGGGAACGCATCCCGTGGCGCCCTCGAGGTGAGGCCTGGTCCCTGACAGTGGTGAAGAGGGACGGGGCCGACTGGATTAAGATGGCGACTGGTGCTCTCCTCTACGGCCCGCGTCCACGTCAGGTGGCTGTTGCACGATGGGGCCGGGATGCTCACAATATACGCAGGAGTTCACATCCTGGGACGTGTTAGCTGCCCTAACAGTTTTGCACAAGACCATGATTTGCCATGCCTGGGACCTGGGTGAAAGAATGGACGCCATTACTGTCTCGCCGTCTCTAACGGCCACGGTCCGATTCCAGGGAGCTGCCGATAAACTTGCAGCTGAGTCCATGGAGGAAGTTCCAGCTCCGCAGAAGCACCGGGAGCCGCTCTAGGTTCGGGCTCCCGTGCCCATGCGGACCGACTTGATTGCTCGTATGGATGTCTCCCTGGGACACATGTCCAACTGGCGGCTGGGGATGGAGTGCTGTTTTCCCTCGTGGACTGGCCTGGTTATGTTGCAGCGGTGGTCAAACTGTGTGACTCTCCTCTCCTGGATGGTGTTATTAACTGTGAGCTTTTGGAAGTTCCCGAGCCCGGAGTTGATATTGTCTGATCTTTGCTGTCGGTATTTCGATGGACTTGGATTGTTGTGCTTTTCTGGGTCGGCGCCCCACCCGGATCCACCCATATTGTTTGGACCCTCAGGACTTTGCTTTACATTGATTAATGAGTGGACTTCTGGCGGTACCGCTACCAGACAGGGTCAGGGATGAAGTGGTTCATGGTCTATTGGCTTTATTGTGGACAGATGGTGCAGTGGGTATGTTCGATCGATAATTCATCGCTATTGTGCTTGGGATTTATTGTTCTTCATTACAGTATTACTTCCTTTCTGGGATTTCCAAAGTGTAGGGGCGAGGGGCGGGGCCGGGCGGCACGATGAGGGCCCTCCTCCGCTTACTTTCTTTTCTTTTCCTCTTTCTCTATCTTTCTATATTTCGGGTCTCTATTAGGGCGACAGGCACGCTGCTGGGGGGGTAGGCCATGGCCTTCTGCGGGTGTGCAGGGTGGGGGTTGCGGGATGGGTGGCTGAGCGTTATTTGTTTCTATGGCTCTTTAGTCTGTCTTCTCTTTTTAGTGTCGTCGTCGCTCACGCTCTTTGCGGTATGTTTGGTGATGAGGGGCGGGAGTTGAACTTGCTACACGCTGGGGTAGCGCCTGCATTTCTTCTGCTTTGTATATCTTACCCCCCGATATTCCCTTCGTATTAACACTGTTTGTAGATATCCTGACTTGCACACTATTGCGGGACTGTGTACGACTGTGCGACACCTCTTCCTTAGTTTCTTATTTGAAAATGAACCTCATCAATCCTGATTTCACTCTGTTTGTGTCTGATTATAAGTTATGTACAGTTACTTTATAACCCCGGGTTTCGAACTGCTATAACTATACATATTGCTTGCAGTATTCTCGTTCTGTTTAGCGGCCGGCCGGGATGGTTGTAGGCCCATACTTGTAACAACATGTACTACAAATAAAGGTTCACAAAAAAAAAGCACCTTATGCGTTCTGGGCTATTCACATTTATTCTCTAATCCTGGGCAAATTACCAGGGTAGATGTTGGGCGGGTCAAGGAGGCATTTCGAGCAAAAACATATGAATTAAGATATAATAGCTTGTTGGCAAAAAAATGTGGGGCCCACTATGTTATGGTTAAATCCATAAGTAATACAGAAATCTGACTTTAGATATGGCAATTTCGCAACAACGCTTCTTATCTTATTTTCGCCTGAATTTGTACCCTCAACTGTTAATAAGCTGGCATAGATCTCCTGAAGTGCTAAGTTGCCCATGTGATAGGGTTAGTGAAATTGATACCTTACACATAGTTTATATCTGTCATAAATATTCACCCCTACGATACAAGTTTTTGTAAATAAATATTTTTAAAAAGTCCGGCCAGCAACTGCTCTATTTGCAGTTTTGATCTAATGTTAAAGTCTGTTTTTATGTAGAATGTTTTTTAGCTGGAGTTTTTCTCTCTGAAAGTGAAATCTGAATTTATGCCTTTGTCAATTAATTTTATGTCATGTACTTTTATGATTTACTGTGCCTAAATCAAGTAAAGTATTTTGAAACGTGTGAATGAGCCAACTTTACAGAAAGCAGAATTCATATCAGTAAAAGTATTTACATACTGATCCTGAGGTTAAAGGACTGTTTACTGATTAAAAGATCTTCCAAAAATCAGAAACGTATCCAGTGCGGAGTATATTTGCAGTCCTTTTAATAATGGGGTTCAGGATTTAGTTCAAATTTTACTTGTATGTGCAAACCTTACACAGTATCGTCGGAAACTTATAAGACCCATATTTTTAAGAAATGTGAATTGCCAAAGATGTTTATAAGTTAAGGCAATCGAAATCCGTTAATGCACGTTATCATTACTTTAAAACTTTTTAATGCATTTTTAGATGGATAATTCATTTCATATTTCTGGTGTGTGTAGAAGAACATCTTTCTATTAAAACACGAGATGGTATTCCAGTATATCAAACTGCGTATACTGGTTAATTGCAATCAGGGCCCAAAATAATTTTTGCTTCTCTTAAAACTCATTGTCTTAAATGTCCCCACTGCAACATAGAGCAGTGATGAAGTCAACCAGTTTTGATGTTTGTATAAAGCATGCACACAGATAAAAACGCATACATACACATATAGAGCACACTATTTCTTTCCCCACGGTCACACACGCACACTCACACTATAGATGGCACAGCCAAAAATCATTACTAGAAATGAAGGCGCTTGTGAACATTGACAAAATATAGACAATAGCATTGAACGCTAACTACATCCCTGTACCTCAGAGATTATTAATATGCAAAGCTTTATTGGTGAAATGGAAACACACTACCGGCCTCATTCCAAATTGGCCTAGAGAGAAAAATCGGTGGTAAATGCATTTTGGTGCTCACTTTTGCTGTGATCCGTTCATTAAGATATCACATATCAACATTGTACCCAAATCTGATTGCATAAAGCGCCATGCATATCAAAAAAATATTCCAGCACAACAAATGACAAAATGATGTGCAAGCAATATGTGTACTTATATTACCATGCAGCCAAACTTCTACATCGGGATGTACACGGGAAGAAACACAGCACAATGCAAAAGTTTGCTCTGCAGTAGGAGACCATGACACAATGCATTTAGGGTCGGCCCTATGTGACGACACTTTATGAAACAAAAATGAACAATGCGCTCTTCTAGTCGTATACTGTTGTTGATAGCACAAACGTGAACATCACTGCCTTACCTCATGATGGAAGGACAGAATTGTATTTAATACCATGCAAACAGATCACTAAATGCCATATGTGCAAATGTTTACTCTCCAAGTCGTGCAAGACACTTCAGTTCTGCAGCAGCCAACAATTACAAAGGTTACAATTTTACATTTCAGATCAGTCATCTTTCTTAAATATCAACTAAGTATTTTGATCAAATGAAGTAAACTCGTAACCAAAAAATATTAGGAATTGGAACATGAATGGAGACCAAAGAATTTTCAGTCACCCAACTCATGTATACATGTACCTAGATGATAACTCATACAAGACTGGGACTTACACAGCTGCAGGCAAACATTAAAAACATAAATTAGGTTAGTTGTTCATAACAAGGCACTAATTAAAGCTCTTTGTTAAAAATAGATTATATAAACAACAGATTAAAAGTACTGCTCACCAACTGGAACCTTTTTCCAGGAAGTTATTAATCGTGGCTCATTCTTATTGAAGACTGTTGCAATCTCAGATGCCCAGGTGTCTCCAGCCGAACACGCTAATGCTCCTAGAAGAGCCAAGCACATCCAAGAGGCAGTATATTGTTTTGAAAAATCAACTGGAATTTCCCCGGGTCCACTTTCTATCATGTACAGAAGAGCAAGTTCTGTGGGCACACCCCCATTGCAGAATACTTGTACCCAATTTCTCTGTCCTCCTACATAAAATCAAATAATAAATAAAATTACAATAAAGCAGAGGACATTCAGAGTAAAAGAAAATCACTTTTTGAAAAACATCTTTTTATTGAACATTTTCAAATATGTCGGATAGCAGGCCTTCGCACTCTGAGCGAAGGCCTTACTTTTACAGAATGAAGACAAGACTTTAGACTTTAGGTCAACTTCCACAATTGACCCACGCAGGTTTGTAAGTGGTGCATGTGTACTCATTGACATGCTCTAGCGTATGTTGTGTGGGGTCATACGCAGCACAGTGAGGGGGAGGCTAGTGTTAGGACGGGATTTCTGTAGTTCCGACACAGATGGTGGCCTTTGTGTGTGCTGCGCTGTATACATTCTTCTTTTACGCCCTTTATGTCTCCACTGTTAGGACGTTGTCCACCATATTTTGCATTGATCTGCTAGTGGTTTCCTACATATACCCTTATCTTTCTTTAGTCATGTGGCAGTACCCTCAGCCAGTACCCAGCTCCCCACCTCCATGGGGGCGGTCAAGCGGGGGGTCCTCTAGTGTCTCACAGTGTCTTGCTACGTCCCTAATAGCAACGCCCATCGCTAGATCGAGAAACCAGTTGAACACTTTCCTGGTAGCAAACAATCACTCCATTACATGGATTTTGCTACATTACCACCATTTCATAGACCTTACTCCGTGGCTAAGGAGGGTCGGAGTTCTCACCCCTTGTTTTCCTAAAGCATGCAGTCATTACTTAAAAACAGGAGGAAAGGAAGATCCTCTTGCCTTTTGATTAACCATGCCCTGGACACTTAATCTGGCAGGACCCAGTCTCATTCTGACACAGCCCATACTTTAGTAAGCCGGCTCTGTGCTAACAGACACTATCCCACAGTAGTGAATGTTTCAACAATATATACATTTTGCATCTATCTTTTTAAAATATCTTTACCTGTCATTCAACTGTCGGTCCCAGATCAGCTGGCTGAGATTCACAGGTAGAGATATACATTTTTCTTGTATTAGGTCATGGCATACTAGGAGAAACCTCTGTCTAAATTGAACTACCCATACATTTTGTCCATTATTCAAAAGGACACATCATTGTGGCACAAAATAGGTAGAATTTCTTCAAAATACATCTTTCTCCCCTCACCACATACATCACCTTTTAGTAGGCCTAGTCTGCTCTACATAGAATGGTCTCCCTAAAAAGCTCTTCTGTACATAGGTGTCCTATGCGAAGCTAAGTACCAACATGCCAGTATCCAGTCAAGTGCATTACAAATAATATTACTCATTATCTTTGCAACCTCTTTGTGTGTGTGTGTGTGTGTGTGTGTGTGTGTGTGTGTGTGTGTGTGTGTGTGTGTATATATATATACACATATATATATATTTGGATGTCACAGCTCTATACATGAGCATCTGGCATGAGGATGGTATCAGAGCGCTAAAACACGTCTTGGGTACAAGGATTATACACTTACATCAGCAGACACATATGCTCATCAGTAAGGCTGGGGGTATCTCAAAATCAACCTCTTCATGTTTGAACAGTACACATATAGACCAATCCATGGGACTGCCATGGGTTACTGCTTCGCCCCCAGATATGCGAATCTGCATATGGGCTGATAGGAGAAGCAGGTACACACGATAAATTATGAGCAAGAATGGGCAGACAACATGGTCCTGTGGCCCAGGTTTATCGATGACTTGTTTATCCTGTGGAAGGGGTCACCTGAGTCAGCCAAAATGTGTGCACAGGGACTGTATAACAATTACCTGAACCTCTCGTTTACACATGAAATCAGTAAAGATGAAGTACACTTCCTGGACCTACTGGTATACGTTGAGGGCAATAGGATACACACCATAACATACAGTAAACTGACATGGGGTAATTTTGTGTTACATGCCAGCAGTTTTCACCCGACTAAATTGAAGAATAGCATTTCTTATGCAGAAAGTTTGCACATGAAGTGCAATTGTAGCAGTGAGGACACACTGAGGGAGGTACAGAGTGAACTGTACAAACAACTGAAGATGCAAGGCTATAGTCAGGAAGTGTTAAACTCAGCACAAGTTAAAGTGAAAGCCAAAAAGAGAGAGGATTTGCAATTTGGCACACCCAAGACAAACAATCTACTGACATTAGTCCAGTTCGTCTGATCACGGGGTACTCATCTTATCATGCTAGACTGTGTAACATCCTAGACAGAAACTGGAAACTTATCAAAATCGACGCATTGAAAGGACCAGACATTCCCTGTGCTCCCCTCATATAATTTCGGAGGGCTGAGTTGATGCACAGGGAACTGGTGAATAACTACCCTGGCCAGGAGTGGATCCAAATGGCTGAGAGAAAGCAAGGGGTTCCAAAAATGTTCTAGGTGCAAGGCTTGCCGTTATGGTCGCAACACCAAGACCATACAGTCACCCTTACGAGAGACACCCATTGTGATTCAAGGATAGTGTAACTGCAAAAGTGAATTCCCTGTCTACTTACTTGAATGAACCTGTCAGAAACGCTATGTGGGAAGCACTATCAACATGGTTTAGGTTGGATCCTGCAACACCTTAGGGCCATATCTAACGATGAGAAAAGCTATCCAGCAGCAAGACCCATTCATGGATACCACGAGGGCAAGGCTAACGATCGAGTGTATTTTGTCATTGATGCCATCCGCAAAAACACCATGGTGGGTTGAGGGGGCAGAGAGCTCCAGCTTTGAAAACTTGAATCACGGCACACTTATGCTTAATAGCAAAATCCCAATAAACAAAACAAGTTGCCAACACTGCACAGTAATTTACACATAAGTTCAAGGAACAAAGAACAAAACAATTGGCCTTGCACAACTACTTTTTCAGTTGGATTTTAATCATCATAGCAAAATCCCACATGGATTAAATTCTGATGAAGAGTTAATATTACATCTCTAAGCTTGGCGCACCCGCTTCCGCAGTCTTTAAGGGCAGGGTATATGTTTAATTTTACTTGATTTAGTGTGTCATGGTTAATCGGCAACATTACACAGAATAGACAATTAACATAACAGTGGTTTAAGTACTTGTTACATCCACACTAACCTGAAGGCGATACGTTGGTGTGGTTTCTGACCAAGCTGAAAGCCCACTTGGACAGAATGTATGCTTGTTTCCAATCTTCTCTTGATATGGAGCAATGGTGAAGTTATATGAACACATTATGCGTAGTAATGAAATGTCATTGATTTTGATATAACATTGTAATTTAATGCCTAGACAGGCAACTGGTTAATAGTGTAGCCGGGGGTACCTACCAGAGTGATCATTATTTGTGCACTCAACAGTATGGTTATATTTGGAATTGATTATAACCTTCAGGTTGCGCGTAACAACATTGCCAATTGAAAGTCTTAATTTACACGTTTTATTTGATAAAATTTGGGCTAACACGTGTCATTAACATGCTTGCTATAATTTTGCTCTACTGGTCTTCTATGTCTATGTCAGCGATATGGTTGCCATGAAAGCTCTGTATATAACCACTTTTTGAATGGCGCCGGGTTAGGTGATCAAGGTGGTTTGTCCACCGAAATGAGTCAGGAGCCTTCTGTTGTATTAAATCGGTTAAGAAAACCTCCAGTGTTGGTGCCCGATTCTAGTATTGGGGAGCGGGATTGCTTTTTATATATATTTTTTTTCTAGATTGAGGTGATCACAAAGAGAATAGTCAATCGCTACACCACAGCACCAAGAACTTAACATTTTAACACTGTACTTTTAAGATAAAATGACAATGTTAATACTTATTGAACTATTTTTGATATGTATTAGTAAAAATATATACTATATTCAACAATTTTTCCTATTGTGTCATCCCTGTTCTGTGGGTGTTGAAGACCTTTCACACTGCTTACTAAGCACCAACAGAAAAGGATGAAACGTGAGTACTACTTGAAAGGAAGAGACATTACAACTTAGAACAGTGTAAAAGGCACCAGAAATGTTTTTTATATTGGAGTGTGCAAAGATTTCTTATAAAAAATATTTATCAAAAGAAAACTTAGTAATGAAGGTGTAACAAAGAAAGATTGGCATGCTACATCAAAATTAGGTGGAAGCAAAGCGTGTAAAGTGGAGAGTATTGTGCACAAGAAATATGGCCATTGTAATATATGGAACAAGAATTCAAGGATGTTTTTCTGCAAAAGGGTCAAAAATAATATTCTTAAATCAATGAAGCCAGAGAAAAGGCTGTAGAATTGGTCAAAATGTTTGTGGATAGAATTGTAGAGAAGGCTTTTGCAGTGAAAAGGAAGTTATTCTGATCCTGAATCGAATGAGAACTTTGGATAGATTAGTCTCATGTCTGAAAAAGAAGTGCCGACAAAAGGTGCAGATCAATGAAACCAACTTTTGCAGTATCTTTGATGGGGAGTGGAAGCACGTCAAATAGTGAGGCTTACTTTAATGAAGAAAACAACAATTAAAACAATAGGTTTTTGTTAACAGTGGGTACAGATGGTCGCTTCTATAAGGAAAACCAACGAACAGTCCTACCAAAAGAAACATTAGTGCTTAGAAATACATATAAACTAATCGGGGATTACATTTTACAGTGAAGTCCTCCTGCTCCAGTGTACGAGTGGCAGTCCACCAGTATCCATGTTATAGAGGGAGTATAAAACAAGAAAATCTGGATTTTGCCAACTCTTGATCTCTGTAGAGTAAGAAAACTTCCAAAATTTCAAGGACATTCATTGGCTTTCTTCTCAAAAAGCGATATGTGATAGTACTTTCCATCTTAATCAAATTCTGCCTGTCCATCACTCAAAAATGTGCACTCTAGTTCAAAGGGAGTATTTTGAAAAAAGTCCAGCTCAGCATTTAGAAGCTTTGAATAAAGCTCTTGAACATGGTAATGTATCAGAAATTACTAATATATCAGAAGAAATTCACATAGCTTATTTTGGAATGGGAAGTCAGGCAGAAGTAAAGTAACTCCTACCCCAGAGAGTGAGAGCACTGGTATTAAATTAGACAAGTTCAGCAAAGAAATAAGCCAATAAAAAAGCTACATCTGCTCAGACAGCAAACAAGATGAAAAGTCTTTTAAGTAAAATAGAGATATGTGGGAAAAATAAGATGAAGCAAACAAGATGAAAAGTCTTTTAATTAAAATAGAGATATGTGGGAAAAATAAGATGAAGATTTCATTCAGGGTTTTAAACGGGGCCTTTAATTAATAGCAGAGCATCAGTTTCATTTATGTGTTAATAAAGTACTTTGCAAGAACTGCATAACTAAACTTGAGGATAAAGAAATGCTTGCTAAAGATATTCACAATAAGTTAGAAATGTACCAGATTCCTCCTGAACTAAAAGAGCGAAAGGTCTATGAGAGTATTTGGATTCGAACTGCGCACACTTTTCAAGCCATACTAAGAATGCAGATACAACAGTGCAAAATTACCTCAAACTGAATTACTGAAAGGTCTTAAAGGAAAAGCTGCGCAACTGCCTCTTGATTTTAAACAGAATATTGAAACTCTTGGCTCAGATAGAGAAGTAGAGGAATCATTAGTGGTTCTAGTTAATAGTCACCAACAAAGAAGAAAAAGATTTGACCGAAATTGGTTAGTGTAAAGAAAGTAACAAATGTCACAGAATACCTCAAAAGAGAAAAAGTGTTTTATACAGATGTAGATCAGTATGCAACTTCACTGGGAACATCCACCTCGAAGTCTACTGAGAGTAGAAAATTTGAAAGGGTAGATTCTGTTGAAGAGATATATAAGCACTATGCTATTCACCCCCTGTACTCTAAGAATGTAATGGTGAAACTTTGGAATTATATCAAATGAAACAAGGAAAATGTGAACCTATCTGTATGTGGGGGGAAAAAGCTTAGAATCTTGCTGTTTTCCACATTTATTTTCAACAGGAAAAGTAGGTTGTTTTGATGAGTGGCAAGGACAGATTCCTGCTTCAGAGTACAGACCAACTTGACTGTACTCTGAAGATACCCAATTTAGACAAAACGTTCCTAACTCTTTCACCTTCTGTTTGAAAGTGAACGGTCAGTTTTGTCACATGCTGTTGTGTATATTGTGAAAACAGGAGCATGGTTTTAAACAAAGAATGCTAGAGAGTTTTTTTTTTAAACTGTGATGGAGAAGATGAAAATCTTGAGTGTAACCTCATGGTTTTCCAACCTGGAATGAATGAGCATTGGTTTCATCGGCATGGCATTACTAAGGTGAACCTACCTCGTTCAGAACTCCCAAGATGTCCGGAATATGTCTGGCATTAACTTTAACACACCAGGTGAATTATGCTCAATGGATTCAGCAATTGCTTGGAGGTACTTTAATCATAGATTTCAAGCCATATTTCACTTTTTCTGCAACATGAGAAATACTCCTCTTTGTGAGGTAATTGACCACCTTTGTAGGAATGAATACCAAGCTAGGGGAGCCCCACACATACACATGTAGTTGTGGGTTAAAGGTGCACTAAAATGTGGAGATGATACTGTTGAGTAAGTACTATATATCACTGAACAGTATATGACGTGAGAATCCTAATGAGTGACAACAAAAGTCTTCGGCAGCAAGTATTGAGATTTCAGTCCCACAGATGTGTTAAGTAAGATTATCGCAGATACAGAACCAAAGGTAAATACTACACAAAGTGTTGCTTTGGTTTCCCTATGCCTCTTATCTCGAAACGTAGAGTAAATAGTTTAATGTCTGCAGTCAGACATAAGGTCACTGACAAATCTTCTGAGGAAACCAAACATTAAAAAAAGTGAGGCTCAGGAGAAGACAGTGTATATAGCCCGAGGCTGTCCCCGAAAATGGATAGCGATCTGGTCTAAATAAAATGTCTACCGTGGAAATGTGTGTGAACCCCCAATTGCCCCCTCCCTTGATGAATCACTAACGCCCTGATGTATGTAGAAAGGGACCACCTTGTACTGTTCACTATCAAAATGCATGACACCTCTGCCTGATTGCGAATCTGTAACACAAATATCAACGATGATATCTGGTATACAATGGCCATTTCCCCTGGATGTTTCTGAATAATCTTTTTTTTTTTTAAAGCGACGCTTCAAAACTTATTGATGACTCCAGCTCTGTTATTTTGTCTATGTGGAATGGAAATATGGATATTCAGTTTGTGGCAGAAAATTCCTTTGCTTTTACTTGATATGTTACCTTTCACATTAAAAAGTCTGAAAAGACAGAAATGAAAGAGGTGTGTGAAGAGATTTCTGCAGAATTGTCTTCACCAAAGAAGTTGTATAGCTTCAGTTAAAATATACTTTCCCACAGAGAAGTCTATTCTTATGAAGGTTGTGACAGTTTAAGTTCTTCTCGTTTATAAGGAAAGTCCAAACCGATCCTCTGGATCAGTTTAGGTCTTGCTTCTACTCGTAACAGAGTACTGAAGTCCTTTTATGAGATTGAGTACCTTGCACACTTTTATCCTGATAGAACAGAGATTGTGAAAAAATATGCTGTATACTTGCAACCCAAATCGAAATTGAAAGTGGCAAGTTGTGTGATCACTAGGTGTAACGGTTGTTTAGTGAAGCACATTAAAGCAAATCTCAACCATCTTAAACTCAGCTGTCAAAGTGCATAAAAGGGTTATTATACTTGGCTCTTATACAACTGTTTAAACACTGGTGGCATGAAGAAGAACTGTTAGGTCCATACGACTGTCATGAGAATGCTTTCAATTCAGTTAATGACCAGATTGACGGTTCAGTTTTCCCAACTTATTTAAACATTTTGAAAGAGGAAATTCAAAAAAGAGGAGACAGTAGCTACTGAGATTGGGAAGGATAGTTCACAAGGCTGTCTGAGTTAAGGATCTCCTAGTAAAGATACCCTAGGCCAGCCTATTACTGAGAATGAGACAGCCATTGCCATGAATGAGGTATACAATGTGATGGATCCGGTTAAGATTCAATCCTTAGACACAATAACACTGAATATACATGCACAGTTTTCTAGCCTACACTTCTATATATGTGGACAAGCCCGCACTGGCACAAGTTTCCTGATGAAAAGGCTTACAGCAGGTGTCCACAAAAAGACACATTGCAACCTTTCCTGTGTCGTAACAGCACGCACAGGTCTTGCTGCACACAATATTATAGGTACTACTTTGCATCATCTTCGGACGCTGCTGAAGGAGAACGACAACAAACTGAAGCACCACAAGTTATCTAGTGATGCTTGCCATGAAGTATCAAGGGTTCTTAAAAAATTAAAGGCCCCTATTATAGACGTGGTGAGCAAGGTGTCAAACCTTTTTATTTTTATTTGATGGTATGTTTTAATTGACATTTAACATCAGCAAGACAACATAGTATCACAGGTCAGCATGAAGACAGAATAGAAACAATGTACATTCAGCAACAAAATGGACCCCCACCTACCCAGAGCCCCACAATCCGTACCCAGTCACTGTACTAGTATCAAACTTGATGCTTGCCTTTGTCGTAAGAACTTCTTGCATTCTCAGGTGAACAGACTGTGTGATGCAATTGAAGGCAAATAAGTTCTATTGTTTGGGGGGATCTACTTCAGCGGACCCCCATGAAAGGTCACCCAGTGTTTAATAATCTGCTCCATGAGCAGGCTAGGAACTCATTGGCAGAACTGGAAATGTTAACATTTGGTTGACTTTCCAACACAGAGAGCTATGAATTTGAAACAAGCTGCAGATATAGAATAAAGAGATATCATATAGTCATTAAAAAGCTACATCGGAACAACAGGGTAACACTTTAAGTAGTCTTTTTCTAACGCACAGATCAGTGCAGAATTGCTAACATTAAAGAATGAGGATATTATTAATCTTTCATGCAAAGACGAGATGGAGCATCAAGATATATATATATATCTGCCAACGTTTCAATCAGTGGTAAAGAAGTTGGAAGGACTAGAGGAATCAGTGTCTAGAACAGCAGGTTTAGAGAAAAATCAAAGCCTCTGTAAACTTTGTAGAATTATTCTCCATCTGAATCTGAATGTTGAGGAGGTTTTAGTGAATGGTGATATGGGAAACGTATTAGACCTATAAAAGTGAGTTTGAGTAAATTCTGAAAAGATTTGGGCATATAGATGAATCACAACAAATAGGTAGATGTAGTGCAAGGTTCCTGTTAACGATTTGTATGCACATAGAGAACAGTTTCTCCTATATTTGGCATACGCAGTTACCAAGGGTTAAGTATATATGCATTGTTGGGGAACAGTTTGACTATCATGCAAAACCAGTATTAAATAGAACACCACTCAATATACATGGCGGATCATGATTGGCATGAGATCCCCAAACCATTTCATGATGGCCACCACTTTATATGCCCCGACTATTGTAGTTATTTGGTAAAGATTGTCCTTATGTAACATCAGAAATTTAGGAGACTCGATCACGCATCATTTCCGTAGAACATTCATTATTAAAGATATCCTTTAATAATATGAGATCCCTTTTACCATTTCAAGATGGGGGCTTCTACTACACGTCATCTCCGTATAACATCATTCACTGCAAACAGAGCAGCTCCAAGATGGCAGATACCATGCGTCGCAACCACTATGGTCTCATACGCACCAACTTCCGGGTCATGGCTGCAGGTGAGCCTCAATAACCAGGCTCACTGTATTTAACCAAGCCCCTTTTGACCATGCACTCCATCTACAGGCAGGCAGGCAGGACGAGCGGAAAGTTACGGGCTGCAGACTGCGCATGGAACTGTGAGTAGGACATTGACCATGAAAGTGACTTGTCGTTACGCTACCGGCGAAACTATGCATTGATCACCTCCGCGCTTTGATTTTTATATTACAGAAACCGCAATATTCGTGCTGTCCTCTGCCTTAACTTAAGGCACACTATGGCCTATGAGTAGGGGTAAGAAATACAAATTCCTCATGGGAGTCAGTAGTGACAACGCTTTTTATCTGTAAGAATGACAGTGTCGCGCACGCAATACTTTGATATCCTGCAGCATTCTACTTGAAATGACCTAAACAAGCACCCTCCGAAGTGCGGAGTAGAGTCGCTACCGGAAAACGTGGCTGGTGATCCTCCAGACGGCCTGCACCGGCAGAAAACAATTGCGGAGAGCCTGGAGCAGTGGGCCTCTCTGCAGCGGACGGGAATACAGGGCGGGCGGAGCTGCGTCACAGTACGTGCGGCGCTGGCTCTCGCGCCGACCCAATGATTACCGAGCAGAGGCCGAAATAACACCAGAAGACAGGGGCAGGCATCAGACTTACACAGATCGGTGGAGCTGAGAGGCGCGGCGCTCCCCCCCCCCCCCCCCCCCCCTTGCCATCTACATCGGGAAGGATGCAGTGCACCGAGCTACGACGGCAGAAAAACGTGGAGACGGGCGTCCAGAGTTGTGTTGCGGGGCGCAGAACGGGCGGCCGAAGAGTGTGTGACTTGAGGGCCGTGCAGCGGCAACTACGGCAACGAGTGGTGCAATATTGGAGGGCAGGTCCCCGGGGAAATTGCGTGAACTGCTTCCCAGAGCCGTAGTGGAAGACAATCTACCTTGGCGGCTTGCGTGCACAGAAAAGGGAGTTGTTCCTCCCCCCAGTCCAGCGCGTGAGGCCTTAAGACCACGGTCGAGTGGGTGAGAGCGAGCCTACGCAGTAAGTTGGGCACCTCACAACACGAGAGTGCAGCCACATCGGCATAGAGCAGGAGAGTCCCATTGGTGGCGGCTTGGCAGACCGGCCTGAAGAAGTGACTGAAGGACTCCACTCCCTCGCACGTCGCCTGCACTCCGGGCTAGACACACAGAGAGAACTGGGCCCTGGGCTGGCCCAGAGTGACCCGCCCGAGGATAGTCGGATCTTTGCGGATTAATACACGAAAGGCAGCGGATTGCGGAGAGTGCCTGGAATCTGATTGTCCTGCACACCGCCACTGCACCATAACCGAACATCTCGCACAGGCCCATGACCAAAATGGGTAGGAATGACAAGTCGCAGACAAAACTGTCCTTCGAGCAATGACGCTCGAAATCCCAAGACGCAGCAGAGGCTTAAAGGGAACGCACGCAATCTGCCGGATCAGAAGAACCTGGTACAGATATAAAGAGTTTACTTTTAGCTATGGAAAAAGACCTGCAGGACAGTATGTCGTCTCTTGGCACGAAAATTGACGCTTTGACATATAGAATGGACAGGATGGCGGAGAGAATTGACAAACATGCCGAACGACTGGACATGTCAGAGAGGCGGATCACCGAAGTGGAGGAGGCGCACACCGAACTGGACGCGGACCAAAAACTCAGTAAACTAATGCAATCCCTTCAGGCAAGACAGAAGATCTTGAAGCTCGCTCTCGGCGGTGTAACCAGCGCATCACAGGCCTGCCGGAGACCATCGCCACCGGGAACATGAAGCTATTTGTGGAAAAGCTTCTGATCACCCTACTTGGCGAAGGAGTTTTTTCACCGAAGTTTGTGGTGGAGCACGCGCATCGCTCACTACGCCCGCGCCCGAGACCTGGAGCCCTGCCACGCCCAATAATCGCAAAACTACTAAACTACAGAGACAGGGACAGGGACGCACACTACAGTTCGAAGGTTCGAAAAACTCGCTGTATCCGGACTTCATAGCCAAGGTGCAAGAGGTTCGAAAACACTTTGTCCCATTTAAGAGACAACTGCGAGATTTGGGTCTAGACTACGCTATGTTGTATCTGGCAAGTCTACGAGTTAACCGACAAGGGAAATCCCACTTGTTCACAGACCCGCAGGCCCTGCACCAGGCACTTAAGGAGTGGTCGAGGGATCAGCGAAGAGACACTACCACTCAATAGGCCAGAGATGAGCTAGACAGCCCGCTGGATGAATAGGACTGAAGACAACCAGCATGTGAAGTAAGGAGGGGCACAGAGCGCGGTGTAGGAAGTCTGTGCCTCCTCAGAGCTCTGATTAGCTGGAACACTATAGCACTGGGGCAACGCCACTGCCCAACTGAGATGGCTCTGGGAGGCAGCGACCAGGTCTGTGCATATGCTCTGATTTGGGACTCATAATGACTGTTAGGCAGGGGGGCAGATATATCTTCATTATGGAATGCTGCACAAACTTTGCACGGCGGAAGTGGAGACGGGTGGCGATGGGCTATCCAGGTTGGTAATACATAGCCTGGTCGCGACGCAACCTCTGCCCGCGAGTGCTGATCACCCAAACTGTCCCCAAGGGGACAGGATGTTGAGGGAATTGGTAAGGGAGGGAGAGAGGGATTACAGAATGTGCATGACCAGGTTGGGGATGGTCAGCTGTGGGTGGGGGAAGCTGAGAGAAGTGCTCTGTTAATGGGGTGTTGTGTGGGGAAGTTGAGGGCTCAGTACACAGTGGTTAGTGCAGTTACATGCCACGAGCGAGCATACACGATGTCCACTGCTCACAAGGATGGCGAAAATGGCTGACGCAGACAACCCTGGACGGGAAGAATGTGTAAAAGCACTCACGTGGAACGTCAGTGGACTTAATGACTACCGAAAACTGGGAGAAGTTCTGAGCTACTTGCAAAGGCAGCATGTGGATGTAGCGCTCCTGCAGGAAAGACATCTTCCGCAGTCCAGCAATATGTTACACAGTAGAGGGCTGGAGGGGAATATCACATCAGCGGGCTTCACGACACATGCTAGAAGGGTAATCACATGGGTTAACCCCAAATCCAAATACACACTGGAAATGCTGAGGGCGGACCCAGAGGGGCGGTACGTTTTATCTAGGTGCAAGGGACACGGGCTGGACTTAGTGCTAGCGAATGTATATGGCCCAAACTATGATTGCCCGGAGTTCTATACATCTCTGGCAGCGACGACCCGTACTTACCGTAGTGCACAATTCTTGTGGGGTGGGGATTTCAACCTGGTACTTAACCCGACACTGGACAGATCGGCTGGCCCTGCCCGTAGACCCACCACAACTGCGCAAGCGTTAAATAGTGTCATGACTAGTATGGACTTCGAGAACGTGTGGACAGTGCAAGGAGGTTATACACTACTACTCTGCCTATCACAATATCCATACACAAATTGATTATTGGCTGGTGTCTTCCACCCTGCTGGGGCAGCTTAGGGACTGTAGGGTCCTCCAGCGTACACTTTCCGATCACTCCCTGCTCCTGTTAGTGTTGGCTACTCCTAAGAAAATAATCAAGCCGTTTACATGGAGTTTCCCGCCCTACTCCCTTCTGGACCCACTTTTTAGGGGGGGAATTGGTGGAAGCCATAGATGTGTTCTTCGAGACTAACATCGGTACAGTGGACAGCTTCCAAACAGTATGGGAAGCATTTAAGGTCTATCTAAGGGGTATAGCTATGTCCAAACCCCCGAGGTCCTCAAATCCATCAGGCACAGACTAGCCGATCTGGAGAAGCGCCTGGCACAGTTAGAAGAGCGGTGGGAGAGGGATGGTGGTACTACCTTGGAAGAAGAGATTAAAGCTCTGATCACAGACTACAATGAAGAAGCGGACAGGGAGATTAAACATATGAGGAAGTACGCGATGGCCCGCACATATTGTGAGAGTGATAGGCCAAGCTCGGTCCTCGCCCGAGTACTGAAGGGGAGGAGGGGCAGGCCGCAGGTTACGGAAGTGAAGACAGATGAGGGGGTAGTCCTCACAGATGAGGCAGATATTGCACAGAGATTCCGGCAATACTACACCGACCTGTACTCGTCCAAAAGTGATGAACTAGATGATGAAATTCTAGACTACTTGGAGCACATAGAGCTCCCCGCTCTCACGAACGCGCATAGGGAATTCTTAATGCTGCCTATAGAAAAAGATGAAGTTGTGGAGGCTCTCGCTGGCATGAGGTCGAGCAGCACCCCAGGGGCGGATGGGCTCACGGTCCAATTTTATAAAACGTTTCAGGACATACTACTGCCACACCTGCTGACACTGTTCGACGATCTGTGTGTTTCGGGAAGCATGCCACTGTCAATGAGAGAGGCGAACATGGTAGATATTACCAAGCCCGGGAAGTCACCCGACGAGTGTAGCTCATACCGCCCCCTCTCCCTCCTAAACGTGGATCCAAAGATATTCGCCAAAGCTTAAGGCGGACTTCACCAAAAGAACTATTCTTGAAGCCCAAAATAATTCTGGAACCTTATTCAAAGTCCTAAAAGATCTAGCAGGGGACACCCATCAACCTGAACCACCAATACTATCTACACCACAGTGTAACGACCTTGCAAAATTCTTTAGTGACAAAATTGCTAACATCCATCTATCCCTTGGAAATAAGGAGGTTCAACATATTTCCCCGAAGAGAACCCTAAATTCCATGGTGAGGACAGACCCTCCCGGGAATCAACTGTCGAACTGGAAACCCCTAGACCTACAGTCATATACAGAAATACTCAGCAGCATTAAATCGGGTTCCCCAAATGATCCTATTCCAGCTAGCATTTTTAAACAACTTGACCCTGACATACGAGCAGGGCACTCGACAGAATCCACCTTACTGGGAGTTACAGAGGCTATCCGTCAAACGTTAGATCTGGGGGGCACGGCGGCACTCATTCTTCTTGATTTGAGTGCTGCATTTGACACGATATCCCATGATACACTTCTAGAAACTTTGGAGGGTATAGGTATAAAGGGTACAGCATTGAGATGGCTTGAAAATTTTTTAACCAACAGGTCTTATCAGGTATTTTCTAAAAACAACACCTCTGAGATTTTAACTTCCCCTCATGGAGTTCCTCAAGGGTCAATTCTGAGTCCCCTGTTATTTAATATTTATATTGCCCCTCTTGCGTGCATTGCAGACAGATTCGGTCTGACAATATTCTCGTACGCAGATGATACCCAACTGGTATTCTCTTTGTCATCAACTGAAGAAAAGAATTCCTCCTCCCTTCATTACGGATTACAGAGCATGGCGCAATGGATGCACTCCAAGAAATTAAAACTAAATGGAGACAAAACCGAACTACTCTTATTCGGGAACCAGAAAGATCTGTGGGGCCCAGCGCATTGGCCGGCAGAAATGGGGCCACTCCCGAGAGCCGTAGCGTCAGCTCGTAATCTAGGAGTAATAATAGATGACAATTTGACAATGCGTACTCAGGTCACGAAAACAGCATCTGTCTGCTTTGCCATTCTCAAGTGGTTGAGGAAAATGTTGTGGCAGCTCCCGGAAGGGGCACAGAGAACTGTTCTGCAAGCATTAATTGGGTCTAGGCTGGACTACGGGAACATTTTGTTCCTAGGGGCCACCAAAGAAATTACTCGTCGACTTCAGGTTGTACAAAATGCGGAAGTAAGGATACTTCTCCATCTACCTAGGCGAGCACATGTATCCGAACATCTACAAAAACTACACTGGCTCAAGATAGGCAACAGAGTAAAATTTAAAGCATTATGCTTTATGCACAAAATAAAAACAGGAGAAGCTCCAACTTATCTGTGTAAACTGGTCCATAAATACACCCCGATCCGTAACCTCCGGTCCATCCACCAGGAGAGATTTGTTGTCCCTAGATTCAGACGAGCAAGACAAGGAGGACATTCCTTCGGATACAGGGCACCAGTACTATGGAATACAATCCCGCTTACTCTTCGCCTGGAAACTAACTACATGAAATTCAGGAAAGGAGCTAAAGCATGGCTTTTTAACCAAGAATGACACCTGAACATGACCCTACAGAACAGTTTGATCCAAGGCGCCGGGAAACCCTCAGGGTAGCTGTTGCGCCATACAAATGGAATAAATAAATAAATAAATAAATTAAGTGCTGGCGAACCGGCTTGCTCGGTTGGCGCCGTAACTGGTCGCGCCGGAACAGGCAAGGTTTATCCGGAGCAGGAACCTTACATACAACATACGTACAGTCCTAGGCACCATGCAACATGGTAAACAGGACACGAAGGCAGTTGCAGTGTTCCTAGACATGGAGAATGCCTTCGATTCTGTGGAATGGCCCTGCATGCGGCAGGTGTTAACGAGGATGTGCCGTTTCTGCATATGATAGGCACCCTGCACAACAAGCCCACGGCGAGAGTATGTCTCGGTAATCTGGTCACAGATTCCTTTCCTATAGGCAGAGGGACACGCCAGGGATGCCCGCTATTCCCCCTGCTATACGCCCTGGGAGCCGAACCATTAGCCTGCGCACTACGGGAATACCACGGACGCGAGGGCATAGGCTTCCCTACTTACACGATAGTGGTATCAATGTACGCGAACGATACCTTGTTATATGTCCGTGACCGGGAAAATTATTTATCTGTGGTGCTCCGTGAAGTGGTACATTTCGGAGCACTTTCCGGTATAAAGGGGAACTGGGCGAAGTCCCTGGCCTTTTCCTTGACCCCGGTCACGCAGGAATTCGACATGGAGTTTCCACTGCAATGGACCACAGACTCGATTAGGTATCTGGGTATAAGACTGCATACTGATTCCGAGATAATGATTAGAGAGAATTACGGCGTGGCTGTTAGTAAATTGGAGGACGATGTCGAAGCCTGGTGTAGGCTCCTGCTCTCTCTTCTGGGTCGCATCTCCGTCATGAAGATTTTAATGCTCCCGGAGAATGCGGTTTTTGTTCACAAACCTGCCGATGGTGCTACCCCGTGTATTCTTCCAAAGACTAACCCAAATAATGATAAAAATCGCGTGGGCGGGCAAACAACCGAGGGTGCGGTGGAAGATACTCACGTTGCCGTACAGTATGGGGGGCCTGGGAGCCCCGAACCTGGAGCTTTACTACAGGGTGGCGCAGGCGTCGCACATGCACACTTGGGTGCACGGAGACGAGCATATCCTGCATGTTTGTATGGAGAAGCTGTTCGCGGACCCACTCCCTTTACTGGCAACTATTTTTATGGCTGTTGATCGAAGGACTGGAATAATAGACTCCATCACAGCCACCAACCACGCCTGGCACAGCCTCCTGAGGCACCAGGGAGGGGTCTTGTTGTACTCACCAAGTATGCCGGTGGAATGGACCCAGTGGCTGGCCCCATGCAGAGACAAGGGAGTGACAAGTGCTCTACATCAGCTTAACAATAAACAGGCAGGGGACCTATTCCGGGATGAGAAGGTGAAGACCTGGGATCAAATCAGTGAGACAGGAGGGGCGGGTTCACTTCTACAAGGTTTCCAATACCATAGGGTACGCAGGGCCCTTTTGGAACTGCTGGGGGAAGACCTTGCGGAACCGCCAAAGGTCCCTGAACTCACCTATATAATTAAGGCCGAGTCCTCAAGGAAACTGGTGACGAATCTCTATAAAATAGCAGTGTCTCACAGGGGAAACCAATACACAGCCGCTAGACTGGCATGGCAAAGAGACTTGCAGACTACGCTAGACGATGACATGTGGCGCTACTGCTGCGTGAGCATCAGGCGGATTTCACTAAACGGCAAACATAGGTTAGTGAACTTTAAATTCATTAATAGGGCGTACTATACCCCTGAACGCCTGCACAGATATGGCCTCCGTAAGATGCAGAGTGCGAAAGGTGCCATGCCCAAGCAGCTTATTTTCTACACCTGGCGTGGCTGTGCCTGAGAAAACAGGCTTACTGGGAGGAGGTCTTCAGGGAATTGAGCAAGATAGAGGAAGTTGAGTTGGGCCCAGACCGCGCGCTGGCTTATTCCAAAAAGTTACCCAGGGCCACTCGTAGGTTAGTAGACATGAGCATGCTTATAGCTAAAAGGGTGGTGGCCCTATGGGCGGAGGAATTGACTAGCAGTGGGGGTTTGGGGGGGGGGGGGGGGGGGGGGGGAGGAAACACTACACGACACGGGCTGAGAAAAATGATTGCAATCTGAGGTGCCGGCGGGGAATAACTTCTAGTAGAGGACGATGGTGGGAGGGATCCGTATTCAACTAGGGGTTTCTCACCTTTTTCTCTGGGGTTATTGAAAAATGATTTCTTGGGGGGGGGGGGGGACATGTACCACTAGGCTGCCAAGACAGCGATGAGAGTAATGAACGCCGCCTGCCCACTGTTGGCTGAAGGGCTGTGTAACGTTCAAAAGGCGGGCATGGGTCCTACAGCACTAAAGCGCTGTACTGTGTATGTTCAATCGCGAGGGAGGGGGTTTATGATTGCTGTGATTATGACTCGCAAAATTTAATAAAACAAAAAAAAAAACAAAGACTGTGTATGCTGTGTGTTCCTCTTTGTGTAGTCTCTCTCTTTTTTAATGACGCTGGTTTTTACTTGGTGCTATCACAAGTGATTTAGGCACTGGTGGCACTCACCAACAGTAAAGCTAACGTAGAGCTTGGACAACACAGCAGGGCACTGAATGATATGATAATATGCAGAGTCTAGGCATGCATCATATGTGCTGTCCATAAGAAAACATTTATTGCTTGCATATTTCAAGTCCTTTCCCTCTGTCTTTCTTCCAGGTTGATTTATGGATACCTACTGGTGTGAGCATGATATAGAAACCTAGGATCTATTGTATCACAATCAGGGATTGAGTAAAATAAGACTCTAGATACCCACCCTAATTCAGGGTCTTGTAACACATTGTTTGGTCCTGAAGAAACGCTAAGGATCCAGTACTAGACCAACACAGCCTGAAACATGTCGATCTGAATGGTGAAACCTCGATAGTTCACTACAACACACTCACCGAGTAGTAGCGAGTCTTAACCTAGCGCAAATAACCCTATCTTAGTTTTAACCTTAACAAAGGATTTCCGAATAAAAATTAATTTAGGTAATTTCAGCTCACACTCTAAACTTTACATATTATACCCTACACACCTGAATGCACCGTCACAGCTGATACGAGAACAGATCTCTGACAAAGAGCCCTCTCTGACAGAGAGTCCTCTAGCGGGCCTGTGTTGCATTGCAAAACGCCAAATGATGAAGCATGACATCCACATTGGTGTGTGAGGGCAACACTTCCAAATAAGGAAGATCCCCCCTAGAACCATGTATTTCAAACGACCACTCGTTTACACTTTTTTATAAAGCTTTCCTATACCTTCTCCACTTAGGAACAAGCACCCACATTGACTACACGTATTAAGTATAGATGAAACACTTTTAAACATAGGGCAAAAAATATTTAAAGCCGGAATGTCTTATGTTGCACGTCATGTGTTAGGGAACTTTCACGGCTGTACCTTGTAGATTTTGATGAGAGCAAATAAATGCAGTCTGCTAATGTGTCAGGAGTACAATCGATTGAGAAGTCTGTATGCATCACCTTTTCCAAAATTGATTTTATCCACACTAAGTGTGGGAGGGTATACTCAGACGTGAGTCCCTAGCTCATTGCACCATCAGGATTCAAGCAAGCCGGGCCGATGACGGCTGAAATGCCAGAAACCGGTCCCCGGTAGCTTGTCTCCTTTCTGGTGAAGAATTGGCTTGGTAGTTTGGTCTGCCCTGTTCCCATCATGCACTGGGACAGGAACAGACTAATTTGCATGTAGCCAGGTTCTGAGCTGGGATGGTGCAGTGAGCTAAAAACGGTGATGGATCAAGCCCTGATCTCTTGACTGGGTAGGAGTATTCTGCATCCTTCAGAAACTCTGTCCATCACCTTTTCCAAAATTGCTCCTCATCTGGGTCAATACCCAATTTATGAAAAATTAACTATTTGTGCAAAACGTAAGTTCAGTAAAGTAAGTGAGGAATCGTTAAGTCTCAAACCAGAGAATAAATTTTTTTAAAAATCAAATGTATAAATACAAAGATGTATAACGTGTTCAATACAGGTAGAAAAATAAAATGGTAGTTACCCGCCCCTATGTAAACTACAAAACAAACTTACACACTCACTGTATAATGTCATCGGTGATGTCATTAATTATGTCAAAGAATAGGTTATGAGTGATGCAATATGTGAGGTCATAAGCAGTGCATGGCAGGGGTGCAAGTTATATTTAACTCTGCTAACTAGAACTGGTGCATTTCTGTGTTTTTTTGAAGTTCACAACATGAATGTTGTAACAGACATTCATTTAACTATAAAAATCACTAACCATTTTTTTTCTGTAAATTTGTATGTTTTTACCATAAAGTAATATTGCCTTACGATATGCAAAGCTACCCCCACAGGTAGACAACACTGTGCTCAAACCTTCAGTAGGTTGCCTACTCAATGCCGTGCACAACCTTATTTGTGAGGTTGGCCTTCAGGCCCCGGGGACCCATTCCTCAGGTTCATGATACATTGAAAAGGGGGAGGGGGGCCATGGCACCCTCCCAGCGCCTCTTGGGCCCAGAGACCCTACTGCTGGAGTCAAAATTTAAGGGGGGTGCATCAGTGCGCGCAGGGAAACCGAATACAAATATGCTGACAGCCGGCAGGAACATATTTAAATCTCCCACCCGCTGGGAGAAGACTTACTGTTTGCTGTAATTTGGTGGGAGATTCGAAAAACGCTCCCACCCATGATTTCATGCCTGAGCTGGTGAGGGCAGGGAAACTACTGTGTCCGAGGGGGGAGCTCCCTGGAACTCAGTAAGTGAGCCAGCCCCAGACAATTTTTTTTTTGCCCTGATCCCACGAGAATCCCATGTGATAGAAGCAAAATTTGCTGGGTGTTTTTTTTGTAGGGGGGTGGGGGGTAGGGAGGTAGGGAGAGAACAGGAGTTTACGGAGGGGCGATTGGTCCCTTTGGGTCTCCCACCATGAGACCTAGGGGAGTTGGGTATCCCTACCTTGTCCCCCCTTTTAGTAGTCCAGTAATGACTGCCAGCAATTTTTTTTTCATTTAGCTGGCAGCCAATCAAAGCACTGGTTCCTTTTAGAGCCTGACTTCTGTGGGTGTGAATTGGCCCAAGGGGAACAAAAAAAGCCCCCCCAGGCCAATCATAATGCTCTATTTTTTAATTGGCGCTCCAGCAAGATTCTCGCAGGAGTCTTTCAGTCCCAACAGACCAGATGTACAAGTATATTTGTATCTTTATTTTTCAAAAACTACTGAACGGATTCACACCTTATCACAAAAACACAACCTCTGGACCAAGATCTAGTTTCTGGCGAAATTTGGTGTCATTCTGTTTAACGTTTGTGGTAGCCCTGCCAAAAGAAGTCTATGGAAAATTTGCTTTTTTAATCACCCCTCTCTTTCTCTCAACCTTGCCTGACAGATCACCACAAAAGTTTCCAGGAAGAAGATAAAGTGAATTCGTTTTTTTCTTGGAAAAGCTTGTGAAGATTCATCAAACTGAACCAAAGTTATGGGCAACCAAAAAATGGCTGGTCTATGGAAAAGCAATCCTAACTATAACTACCCAGTGGCAACTGCCACCGGGATATTTATTATATATTGCACACAAATATATATATATACAGACACACACACCCACAAATATATCTATCTCAGAGCTTCAAGTCTCTAGTTCCTTATAATACATATAACGTACTTATAGCGGTCTCTCTATGCATCACTTAGGACCAGCAAGCCACTCCACACCATATGCACCTTATAGTAGGCCAAACCTTGTGTATGTACACTTTTTCGTGTAAACATCAGTTTTTAATATGCGCAGCCTATTTTACATGCATGGTTTCCTTCAACCAAGTTTAGCCTTAAGAGTCAACTATTGCACCACACATGTACTAGAAAGTGTCGGGTCTTCTATATAGTGACTGCCTAATAAAAGATTGGAATCAAAAAGGTCAGCTCTACACCACATACTTCCCCTTTTAGTAGGGCAAATGTCATAAATATGTAATTGTTCCTCTAAGGGAAAGCATTCCATCAACACGTCACTGCCCTTATAAAGACATCATATAGTACCAACTCAAGTTTCATCTACATGCAAATTTACTCCTGAATAAAGCTCATGCTAAGCACTTAAGTCCCTCATTAAACATATCGGTTACTGGTAAGCCAAAGCTGTTCTACATTGTATGTCCGAATGTGATAGTTAAACAGGTAATGAAATATGTTGTGAAATGTAGTTACAACAGTTTAGAAACAAAATGGAGTTTCATATACAATAGAAATGAAAGCAACTGAAGATAGCTCTACTCTACTTACAGGTTGTTCTTCAAATGCTAAAGAATGTTATAACAATTTTTGGGATTCTCAAATTTCATTTTATGTATTTTTCACAGCTCTAAAGATCCTACTATCAAGACCAGAACATAAAGGGCTGCCTTTTTTCCTATTTTGCATATACATTTAAAAATAACTTATAATTGTTATTTTTTAATGTTTAAACAGTGGTAACAAAGAAAAGAAAAAGGTTATCGAGGTAGACGAAAAATTGTGTTTTAAGAGGATAAAGAAATAGTGATACAACTATAAATATTCTTTGTCTTAGAACTACCTTTATGTACTGAAATTGCAGACATTTGGAAGCACAGATAAAACAAGGTGGATGTTCTTTGAAGTACTGTCAAACACACATACCCTCACACACTCAGAAACCGATACATCCATCCTGTCACACTCACGCACATATAAGCATAAATAATCATCTGAATACTATTACACACACACACCCAAAATACAAACGTCTGCATATATTTGCATATATTTGCTCACACTTACACATGGGCAAAGTACAACTATACGCACATACTTATAGACATGCTTCCTTAACGTTCCGTCATACATATTCACACATACAGAACCACATACTCGAACACATACTTACTGAACATCCTTAAATGTTCACACACACACACAATCATCTACACATGTATACTCATACTCTGAGTCACGAAAAATAATAAAACAGTCAGTTCAGGAAAGCCGCCATGGACTCATGCAGTGAGCTTGACCTCTAAGAACGCATGGTCACTCAATTATGTCCTAAAGTATCCCTGTATCATTAGTACTGCTCAATCCAGTTCTGTCAATATCAGGTATGAGGGCAGGATTTCAGCCAAATTTAGCCAGCAATTTGTTAAGTGAGGAAAAAAAGGCAATGCTGGCAGAATTTAGGGTGTATATAGAGTCTACAATGCGTCGGGAGACCATAGTATTTATCATGGCAAATACAGATCCATTTTGTGAGTACATCCAGTTCTTCATGATGTTAGAGGGTAGAGAACCGTTCGAAAAGAAAGGTCATACAACATTTTCTGGAGTTACGGATGAACAGGTGAGAAAACTAGGGGACTGGATGATCCACTTGATACCACCTTGACAACATCATCCCACTTGAAGTTTTCAGATTGGAATAGTGAAAGATGTGTCTCTCGGAGAAGGGAAAAGTTCACTGTTTTGGTGGCAGTTTATTCTAGAACGTTTCTTCATTTAATTGAACAGAGGAGAACATTTACATTCAAGGAAATCCGGTTCAGGGGCAGGTCAGGGTCTGCTTGAAACCAGGGAGAATTGCAGCTCAAATGATGGACAGTTTAGGTATCCAAAAGGGGGGTCCAGTAAGGACACAATCAGTATTAATTCCTGGGTGTCAATTTGAGATGTACAGCATGAGGAAAGGGAGGGAAATCTGTGCAGAAGTCAGGGTAGAGACCAAATACAGGGCTGCGTGGGTCTTGGGCGACAGAACTTTGGGGACAAAGAAGCAATGATTGTAAGAAAATGTGTTTTATCTATTAGTGCATTTATGGCATAATAATGACGATAAATAGGTTGAAATTGTCAAGGCGGCTTGGCAAGTGTCTATTGATGGAACCACAGCTGGAGTCATTCCATTCCCTGGGTCGAAACAGTCATAACTCCATAACTGTATATTCGAGGAAATCCAGGTCAGTATATTCCTTTGATTTGCTATCAATTGTGATCAGCATTAGATCCACATCGGTTGCCCCAGGGATTTGGCTTAAAGACTGCAAGAATTTCCTTCCTGTTGAGATTAGTCTTGAACGAGAACTCAGTAAAAGTAAGAAACCTATGACCTTCATAAGAAAAACAGACCCTCTTCTTAGCCAACAGCATCACCGGCTTGGCTTGCTGGTACCCTAGAAAGAGTGCAACAATACATTTTGGAAAGGAAGATTTGGCAGAATATCTGGGCTGGATCTTGCGAGAACAATGGAATTTGAGTGTGGAGGGTGTCAAAACCCTCTTTCGAAGAATGTCCCAGATTGCTTCCGATATCTTTCCTTCTAGCTGTGATCAGTTGAGGCAAACTTTTTTTTCTGAAAGCTCTGCTTGAGATGTAGTTTGTCATATGTCCTCAACCTCTACAGGCACTCTCTATGCCAAGGAAGTTCTACCCTTACTAAAGACCTTCACCTCCCCCTACCAGTGGGTCTTTTCATTTTCACAACAGACAAAAAGCTCTTTGGTTGTTGACGATGTCCCTCTTGGAATCCATCTTGAAGGCTCGTCTGGCTGGGACAGATGCGCTCAACTTAATGCTTTGAGCAGGAGGAGACTGATTCAACACACGTGGAAGCTTAATCATGAGGTGCTGAAGATGCTCTTTGCGTCTAGTGAGGAACTTTGGGATGAAGCTTTTTGTCTCCAGTGCAAATAACAGATTGGTTCAGTTTTGCTGCACAGAGCTGAAATTATCTTCATTGGTTCAGACTGAACAAGATCTGCTTGAATTACACAAGTCGTCACCGAACCGACTTGTAGGTTGAACGTGCTGCATTTCAACATGAGAAGTATCGGAACCCATTTAGCGTATCTCTAAGAGGAGGTATTGTGCTTACATCCGCAAAATCTATCTCTGAGTAGCACTAAAAGCCGGTTTGCTTTTTGGTTGGGTTTTCCCCCTAGTGTCACTCCTATGCAGTAGGCCCATTTTAATGCAACGCTCTGCAGATTTTTGCAGTATGTGGCAAAGTAGGAGGTAAATGTCAGTTCAGCAAAATGGTATAAAAGAGGCTCTCTTTTTGATGGATGTGCCTTACAAACCCATGGACTTCTGCTCCTTGAAACACCGACGTTGTGGCAATGTTTATAATAGCCTGTGAGTGCATTTCAATTATCTCTTTATTGTGCCTGGCAGTAGGTTTTTGCGTGTTAAGAGCTACATTTTTACCAATAGTAATTTCTGTGGTCCATTTGTTCAGAAAATCAATTTACCTAGTCTTTATTTTTCTCCTCTTGCCTCAGAAACAGATAGGAGACACTGGTTCCAGAAAAACGTATGGAGAGTGCTGCTGCAACACTATCTGTGTATCTGGATTAAGAGAACTATACGGAAGAGTGGTGATTCCGTTTCTTCTGCTTGTATTTGATGCCTTCAAATGATGGGAAGAGGAGAGTCTTACCTTCTCTCATTCCCACGAAGCGATTTTGAGTAAGGACAAGAAATGGGACTGGTATTCTGGACCTCCAAGCTCATCAATGCTTTCAGTGTATATTCTGGAAGAAGAACAGGAGTGGTTTAGTGGCCCAAATTCAGCCAAGAGTTGCACGTATAGTGTGATGCAGGCATAAACATCAGATTCTATGTAAGGCCCGGAGGCAAGGATTAGGAATATTCTTTCCTCCTTTATTTTCACAGCAGCCATTTTAGAACTTAAATTCCGACAGAAAAAACGTCACTTCCCAAGAACCACAGGGTGAAACATGAAGTGTAACAGTCAAACATAGTCCACCAGTCAGTAGACAACAGTCCTATTAACTAATCTTGTCCCTCTTCAGAATCACTCTTTCTTCGCTACTGCAGCCTTGAGTTAAATCTGGAGTTCGCTCCTCCCTTTACTTTGTAGATTACTGGTGTTACACAAGTTTCTGATAATGTGTGTGGGATTGTTGTGGTACTGAGTAAACAAAGCTTCTGCTTCGCCCGGACGGCCGCGGGAACGCTGTATTGTCCCTTCGCGGCCGTCACAGTATGATTATTGTACCCGGGGCTGGAGTGCGCGGGGGCGGAGAGTGTGTTGTTACCGCCTGCAGCAGAGTGCCTCCACCCGCGTTCTCTTGTCAGTTTCCCAGTCGGCCTGGAGCATTTATACTCAGCGGGGTAAAACCGCAGCGATAACGCTGCCTAGCAGCAGACACGCCCAGGCTTGGTTTTGAACCTGTTTAAGGGTGACAGTCTGCCTATTACTTTATCTGCTTCTCAGTAGGCCTGTTTTTTCCCCTGAAGTAAGAGGCCTTCTTTTCTAGCCTGCAGCCAAACCTTCTTCACACCTTGGGGTGCCCATATTTGCTGTGCTCCGTCCCGTATTGTTTCTCTCCCTCTCAACTGGTAGGTGTCAACCCCCTCGTTTTATCGTCCTTATTCCTACTTAGCCTGCCCCATGGAGGAGGAGGATTATTAGGAGGAGGAGGATTATTATGAAGAGGAGGATATCCAGTACGTCCCTGTCACAGATAACTCCTGTGACCCAGTTGAAGTTTCTATAGTAAAGGCAGTTTCTGAGGCAGTGGCTCCCCCCTTGAGAAGCGGCTCATAGAGCTGGCCTTCCACCTCTTCCTCGGAGGGAAGATCTCCCTGGGCCTTCAGCCCCCAAACCTCAGAAGAGGCCCACTGATACACTCTAACCATCCTCCAAGCATACCAACTTGAAGGGGTTGATGTGGATGCCTTAGACAGGCTCAAACAAGTATTCCTAGATACTAGACCCCCCTCTCCTCCTGTAAGCGGACACACAGGCAGAACCTCCTACATAGGATGGTTTGGAACAGGGAGCCTCTCCCCAACCTTCCGACGACTCACCACCAGGATCAGGCGGAGAGTCTGACCATCAGCGGTCATGGCACCCTTTTCCCGCTCACCCTTCAGAGGCCCCTGTGACGTCTAGTCGGATCTTTAGATCCAGAGCAGACCCTGCACCCTCCGCTCCTCGGAGTGGGTCCCTTGTGACAAGGTGGCAAAGTACGTGGCCAGTAGACTGCGCAAGCCCTTGGACCAGGAAGTTCAATCTAGACTGAGAGCGGAGTGTCCTCGACCCTCTTTGGAGGTGAAGGTGGCAATCGCACCAGAAATCGATGCCCGGATGGCGACCTTCTTGACTAAATACTTCAAGGACAGGAGAAAGGAAAATGCCACTTACCAATATGCATCTGTTCTTGGCATGTAGAGCTGTAGATCCGCATACTTTTGCATAGATCGCCATCTGGTGTTGGGCTCAGATGCTTGCACTTTGTTATTGTAGAAGTCTTTGTAGTCACAAGATAGGTGACTCCTCCTTTGGTTAGTAGTGCGCATGGGCATCGACTCCATCACCAGATTGTTTTCGCCATAAAGGGTGATGATGGAGTTAGTTAGAACTAGAAAAGATGTCCATGTGTAATGTATCCAAGTAAGATCGTACTGCAACACACATAGGTGTCCGGGGAGGCGGGTGGGCAAATGCGGATCTACAGCTCTACATGCCAAGAACAGATGCATACTGGTAAGTAGCATTTTCCGTTCAAGGCATACGAGCTGTAGATCGCATACTGTTGCATAAACTACACGGCAGTTATCCCGTTAGCGTGGATACCTGTATGTGTTGCAGTAGTTTTAAAAAGTGTTCTTAGTACAGCCTGGCCCACACTAGCTTGTTGTTTTGCCTGCACATATACACAGTAGTGTTTTTAAGAAAGTGTGTGGTGTAGACCATGTTGCGCCTTCGCAAATATCATCCATGGGGATGTTTCCTAAGAATGCCATTGATGCCCCTATTTTGTGTGCGGACTGCGCTCTAGGGGGAATGGATAATGTACACTTTGCTTTTGGTAGCATATTTGAATGCATTTAACGATCCACCTGGTAATTCCAGCTTTTGATATAGGATTGCCCTTATGTGGTGGTGAGAAAGCTAAGAAAGTAGTTTAGTTTTCCTGAAACTTTTTGTTCTTTCAATGTAGTATTGAATAGCTCTTTTGACATTAGGCACATGAAGAGCCCGTTCAGTTACGGAGTCTGATTGAGGGAAAAATACTGGGAGCTCAACAGACTTAAGGTGGAAAGCCGAAACTACTTAAGGTAAGAATTTAGGGTTTGTCCTAAGAACCACTTTGTTGTGATGTATTTGCAAAAATGGTTCTTATATGGTTAATGCCTGGAGTTCATTTACTCTTCTGAGAGATTGGATGGCCACAAGGAAGGCTGTTTTCCATGTGAGGAACTGCAACTCACATTTATGTAAATGTTCAAATGGGGGACCCATGAGCCTAGTAAGTACAACATTTAGATTCCATACTGGAGAAGGTGGAATTTTGGGAGGAATTAACCTTTGAAGGCATTCTATGAATGCTTTGATGAGAGGTACCCTAAACAATGACAAGTGTTGTCTGTTTTATAAGTAAGCTGCTATAGCAGCAAGATGTAATCATATGGAAGTGTATGCCAGATTACATCTTTGTAGATGCAGAAGATAACCGAAAATGTTCTGAGTTGACGCATCTAGTGGATTGATTGTGTTATTGCAGTAAATAACAAATCTTTTAGCTGCATAGCATGCTCTAGTGGTAGGACGTCTAGCTTCTTTAATGACGTTCATACAGTCTGGTGGGAGATTGAGGTAACCAAACTCTTAGCCTTCAGGAGCCAGATCGCTAGGTTCATTTGAGCTGGTTCTGGATGTCAAGTCAAGTCAAGTCATAAAATTTGTATAGCGCACTACATACCCAGAGGGTTTCAAGGCGCTTAGGAAGGGGAGGAGGATTATTTGTCAAATATCCACGTTTTAAGCTGCTTTCTGAACGCTAGGTGATTCTGGGTGAGGCGAAGGTAAGCGGGGAGTGAGTTCCATGTTTTGGCAGCCAGGTATGAAAAGGATCTGCCTCCCATGGTGGTCTTGTTGATGCGAGGTACAGTGGCGAAGGCTTGGCTGGAAGAGCGAAGTTGGCGGGAGGGGGTGTAGAAGGACAGTCGAGAGTTGAGGCAATCTGGTCCGATGTCGTAGAGTGATTTGTGTGCGTGGGTTAGCAGTCGGAAAGTGATCCTCTTATTGACGGGTAGCCAGTGGAGGTCTTTAAGGTGACCAGAGATGTGTTCGTTGCGTGGGATGTCTAATATGAGCCTGGCTGAGGCGTTTTGGATTCGTTGTAGTTTCTTCTGGAGTTTAGCGGTGGTACCTGCGTAGAGGGTGTTTCCGTAGTCCAGTCGGCTAGTGACTAGAGCGTGGGTGACTGTTTTCCTTGTTTCGGAGGGGATCCAGCGAAATGTTTTTCTGAGCATGCGAAGAATGTTAAAGCAGGAAGATGATACGGCGTTGACTTGTCTGTTCATTGAGAGTGAAGAATCCAGGATGACGCCAAGGTTCCGTGCGTGGGCTGTCGGGATGGGTGCTTTTCCGAGGGCTTCCGGCCACCAGGAGTCGTCCCATGCAGAGGGGGATGTACCTAAGATGAGGACTTCTGTTTTGTCTGAGTTCAGTTTCAGACGGCTTTGTTTCATCCATTCGGCGACTTCTTTCATTCCTTCGTGTAGGTTAGTTTTGGCGGTGCTGGGGTCCTTGGTGAGAGAGAGGATCAGTTGAGTGTCGTCCGCGTAAGAGATGATGTTGAGGTTGTGTTGGCGGGCGATGGCCGCGAGGGGGCTCATGTATACGTTGAAGAGGGTGGGACTGAGTGAGGATCCTTGAGGTACGCCGCAAATGATTTCAGAGGCCTCGGACTTGAATGGTGGGAGGCGGACTCTCTGGGTTCTTCCGGTCAGGAACGAGGTGATCCATTCCAGTGCTTTTCCTTGGATTCCGATGTTTCTGAGGCGTTGTAAAAGGGTGCTGTGGCAGACTGTGTCGAAGGCTGCGGAGAGGTCGAGGAGGATGAGGGCGACTGTGTCTCCATTGTCCAGTAGAGTTCGAATGTCGTCTGTTGCTGCGATGAGGGCGGTCTCAGTGCTGTGTTTGGCTCGGAAGCCAGATTGTGAGGGGTCGAGTGATTTGTTGGCTTCGAGGAAGGCGGCGAGCTGGTTGTTGACGGCTTTCTCGATGACTTTGGCCGGGAATGGAAGAAGCGAGATGGGGCGGTAGTTTTTGAGTTCGGTGGGGTCTGCTGTTGGTTTTTTCAGAAGGGCGGTGAGTTCAGCGTGTTTCCAGTCTTCTGGGAAGGTAGCGGAGTTGAAGGAGCAGTTGATGACGTCTCGGAGGTGCGGTGCTATGACGGAGTCTGCTTTGTTGAAGATGTGGTGAGGGCATGGGTCTGTGGGGGATCCGGAGTGGATGGAATTCATCAGGCGGATGGTGTCCTCAGTGGAGATTGGGTTCCAGGCGTTAAGGGTGTTTACGGGGGGAAGATGGTCAGCAGATGGTAGGGTGGGTTGGCTTCCGGGTTGGTTGTCAAAGCTGTTGTGGATGTCAGCAATCTTGTTGTGGAAAAAAGAGGCTAGGGAGTCGCAGAGGGTTTGAGAGGGGGTGATGTCGTTGGAGTTGGCCGAGGGGTTGGAAAATTCCTTGACGATGTTGAAAAGTTCCTTGCTGTTGTGGGCGTTGTTGTCAAGTCGATCCTTGAATGCTGTTTTCTTGGCTTTTCGGATCAGTTGGTGGTGAGTACGGGTGGCGCTTTTGAAGGCGTCCTTGGTGCTGGTGGATGGGTCTTTTTTCCAGGCCTTTTCAAGGGAGCGGCACAGTTTCTTGGACTTCTTGAGATCATCGTTGAACCATGAGGCCTTCTTGTTGCCAAGTTTGTGTTGACGTTTTTTCAGTGGTGCTAAGGTGTCGGCGGTGTTGGATAACCAAAGGGTGAGGTTGGAGGCAGCTTCGTTGGCGTTAGAAGAGAGGGCTGGGGAGGTTCGAAGGAGCGATGTGGAGATCTGATCCGTGGTGATTTTGTTCCAGTTTCTTTGTAGAGTTGGTTGGAGGTGGATGATGGGTTTCGGCTTGTTGTAGGTGAAGTGAACGCAGCTGTGGTCAGTCCAGAGGAGATCCGTAGTGTGGCTGAAGGAGACATGGTTGCTGGAGGTGAAGATGGGGTCGAGTGTGTGACCTGCGATGTGGGTGGGGGAAGTGACCAGTTGTTTAAGTCCGAGGTTGGCGAGGTTGTCTAAGAGGGTGGCGGTGTTGCGGTCGTTGATCTTTTCAAGGTGGAAGTTGAGGTCTCCCAGAAGGATGTAGTCTTTGGAGGGGAGCGCGTGTGGGGTGATGAAGTCCGTGATGTCTTCACTGAATTTTGCGCGGGGTCCTGGTGGTCTGTAGAGGAGGGTGCCTCTGAGTGTGGTCTTGGGGTCGATGTGGATCTGGAAGTGAAGGTGTTCGGAGTTAGCGAGGTTGGCGTCGGAGCTGGTAGAGATGCGGATGGATTTCTTATGGACGATAGCGATTCCTCCTCCTGTGTGGTCGGTGCGGTCCTTGCGTGTGATCTTATAGTCATCTGGGATAGCGATGGCGATGTCAGGGGCGGAGGAAGCGTTCATCCATGTTTACGTTAGGAAGGCGACGTCAGGAGAGATGGTGTCTAGTAGGTTCCAAAGGTCAATGGAGTGCCTGTGGACCGAGCGGGTGTTGAGAAGGATGCATTGTAGGTGGTAGGGGTCGGGAATCTGTGGTGTGGTCGTAGCGGAGATGTTGTCGGTGCCGCTAAATTTGCAGGAGAAGCAGGAGAACGGTCCATGGGTGCGTCCAGGAGCGGCTTGGACGCAGTTGGGGGCGCGGCCGGGGTTAAGGGCTAGGAGGGTGGCGGCATCGTAGGTAGTGCGGGGGGGCTGGGGAGCGCGAGGGGCAGGGGGTCTGGCGCTGGGCGCGGTCCAGGCGCTCTCCATGGTTCCGTGTGAGAAGCTTTGGGGAAAGGTGCAGCTTTTGGTGGGGAACTACGGAGAGTTCTAGCAGTGTGGTGAACCATGGTTGTCGGGCCCATGTTGGAGCAACCACGACCATTGTGAGAGAGTGTTTGAGTTTGTGCACCAGTAACGGAATGAGCGGGAGAGGCGGAAAAGCGTATGCAAATCTGCCTGACAAGTTCATCCATATTGCATTTTCCTTTGGACAACTGGTGTGGATACCTGTAGGCGAAGTTTGGGCACTTTGTGTTTAAATGTGTGGCAAACAGATCTATGTCTGGGTGGCCCCACATTTGAAAAGACGGAAGAAGAATTTGCGGATGAAGTTCCCATTCATCAATCTGCGGTTGACGACTGAGCAGATTCGCAATTTGTTTGTGTATCCCAGGTAGATGTTCTGATAAGAGGTATATCTTTTGAGGAATGGTCCATCTCCAAATGTTCTGTGCTAGTCATGAAAGCTGCAGAGTGTGTCCCCCCCTGTTTTTGTATATAGTACATTGCTGTCATGTTGTCCGTCCGGACGAGGACAGTTTTGCCAAGGAGAGGTTTCTGAAAAGACTTCAGGGCAAGAAATATGGCCAGTAACACCAGGTGATTTATGTGGAGGAGTTTTTGTTGAGAGCTCCACATACCTTGTATGGTGTTGTTCAAGAGATGAGCTCCTCAGCCGGTGAGCGATGAGTCTGCTGTTAGTACTATTTGTGGACCGGGTCTAAGAACGGCCGCCCTTTGGAAAGATTTTGTGTGCGCCACCACTGCAGCGAGCGATGTGTGCGGCTGGGTGTCCACCAACACCAGATCTGTAAGATGACCTTGAGCTTGGTTCCACTGTTGTGCTAAACGTTCCTGTAACGGACGCATTTGGAGTCTTGCGTAAGGGACAACTAAGATACAAGGGGCCATCATCCCTATTAACTGCGTGAAGACTCGAGCTGGTAGTGAGTGTTGCGGTTGACATTTTGTTATGGGGGCTTGCATACTCGCTATCCTGGCTGGATTGGGGTATGCTAGGACTTTGGAAGGATCTATTAGTGCACCTAGATACTGTTGGGTGTGGGACGGTAAGAGATGTGACTTGGTGAGGTTTATTGTGAATCCCAAGTTGTGCAGCAGCTGGATTGTGTCGTGTGTTTGTTGTACACAATTGCGGTGTGACTTGGCTTTTATGAGCCAGTTGTCTAGGTAAGGAAACACATGAATGTGTTGTCTTCTTAAGTGGGTTGCTACCACTACGAGACATTTTGTGAAGACTGGGTGCTGTTGTGACCCCAAATGGAAGGACTTTGAATTGGTAATGTTGTTCATTGACCATGAACCGTAGGTATCTCCTGTGAGCAGGGTGAATAGGAATGTGGAAGTAAGCGTCCGTGAGATCTAGAGTGGCAAGGAAATCGCCTTGTTGGAGCAGTGGGAGGACATGTTGTAGCGTGACCATGTGGAAGTGGTTAGATTGTATGTACAGGTTTAATGGTCTGAGGTCTAATATTGGCCTGGGAGAGCCATCCTTTTTTGGGAATGAGGAAATAAAGGGAGGAAGCCCCTGTACCTTGCTGGTAAGGGAACCGGTTCTATTGCATGTTTTTGCAAGAGAGAGAGAACCTCCTGCTTGAGAAGCGGACATTGGACGCTGTTTGGGAGGTATGTTGGGGGAAGGTAGTAGTAGTAGTAGTAGTAGTAGTAATTTCCAGTAACCATACTACCATACTGGATAATTCATCTTACCCACTTGCCTGTGGTGATGGAATTCCAGACAGGTAAGAACTGTGATAGTCTTTCCCGGAGTGGAGTGGTCTGCGGGGAGTGGAGGGAAGTCACTGTTTTGTGGTGGGGGAGTTGCGGGTATTAGAACCACGTCATCTGCCCCGGTTGTTATTGCCTCTCTAAGTCCCTCTAAAATATCCTCTGCTAGGGGAAGTTTGAGTGGAGCTTTTGTATCTTGAACAGGTGTTTTCTGGGCCAGTGGTTTTGGAGGCGCCCCTATAAGAGGAGGGACAAAAGGAACCTCTACTAGTTGTTGCGTGTAGAGCCCCCATAGATTTGGCAGGTTCTGGGTCCTTTTTTATCTTTTCTAAAGATGTGTCCACAGTAGGTCTAAACAAGCGTTCCTGATCCAAGGGTTGATTGAGGATAGTGGACTGTACCTCTTGTTTGAAACCAGATATGTGTAGCCACGCATGTCTGCGCAGTAATACACTTGCATTAATTGTGCAACATGATGTATCTGCTGCATCCAGGGCACATTTAATTGAGGTATTTGTAATTAATTTCCCCTGTTGTATAAGATCGTTTGCCTTGGTCTTATTTTGGTCTGGGAGATGCTGCATGAGCTTTTCAAGCTCATCAAAGTGAGCCCTGTCATACCTTGCTAGAAAAGGCTTACCTGATGCATATAATAGTTTAGACTAGTTTAGAGTCTTTGTCTGCCTAAGGTGCATCACCTGTGGTTTGGGAATTTGCCCGTTTACAGGCATTTGCCACTATCAATGAGTCCAGAGGAAGTTGACCCTCTATGTAAACAGGATCACTTGGAGCTGGTATGGGTTTTTCTCAATTCTAGGATTGAGCACCCTAGCTCTGACGGGGTCATTAAAAACCTCAGGGGCTTGTTTACTCATCCCTTTGAGCATAGAGAGAGTGTTTGTTGTCTTGAGGCTGTGCGAATGTCTCTAATAAAAAACCCTCTTCTAGGGGGTCTGAATGGAGTTGAACCCCATGGTATTGTGCAGCTCTATATATCAGTTGCGCAAACCGTAAGTTAGGTTATTGTATCTCCGTGCACTCCTGTATATAGGTCTGGGTTAAAGAAAATTTGGGCGCGTTTCCTTGTCGCACTGTGCCTGTTAGTGCCTTACGTAATAGTAACAAAGTATGATTAGGAAATCACTAAAGGCGCGCTTGTTTTACATGAAACGAACAGGTTTCTTCATTAATTTCGTGGTGCTTAATTATCTTTTCCAAATGAAACAATCATATCATTCTTGAGATCATCATGTGTATTGATCCATTTCCAAATGGATATTCTTTGGCAAAATTGATTGTAGAAATTCATTTCAATCATGAACAATTAGTTGCATTACTTCATGCCCGCCCAATGCATTTCGGGTTAAACAGGGTAACCCTTCGTCAGGGGCCTAGAAAATGAAAGCATACAGGATCTTAGCGTTCAGCATGCGAACCTTATGCATATTCAAATACATAGTACATTGTTTAAACTAAACATGTTGCATGAAAAGTCTTCAAGCATTTATCAACCATACAAATGTAATTGGCAATCATCAAGGTGAAATCATAAACGTAGCTGGATTAGCCAACAGTTAAGATGAATATGTGTGTCAAGAGAGTCATTGGCGTGTAGAAATCAAAATAATGGGAATACGGAATTTACATACTACGCTGTGGGCGATAAGTTGTAATGCTGAAGAAAGCATAAAGGTCCGGGTGCGAAAATAAAAGAAAACTGGGTGATAGGGAACCGTGACAAACTTACCGAAAGAGTAAGGTGGTGAAAAAGGCCCCATAGGTGAGGTGGCCGAGTCTTTTTTCTTTGAGGGTATTCAGGTGTTTCTGAGGTGTCCAATTTCCTCTTTTTATGTGGAATAGCGGCGACTTGCCAGTAATGGGGTCAATATGCAGTGTCTTTTGCTTAGGATCCGATGGATCTGGATGGAAAAAGTTCCTTCTTTTTTCGGCATCGAGGATTAAGGCTCAGGGTGGTATTTTGGCCTATCTTCCTTGCCGAAGTCTCTGGTATTTTGAGTTTTGGTTTCAGCACTGAAGAATCTGGAGTCGACGGTACTACCTTGCGCTTATGTTTCGGTGCCGAAGAGGGTTTTACTGTAACGTGATGGGGCTGGATCGATCCCGAGCTGCCTGAAGGCTTAGTGGGCTTCAGAGCTGGGCCCGGAGGCGGGGCTTCTGAAGCAGTATCACGGTGTCGACCCAGACCCGAAGGTGAAGGTGTTAATGGAGCCTTGTGTTTTTTCTGGTCCGGGCGTCGACGTCAGTACTCACGGTTCGTTGACCTGGAGTAATCGACTGGTCTTCTGAGTCTGATTCGTCAGCTTCGGAGATGCTGGCTTGTTTGTCTCCAGATCGTCGGGCCTGCCTTGAAGAGGTCTTCTGGCGCCTAGGCTGTGGAACTGGACATTTTGGGAGGTTGAGCCCGGCGATCAAGTATAATCTTCTTGGACCTAAAAGAATCACAGGCCTGGCAGTGTCGATTCTCGTGATCTGGAGAGAGACAAAGGTGGCAGACCTCGTGGCGATCTGTGTGGGAATTTAGCCCCACACTTGCATTTTTTTAAATTGATTCCTTTCCATAAGCTAGTTCATGGAGCCGATCGGCCTAACGGCCTAATGGCCAACGTCGACGACCGGACTCGAAAATCTGTTTGTGAAGTAGATGCGCGTTGAGAGATCGCAATCGAAACAATACCGCTGAGCGTTGAGAGCTTTGCACGGCGAAGGGGATTCGAAACACCACCAACCCGGAGCGCAGCAAATTACATCCGAACCCGATGGTGGAAAAAAAAATCTATCTGGAGTGCGCACTACTAACCAAAGGAGGAGTCACCTATCTTGTGACTACAAAGACTTCTACAATAAAAAAGTACAAACATCCAAGCCCAACACCAGATGGCGATCTATGCAAAAGTAGGCAATCTTCAGCTCATATGCCTCAAACAGCATGTACTAAAATAACAGCATTGACAACATTCCAAGTAATACTTATGTACGCTAAGTCTAAAATGAACTTCTCCCTGTGGCCACGCCCTACTTGTGCAGCCACATTGCTCTGAAACCAAGCATAATGCTCCCCTGATTGTACTGGTCTAAGCGATGGGTTAGTCTTAAGTCAGGAGAACTCATGAGGCAGTCTGTGGGAGTGGTCTGCTATAACAGTAAGAGATCATGGGATTACCTATTAGGGGTAGCATACGTCAGCTCACCCATCTAGGGTCAGAGATAGGACTGTATAGCCCGAACACATAAAATTTCAAAAAACGGAGGGGGTAAGTGGTGGGCAGAAAAGTAAAAGTCAACAAGTAAATGAAACTATGTTAGTGTGCAAACTACTGTCCCAGGGGTATCACAGTGTCAGCAGAACACTGGAGGGTGGGGTACAGCATAGAGGGGTGTGGGCAGAGAAGGCGAAGAGCCCCAACCGTGGTCACCATCTCCCAGGCCATCAGTGCTCGAGCATTCCAAGGCAGCAATCAGTCGAGGCAGCCCTGAGCAATACTCCAGTCGGCTAAACAAGGTCAAGCCGTCGACCCAGCCCCTTCAGTCACCATTATCCTGGTCATCTGCAGCTGTGGGAGATTCACGTTCATATACCACCTGCGACCACAGGGAGGCTATGGGCCTACGGTGGACCCCACATGCCTACCTGCAGTGCACATATGACCAAGTTCTTATCATGGTTCTGTATTTCAGGAACCTTATGTTAGATTCCTACAAAAACGTTCAAACAAAATAAACGAAATGTCTAGGCTTAGAGCAATAAATGATTTTAAAAATGTTCAATCAAGAAACTGTGGGTTTTATGACGGGCTTAAGATGAAGAGGTTTTGTTTTCAAAAGAAGAGACTTTCACAGGTACCCAAATAGTACTTAGAAACTGAGGTTATAAATTACATTCAACCACTAATTTTCCAAACTGTAGGATACAGTTAAACCAAATAATCTATGAAACAGTATTTATCATGAATATGCTTTGTTGATATAATTTTGTTACCTTCCTTGTATTCGGAGTCGAAGCGCTTCTTTACCTCACTCTTCCATTTAGTAAGAACGGAGGATGTGACAAAAAAGGCCATCAATGCAGAAAAAAAGCTGAAATTTGCAACTGTGAGGATGAAGCCAATGATTAATCCTATAAAGTAAAATCAGTTGAAGGACAACATTAGGAGCAACATCATAAAGCATGAAAGAAATGATCTGTACAATGACATTTGTACGTGGTATGCAGACATCTATTCATCAGTTCATAAGGAAAGAAACAAAATCAATAACATTAAATTTTTTTGCTTCACAGATTATTGCAGACCTGCAAGGTTGTCAAGGTGTATTTTACATTGCATTCAAGAGAGAGTTTCCCCAGCAACAAGAGTTTTCAAAATACCAAAAATCTTGAGTTAAACAGAACAAGAAACACATTGTTCAAGTTGTGTTACTTAAACCCTATCAGACTAAAGGAAGCTGGATCAATCATTGACTGAAAATATATTTAAAATATGCACATTTAGAGTTGAAGGTTTATTAGGTCTAATCTATTTATATAATAAAGGAAGACATACCAGGGTTTCAATGACTTTACAGTAGATTTTAAAAACCTTGTGCAAATTTGATTCAAGAAACTCTTGTTTGTAGAATTAGTAAAATATGTCAGAAATTAGCACTTGAATTGTAGTTAGTGCAACATGTTCCTAGCATTTCAAGTAGAATCAAACACAAACACAGAATTTCTTCACACCGAAAAGTCTCTAGATCATTTCTACAAAATGTTGTGGATTTGGTCAACCTTGATAATTTGCTAGATGCAATGCAAAAAGTATCTTTACAATCTTCAGAGTTAATGAAGAATGCTATTGACTTTATAGTCCAGTATGGTGCACTATTATGTAATGTGTGTCAACTAAAATGCAAATATTTCTCATGTTGTATGTATGTATGTATGTATGTGTGTTCTTATATAGCGCTCAATGACCCGAAGGGTATCTCGGCGCTTGCCTTGGGAACCTGTCCTGGCTTTTCCCTGTGAGATAGCCCCTACAGGCATTCCCCAAGGTGAAAGCCAGGCATCCCGCCGCGGGGGGCCGTTGTGGAGATTAAGCAAGCTTAATGCCTAGAGTTGCAGAGTGAGAACCCACGATTAGATTAGAGCAGGCACCAAAGCGAGAATTATCAAGTCCGTGGACATTTTGAGCTCAAGACCCTGCCGCGTCGGGAATTGAACCCTGGTCCCGGGTCTGCCTGCTCTACACCGTGAGCCACACTTCTCCACCATGTTGTGCTCTGTGTAGCATCAAAGGAAGTCATCCCAACTGTGTCATTTAGGTAGTTCTACGTCCTAGAGGTGATAAATGCTATATTATCCATGTGGCGACGGTTTACAGAATGTTTGCTTAGTGACAATGCCAAATGCCAGAAATGTGAGGATCTTTGCATGCATATGGATAGTTATGTGAAGAAAGGTACACTCCTGCATTCTTAGACTTTTACAGGAAAACATGACTGCTCTATTGGACATGACAAAAAAACAGGGTCTGAAAACACCGGTCTACCAAATGTTCAGCGTAATTGGAGTAGATGTGAAATATCTCCATGAGAGTAGGCTGGGAAAGACTTTTAGTGACTCTGGCACTGCAACATGTTCCATGTTCGAATTCTTGCCCCTCTATAAGAAAAGAAATGTTGAGGCAGCAAATTAGGACATTTTATTTGACAGTGCATGAGAAATGGCTTGCAATGATGCATAGAAATGTCCCTTCACAAGCCATGGCATTTGAAGTCAAAGAAGGCTCACTGAGGTAAAACAACAGGAGATCTGCGGCGTACCCCAGGGATCCTCCCTCAGCCAGATGCTGTTCAATATTTACATGGCCCCGCTCGCACACGTAGCCAGACAGCATGACCTCAACATAATCTCCTACACCGACAACACTCAGCTGATCCTCTCCCTCACCAAGGGCCCCATCACAGCTAAAGCCAACCTCCACGAAGGAATGAAGGCCGTCGTCGACTGGATGAAGACCAGCCGTCTGAAGCTGAACTCAGACAAGACTGAGGTCCTCATCCTCGGCTCCAACCCTTCAGCATGGGACGACTCTTGGTGGCAGACGGCACTGGGGGCAGCCCCGACACCCACCGACCATGCAGGCAAACTGGGAATCATCCTCGACTCAACACTCTCAATGACCAAGCAAGTCAAAGCCGTCTCTGCCTCCTGCTTCAACACCCTATGCATGCTCCGCAAGATCTACAGATGGATCCCGACAGATACAAGAAAGACAGTCACCCAGGCCCTTGTCAGCAGCAGACTCGACTACGGAAACACCCTCTACGCAGGAGCCCAGACCAAGCTCATCAAACTACTACAACGTATCCAAAACGCCTCGGCACGACTGATCCTCGACATACCACGCTACGGCCACATCACCCCCGACATGAGAAACCTGCACTCGCTCCCTGTCAACAAGAGGATGTCCTTCAATCTCCTCACCCACGCACACAAGGCACTCCACAAGACTGGCCCAGCCTACCTCAACAGACGGCTCTCTTTCTACATTCCCAACCTGCCAGCTACGCTCTACCGACCTCGACCTCTCCACCGTCCCGCGCATCTGAAGAACAACCACCGGTGGGAGATCCTTCTCCCACCTCGCCGCCAAGACATGGAACACCCTCCCACTGAGCCTATGACAGATCCAAGACCTGCTGACCTTCAGGAGGATACTCAAGACCTGGCTGTTCAATCAGTGGCAGCCCTCCTCCTCCCCCTCCCCACCAGCGCCTTGAGACCCTTGCAGGTATGTAGTGCGCTTTACAAATGATTGATTAATTAGTTTAATAAGGTTGTCGTCAGCACTTTGTGTTCCTTTTGCAGAGTTTACATCTAGCATGGGAGAGATAGGAAAGATCTAAGATAGTGTAGTCTGATGTGTTCCTACTTTTAAGGCATTGGTCTCTACACCATATGTTTGCTTTTGTACTGCCTTGATTATCTCTGGCAGTACTTGACCATCTGCAGCAATCGGCAGAAGGGTCATGATGGTTAATTGTCTGGTCATTTCATATGCTACCCTATTGTTATTTTCTGTTTGTGATATGGGGATCTTTAACGGACAGTCTTGCTCATCTAGGTTCTACAAACTTTCGAACCAGTTTGCTGTATGTACGTTATATCTCAAGTGACTTTCCATTGGGCAATCCCTATTTTTTATTTATTTTTATTTTTCAAAAATCTTTATTGAGGAAAGTCATGTCAGACACATTACAAAATGCAGCACTGCAGCTCAAATCTGCATAGTACAGATCAAATCAAGCATTTGGTAACAAATAAATAGCATCTTGCAGTGAAGAGAAACACGTGAAGGTGAAGATCACAGCTCCACCACACAGAGGTTCCTCCCATCTAAGGGGAACACACATAAAATAATAACATCAGTGGGGAATACCAAATGGCAGGGGCACCAATAGAGTCAGAGTCAGTCAAATACACTTTATTCGATTATTTTAAAATCATAAAAGTATGCTATACATTCATTTCTGATCACAACAAGCATAAGTTTTAAAAAAACAAATTATAAAATTCTTTAAAAACAGGAATTCGTTATGTACAGATCTTCAATGGTGATCAAGATAACTATACAAAAAATATATACAACTACATTATTTTTAGAACCACTGTAGATTGTTCAGATTTTTCAAAGGATTTACATAGTTTGTACATTGAATTTACTACAGATCTATTTACAGTTCTATTTACAGTTCTATTTACAATCAATTTACAACCATAACCTGGCGAGGTGTGCATACTTTGAGGAATTCAAAAAACTAAGTCAGATGGTAATAGCCTAGAAATATTTCGGTCAAAATGCCAATTCCCATACTATAAGGCTAGAGGTGGTCGAAGTCTTTTTTGCCTGGACCGAATAGACATTGTCAGGAAATTAGCTACCCCGTACATTACTAATGGTGTTTCCATAAGCTGCAGGAACAATAAAGCCGGTTTAACTTGCATAAACTCTTGATCTTTCAGTATAGGCTTAATAAACTTCTCCCTGGCACTTTTGAAAAAAGGACAAAAAAACAGAAAATGCAGTAAATCCTGATCAGAGAAATCATCACAACTGCAGGGAGCATTCTCGTGGGGCTTACACCACTTATCGTATTCACCCAGCAGAAAGTGAGCTTGATTAAAGCGAAATTTCGTAGGAGCCACCGGTGATATGGTTTATTTACTGTCATCAAATATGGTTGGATAGCTAAAGTTGTAATCGTCATATAGTGAGACCTTACAGTTGACTTCATTATTTCACATGACTCTCTTTCTGCTTCCCTTTTCTTTATAATGTGGGACTTGGCCCAGCTAATGTCTTCTCTTTTTAGACCTTCGGGTTTAGTATATAGATCAGGGCGGCCCAGATATCCTGCTGTTGTTTTAATATGTGTTAGCCACTCGATCTCAGCCACTCTGTCCCGCCCCATGCAGTCTCTAATGATCTTATGATTTAGAGTTAGATTGGGGTTAAGCCATGTTTTAATCCATGACAAGAGTGGGGCCAAGGACAACGTGTCTTCAATATACCCCATCCCCAATTCCATATGGATTGAAAAGGCAGGAGTAGATTGGGGAAGACCCATAAGAGATCGTAAAAATATGTTCTCCGCTCTTTGGATACGGGACATGTTTTTAAAACCCCATATCGAGGCCCCGTACCTGGCTATGGCCAGGGTTTTGGCTCTATAGATAGACAAGATAGCCTCGGCTGGTTTGCCACCAAGTCGTTTTGCGAAACCCAGAATAGCGGCAGACGATCTGTTTACTGCCGCTGCTTTATTCTGGATTTGTGGTGCCCACGTCCCTTTCTCATCAAACACCACTCCTAGATAGGTGAAAACTTTGACTTTAGAGAGCACGGAGCCATTACAAGAGAGGGTTTTAATGTTATTCTTGCGATTGCCCACTGCCATGACATGTGATTTCTCTGTATTTATTACTAAATCCAGATCTTGCATAAAAGCCCCAAATGCATTTAGTAGATGTTGTAAGCCATTAGGGGTTCTTGACAACAATACCGTATCATCGGCATATAATAGGACCGGCATCATGGAACCACCCATGCGCGGTACATCATTAGAGGCCGCTTCCAGAGACTTTCCCAATGAGTTAATATAAAGAGAGAAGAGCATGGGGACCAGGATGCACCCTTGGCGCACCCCCCTTCCAGATTTAAAAAATGCGGTACAGTTTCCCTCCTGGGACATACGAATAGTCGCCCTTAGATCACTGTGAAGTTGCGCCAGAAAATTCACAAGTGCTCGATCCAGTCCCTTATCAAGGAGTATTGTCCACAGCTTTGACCTATTAACTAGGTCAAAGGCTGTGGACAAGTCCATGAAAGCCAGATACATCATCCCCCTTGATGCTACTGTATATTTGCTCAGTATGAGATGTAGATTTAGGCATTGGTCTTCTGTGCTTCTGGCAGATCGAAAGCCATACTGAGCCTCGCACAAAATATCTTTATTAGTGGCCCAAGCTGAGATTCTTTCTAGGATAACCTTACCTAGGATTTTAAATGAAGAATCTAGCAATGATATGGGCCTGTAGCATCTTGGGTCCCCCCTTTGGCCCTTCTTAAATATGGGGATAATGATGGATTGTGACCATGTAGTTGGGGGTCTTGTCTTATCTATACTGACTACATTAAAGACATTTGGGTGTACAACTGACACATGGCCGAGTTTGCTTTGAACATATCGGCAGGTACGCCATCTGGGCCAGGGGCCTTCTGGGCTGCCGTGTCCTCAATTGCCTTCTGTACCTCTTTTATAGTAAAACTTGGTAGAGTGTCTTGTATGTCAATCGGTATTGGGTCTATGGGTCCTAGATTGAGATTACTGCCATAGATCCTTTGGAAGTGATCCAGCCATTCCTGTTCTGGAATATTTACCTCTAGTGGCGCATTTTCTTTCCCATTAAACAAGGGAGTATTAACAATGGTCCAGAATTTTGCGCTGTCCCTCAGGGTAGCCTTCTCGTGCAAATCATCCCAAGCTTGTCTTTTTATTTCTTTTTTTCTCCTTAGAATATCCAAGTTATACTTTTTCCTAAGCCTGGCCACCTCAGATCTATCTCGGGGTATCATTTTCAAAGCTTTATGTAATTCTCGGTGTGATTTGGAGCATTCGGTATTAAACCACCCCTTTACCTTTTTCTCCCTGTTTTTCGTTTTATATTTTAGATCATCTGCTGCCTGGCGGCAGATAGATTCAAAAGACCGGATTATATTCCCCTCAAATTTAAGTGGTTCCCTACAGATGTTAATTTCTTTACCCACTTTTTGATTTAAGGAGTGGAAAAAATCCTCTGGGATGACTTTGCTCCATTTTACCCGCCTCCCCTGGTCCCTTGGAATTAAGTCTGCAGAAATTTCTGCTTTAGTATTTTTATTAAATAAAAATAAGTTGTTATTTTCTACTTTCAACACAACCGGGTTATGATCACTAAATGTAGTGTGTATAGCATTATAAAAAATAACATTATGTAACATAGCCGTAGAAATGAATATATAGTCAATAATAGTGTTGCTATCCCTGGCACTGTAAGTTGGGACCCTTTCATTACTATCGAAGAACTCTGGTTCAAATAATTCATTCTCTAGAAGAAGTTCTTCTAGGGCAGACCCTTTTACAGAATGTTCAAAGTGTGGAAGTGGCAACATATCTATATTTACAGTATCTCTTAACTGGCAATTCTGTTGACCCTCCCGCTGATAAACATCCTAGGCGCAGATGGACAGCATTCTCCCTGGCCAAATTCAATCGGGCACTTACTGAGAAAGGTCATCCTGGGGGCGACGGGGTTGATGAAGTTAATTTCAACTTGGACCAACGCATTCTGGAAGCTTTGAATCAGGTGGCACCTCTGGGTATGTCGAAATCAGGCGGCCGAATGCAACGGTCGGCGCCCTGGTTCAATGAGGATCTGCGTACGGCCAAGGCTGCATGTAAACGCGCCGAAAGGCAATGGAGGATTGCATACTCCATGCAGGCCAAAACTGTTTACACTGATTGCAGACGTGCCTATCATATGTTGATTAGGAAGGCTAAATCATCATATTATTGCAATAAAATTGAAGAAGCCAAGCAGTCCACCAAGGAGCTTTTCTCTATTTACAAATCTATTGCAATAGGAAAATCCGCCACAGCACCAAAGAAACTTTGCACTACGGAGGGCTGTAATCGTATTGCGGAGTACTTTGCAACCAAGGTCTCCAATATATACAATTCCTTCCCCCAGAGGACAGATAGTGGCATTGCCCTCTTGGAACCCCCAAGAAGGGAAGGGGAACATCGGCTGACCATGTTTGTCACCCCCTCCACTACGGAGCTTCTCCGTATCTGTGGATCCATCAAGTCCGGTTCCCCCAGAGATCCGACCACCCCCAGCCGGCTCAAAGACAGTTTGCCAGTGTTAGAGCCCTATGTGCGTCAACTTCTGGACACTTCTTTTGAGTCTCAAGTGGTCCCGAAGGCCTGGAAACAGGCGGTGGTACTTCCCTTGCAAAAAAAGGCCAATGTCAGCTTTGAAAAGCTGGACAATCTCCGTCCCATTTCCCTCCTTCCCTACATGGCGAAGGTGGCGGAAAAAATAGCCAACATACAGCTCATGCAGTTCGTGGAGGCGGCTTCACTGCTCCACGACTCGCAATTTGGCTTCCGTCCCCGTCACTCGACGGAGTCTGCTCTTCTCGTGGCGGTGGAGGCACTCAGACAGGGAGTAGACGAGGGCCAGACGATGGCACTGATCCTTTTAGACTTAAGCGCAGCATTCGACACTGTAGCACATTCCACCTTGCTACAGTGTCTGAATGGAGGTGGGGTGACAGGAGCTGCGCTTGGATGGATCAAGTCCTTCCTCTCTGAGAGGTGCTTCCAAGTCAGACTGGGTGAGTGCTACTCTAGGGAGATCGAGCTGGGCCAGGGCGTTCCTCAGCGTTCGTCCCTGAGCCCAACTCTATTCAACATCTACGTCTCCCCCCTAGCGGCCATTGTGGAGGGTCATGGCCTCCGCCTGGTGTCCTACGCCGATGACACGCAGTTGGTCATCTCCCTATCGCGCGCGCCCGGTCTTGCGGCAGACATCTTCAGGAACTGCATGAATGACCTTGCTGCCTGGATGTCTGCCAACTGTTTAAAGCTGAACGGGAGCAAGACCGAGGTGCTCGTGGTGGGGGGTGTACCGTCGGCGTGGTCGTCGGCGTGGTGGCCACCTTGTTTGGGGGAAGCTCCCGCTCCCTGCCGTGAGGCCAGGAATTTGGGCGTGTGGCTCGATAGGGACCTCACCTTTGGCCCGCATGTCGGTCGGGTGGCGGGGGTATGCTTCAGTGTTCTGAGAGCCCTTAGGAAAGTCTTAGACCTGCTTCCTATCTCTGCTCGTCAGACGCTGGTGCATGCCTTGGTCACCTCCCGACTTGATTACGGGAACCTACTCTATCTGGGGGCCACAGGCAGGGTCATCGGTCGTCTGCAGGTTCTTCAAAACGCGGCAGCGCGGCTGGTCCTCAGACTCCCTAGGAGGGCATCCGCCAAGCCAGCCCTGCGAGCGCTCCATTGGCTCCCTATTGAGAGGAGAGTGAAGTTTAAGGCCCTTGCCACTTGCCACCGTATTTTGAATGGCAAGGCACCTCTCCCGCTTCAGAGCCTAATAGCCTACTATGAGCCTACACGCAGCCTCCGGTCCTCGCAGACCGGGCTGTTAAAAGTACCCAGAATATCTAAAGCTCGCATGGGAGGCAGATCCTTCAGATACCTTGCCCCCAAATGCTGGAATAATCTGCCATTGGAACTTCGGCTTGAATCTTCCGAAATCCAGTTTAGAAAAAAACTTAAAACTTATCTTTTTCAGTAGATAGCGTGGTTGGGAGGAGGGGGGACAGTCACTCCACTTGTCATAGCGCGGGGACACGCCAGTGGCGTAACCAGGCGCTTAATAAATGCCCAATAATAATAATAATAATAATAATAAATGTACATTAAAATCTCCCATCAGGGTGAAATATACCGGAGTGGTTTGACCCTCTTTAAAATTACACATGAACTCAGTCAGAGAGTTTATATTTTCAATAGCACCTGTATTTTGGGTGGCATTATAAAAGTTGATATAAACACATTTAGATTTATTAGTCATTTTGACTTCCAGAACTAAGTAGTTTTGGGATGGTGTGTGTAATACCTTAACAGTTCCATTCACTTTAACTGAAATTAAAAACTGCAACCCTCCTTTATTTCGGCCTGAGCTCGATGTCTGTGCAGCTAAAAAATAAGATGTATATCCATCTAACCAAAAATCACAATCCCTATCCCAAGTTTCCTGTAAGGCTACCACATCATATTCTTTTAATAAACCCAGCCATCTTGTGTCACCCCTTTTCGAGCATAGGCCTGCGATATTCCAGCTCAATATTTTGACAACACTACCCTTTTCGTTTCTAGTAGGCAGAGTGGGCTGTAGCTGGCTACAAGTATTATCACAAGAAGTCAGTCAATCGTTTTCCTCTAAGTTTGATAGGGCAGAAAACCTATTTGTAAGCACCAGACTACTTCTTGCTTCGCTTCCCTGGTTATCATGGGTTTTTGTTAACATGCCAGTTGTTTGCGTGGCCCAAGAGCTGGGACAGGAGATATTAGTGGGAGTAACGTTGCGAGTAACCCTTCCTGAAAGCATCTTATGTGGTGTAGGTGGTGGGTAGAAAAAACCTAGGGGTACCGCTCTAATCCTGTCTTCTTTGACCTCTGTAGCATCCCAAAATAAACGCGAGGCCTCATGGGGTCTATTAAAGTTGACAATCATACAATCACCAGCAAAAAAAAATTCTGTATATCCCACCCAATCAACCCGTCTACCTGTCTGAATGCACTCTGAGATATTATTCGGGCCTGTACAATTTGCATCACACCAAGTCTTAATATTGTCCAGCTGTGTACCATTTGACTCAAAATCACCCGGTTTTAATACAGGTATATTCACCAGAACAGCAACATAGGGTGTAGCTTCCGGGGGAAGATGAACTGGAGGTCTGGGGCACTGTCTCCTAGGCCCTGCTGAGTTATGCTCATCTAAAAGGGGTGCCATAGGCTTAGCCTGAGGAGGACATGGTTTACTTATCAAATGTGCCCTAGATGTAACTTTACTATCTATTTGCCTAATACCACAACCCTTAGACTCTAGTGGTAGGGCGGATGGAATCAAAGGGCATGTTGGTACAGTATTCCCCTGCTCCATAGGGGATTGGGGTTGCTTCTGTTGATTAGAAAATGGCCGTGATGTAGTTTTTGTTAATGGACCCCGAGAATCTTTCTCAAAAGACGTTATGTAATCATTAATCCTATCACATTTCCCCAATATTTCAGTAACACATTCCTTAAGTGTATCTAAATTGTCAGTGGAGATTTGTAGGAGTACCCCTTCAAACTTATCTACAAGGACCTTCTCCACCATGTCCTTAATTGAGGTTTCGAGGGCACTCAATGGAGTTCCTTGTTTCTTTCGAGAAAGTGCGCCTTGAGCCTTAGATTTATAAAGAATCCGTTTAGGGCGCTTAGTGGTCTGAGGTTCAGGCTCCTGAGTACAATCATGCATGGGTTGCTGAAGGACTTGATTACTGTTCTCTTGATCCTCTTGTCCCGGGGTGTTGGCTATATCTTGTTGCCTAATATTGGGTGCGTTATCAATCAGTATTGCAGGTTCCAGAGGAATAGGTAGTCTGTTTACTGTGGGCGATGGTTGGCTATCCAAAATTATTGGGTCCAAACCCAGTTCGCGTTCTTTATCGGCAATTTCTTGATTCAATTTGCCCACAGCTGATGTAAAAAATGTCATAATATTAGATGATGCTGTAGCTTTTCGCGCAATTTTAGCTTTAACTGTACCCCCATTACTGGATGTTTGCAGTTTGCGCTTACCCATTTCCGTAGTGCAGTTCGAAGGGGGGATGCCCGTCCCGTCCCCTGTCGTCCCCGGACGGCCACAGACGGCCCGCCCTCTGCCCGGGCTCAGCCCGGCGACGTGCGCGCGCGTCCGAGACGCGGAGGAAGCTGTTGCCTTTTGTGCGCCTCCTGGCGCTGGAGACAGGAAGTGGGCGCTGTTGTAGTGGGGCAGGCTGGGAACTGTGGCCCGCCCCGCTCTGCGGCCGTGCGATGGAGCTGCTCAGCGGCCCGGGCGACCACAGCGTCAGGAACCCAGCGGTGAGGCGGTGTCCAGGCAGGTCAGTGCTGCGACCCCTCCTAGCGTCAGTCTTCGCTTGTTGTGCTTGGGCACCAATAGAAAGGAAGGAGGCAGTCACTGACCAGCACCGGCGGCGTCCGCGGTCACAGGGCCGGCGGGGAGCGGGGGAGAGGCTGCGCCACTGGAGTGGGAACGGAAAGGAGATAAGTAACCAGAGGGCCCCAAATATCAGCAGGTAGGGACCTGGCAGGCAATAACTCCCAGAACTCCGAAAGGAGAGTCTGACACCGAGATGAGTACTCCAGCCAGCTCTCAGCTCTTGGAGCAGGCCGCCGACCCAAACCGAATATGCTACTTACCAGTATGCATCTGTTCTTGGCATGTAGGACTGCGGACATTCATATCTGTGCATAGATCGCCGCCTAGTGTTGGGCCGGATGATTGCACATTGTTGTCCTGGAAGAGTCTTCGAAGTATCACGAGATAGGTGGCTCCTCCCCCGGACTACAGTGCGCATGGGCATCGACTCCATCCTCAGATTGTTTTTCGCCATTGTGGCAAAGATGGAGTGTAACACTGTAAGTGATGACCATGCTAAGAGTAATTTTGAGTGCTGCAGCCGCTACAGGCGCAGGGGAGGAGGGCGGGCGATATGAATGTCAGCAGCCCTACATGCCCTCGAACAGATGCATACTGGTAAGTAGCATATTCGGTTCGAGGCATGTGGCCTGCTGAATTCATATCTGTGCATAGAATACATAGCAGTCCCTCCATTAGCGGCGGTCGCCTGTGCCAGCTGCAGCAGTTTGAAAAAGTGTTTTTAGAACAGCCTGCCCTACAGCTGCATGCTGTTTGGAGTGCACATCTATGCAGTAGTGTTTTGTAAATGTGTGTGTGGTAGACCATGTGGCTGCTCTACATAGGTCTTCTAAAGGAATATTTCCAAGGAAAGCCATGGAGGCCCCCCAACTTCAGCGTGGTGTGGGCTCTTGGGGGAACCGTTAATGTGCGCTTGGCCTTTTGATAGCAAATCTGAATGCACTTAATGATCCACCTGGCTATACCTGCTTTGGAAATGGGGTTGCCTTTGTGTTGTGGCGAAAAGGCAACAAACAGTTGTTTCGGTTTCCTAAAATGTTTTGTCCTATCTATGTAGTACATCAGAGCTCTTTTGACGTCTAGTGGTGGAGCATTCTCTCTGCCACTGACTCAGGATTCTGGAAGAACACTGGCAGTTCTATAGTTTGATTGATATGGAACTGTGAAACCACTTTAGGCAGAAACTTAGGGTTAGTACAGAGTACCACCCTATTGGAGTGAATTTGTATGAATGGCTCCTGGATAGTTAGTGCCTGAAGTTCACTAACTCGTCGTAGCGATGTGATTGCTATTAGGAAAGCCACTTTCCACGTCATGAATTGAATCTCGCATGAGTGTAGAGGCTCAAAAGGTGGACCCATCAGTCTGGTGAGGACCACATTTAGGTTCCATTCAGATGCTGGTGGGTGTCGGGGAGGAATAACTCGTTTGAGTCCCTCCAGAAAGGCTTTAATGGCAGGCACTCTGAAAAGCGAGAGATGCTGCCTGTTTTGGAGATAAGCTGCTATTGCGGACAAATGTATACGAATTGAAGCATAGGCCAGTTGCATTTGTATAGATGTAACAGATAACAAATGATGCGAGTAGATGCATATAGCGGGTTGATGTTGTGGTCTGCACAATAAATGACAAACCGCTTCCATTTTGCCGCATAACATGCTCTAGTGGTGGGCTTTCTTGCCTCCTTTATGATATCCATACAGTCAGGAGGAAAGTTGAGGTAGCCAAATTCTAAGACCTCAGGAGCCAGATCGCCAGGTTGATCTGTTGCGGATCTGGATGCTGAACGTCGCCATGGCTCTGCGTCAAAAGCCTGGGTGTGAGGTGCAGCCTTTGATGCGGTACCACGGATAGTTCTAGAAACGTGGTGTACCATGGTTGGCGTGCACACGTCGGAGCAACCAGGATGAGTGTCATCGAGTGTTGCTTCAGCTTGCGTGCCACCAGCGGTATTAGAGGTGCTGGGGGAAAAGCGTACGCAAATATGCCTGACCAGTTCATCCATATCGCATTGCCCTGCGACTGTGGGTGTGGGAACCTGGCGGCAAAGCTTTGGCATTTGGCGTTTTCCTTTGTGGCGAACAGGTCTATCTCTGGATGACCCCACTGCTGGAAGTACGGCTGGAGTACTGATGGATGTATCTCCCACTCGTGCATATGGTGGCTGTACCTGTGAGAAGTTGGCCTGATATGCAGTGCTCACTATTCTAGTGATCACTATGTATCATTCCAAACGACCCTTATTGATGATTGGTTGTAAGTCAACCTTATAGAGCTATCCTAGTAGCATGGACAAGAGCAGTCTTTAGGCTAAACTCTAGAGGGCGTGTTAAGCCAGCTGTTATACCATCACATATACCCCTCGAAATACCAAGTGAAAGGACACCACACAAGTTGTTATGAAAATAAAAGGATTATTTATAACAAGTCTACCCTGATCTCTTTATGAGTCAGGGAGCTAAGCACATAACAAAACTCTTAAGAAAATACTTCAAGTTGCACAATTTACACAAATGCCAGAGGGGCACGAAAAACCATATACTACAAAAGTGGAATGCGAAATACTAGCAGGTAAGTAACTCGATCCAGAGGCTTTAGGATCGCTAGGACTACACTACTGAACCTTCAGGTTAGGAGCAGGAGGCCTAGGGAGATCGGGTGCAGAGTGTGCACTCTCACGCGGGATGCGGGACAAAGTCTATGGATGCTAGATTTCGTAAAGTTAGTGTTATCGGACGAATCCGACTAGATAGGCTGAAAACGAAAAAGGATCTGGACACTTAGATAGTGAACCTACGTTGGAGCACCGAAATGCTCAAGTTACCTAGCCCTGGGGCTGCGGCTGCATAGGGTTCAAAAGACATCGGGAATCCTCGTTACAGTCTATGGAGCCTGAAAGAAGAAGTTGCTGGCAGGCGACCAGTGATGAAATTCGATGTGATCCAAGCCTGGATCGATGATGGAGACGACCTGAAAGCAGAGGGGACTCAGTTCTTAATCACTAGCCAGTGATCAGATGGGCACCAGGATGGCACCGGATGAAGTCACCTCGACCAGGTGAGTGGGCGACGCTGGGCTCTGCAGTCTCTCGGACCAGGAGGCGTTGTCGGCGACCAGGATGGAGGTGCGAGCTGTCCCACGAAGGTATCTGCTGTTGGCGATGCTGGACCCAGGGTTGGGGCAACAACCCTTGGCAAATGCAAGCCCACGCAGTGGACTCAAGTTGGCGTCTGGAGTGGACCAGGAGGGTCCGGGGTGCTCCTCTGTTGGAGGGGAGCAAGGGCCAGTCTGGAGCAACCAGACCAGCGATGGATGTGTCGTGGTTCGTCGTCAGGAGGGCCACAAGCCAGCAGGCAAGTAGCCGGACAACGCGCTGAGCAGCAAAGAGCAGAAGGGCCCCACGCAGATCTCGTGGATGCTGGGGGGCTGGACTTCGGTGCTGGAGCTGCTCAGGGTTAGGGCTTCTCAAACCCCAAAGCACTCACTCGAGGATCCGTCGGCGGTCGTGCTGGATAAGCGTCGTGCAGTTCTGAAGATGGCCGGTCCCTCGAGGTCTCGTCACACCCACGAATCTCAGCTGGGCTGATGATGTAGGTAGAGGTCAGAGGTGCCAGGGAATCCGGGTCTCGTCGAGCTGGGCAGTCTTGATCCGGAGGATGGACTTACAGCAAACCGCATGCGCTTAGATGGTGCCTGCTGGTGCAGGGTGGCTACTTCTTAGCCACAAGGGAGAGTCTTCAGAAGGTTCAAGAGTTCTTTTGTGAAAAGTCATCAAGATTCAGAATTATCTAATTTGGGAAGGGGGCCCGCTCCTACCTTTATACTAAAGAAAGGGGCAGGCACGCGACTAGGTCCTGCCCATGGGTGGGACCAGGAGGGGGTGGTTACACCCCTCTCCCTCGTCCGGACTTTCCCCAGCTCAGGGTCTGGTGTGCCCCTGGAACTGGTTCAAACCGGCAGATGCATATTGAGCACCGGGGTGCCACTTGCAGTCACCTTCCATTCAGCCCTGCCTACCTGGGATACACAAAAACCCTGTCTGGGATGGTGCTAGCACCGCCCCTGACAGGAAACCCTTTGTCCAAGCTCTCCTCGCTGGAAGGACTCCCAGCAGCAGGAGGTCAGACTTGTGTCTGTGGTGGCAGCATCCATTTTGTGATGCTGAGGCTCGAGTTAACTTTAACCGGGGTTCACAGTTACATACATGTTGTGTCCCTCTAGAAGGGTGGAATGCCTACCCCGTCGCCAGAATTGGGGAGGGGTTAGTATTCCAATTCGTATGACACCTTACTCGACATGTTTTGATAAAGCGATACGAAAGATAGCAAATAACCGCGAGGATTATAATGCACTTAAGAGTATATGGTATGCGTTATCATAGAACAGCTATTAGGACTTGGTTCCGCAAGCTGCAGACAGGCTCAGCTCATGCCAGAGCACCATCTCACATAATTCCAAGCACTCTGCCTTCAGGATTGTTAAGGCCTGCCATAGGAGTGACTGATAGGAATACATGTGTCCATTTTAGGGTTAGATATAGGTATACTATATCTAAAGCAAAGGGTGATTACACCACCTTGCCCCAGCTGTCGTGCAGCCAGTTGTGTCAGATTTAGATGGCCAGCCAGGGGTGGCATAATACATGCTGCAGCCCCTGGTAGGCCCTGGGTACATCTATGCCCTGGGTACAGGGACTGATAAGGTTGCCCAGTACCAATTGGTAAATGCACCTAAGGTACACGTGTCAATTTAGAGAGAGAACAGCCAGGCTGTGGGTCTGATTAGCAGGCCCACAGCCAGGGAAAGTCGTAAACCAGTGAAGCAAAAAGCAAAAATCTGGGGTGATCATAGGATTGCAGACCCTACTCTCCTACAGTACCTGCTGAGCAGGTCCGCCATCTGATTTTCCTTGCCCGGGAGGTGTTCCGCCATGAGGAATATGTTCCTCTGAATGGCCCACTTCCACATGCTCTGAGCCAGTTGTGACAACTGTGGAGAGTGTGTACCTCCCTGCTTCTGTATGTAGTACATGGCCGTCATGTTGTCCGTCCGGATCAACACAACCTTGTTGCACAGATGTACCGTGAATGCTTTCATCGCCATGAAGATAGCCATCAGTTCCAGAATGTTGATGTGCATCTTCCTTTGCTGTGCTGTCCATAGTCCCTGCCCTGTGTAGTGGAGTACATGAGCTCCCCATTCCTGGAGAGATGCGTCCGTTGTCAGAATAATCTGTGGCACAGGCTCCTGGAACGGTCGGCCCCTCCAAAGGTTTTGTGGATTCCACAAATGTAGAGAGTTGTATGCGCGACCGGTCACCAACACTAGGTCTTTCAACTGTCTGTGAGCCTGATTCCACTGACGTGCTAAGCACTCCTGAAGCGGACGCATGTGTAGTCTCGCGTGCGGGACTATGAAGATGCAGGAGGCCATCATGCCGATCAACTGCATGAACACTCGTGCTGGAAGCGAGAGTTGTGGTTTGAATTGTTGTATCAGCAATTGCATGCTGTTGATTCTTACTGAATTTGGCTGTGCTTTGGCTGCCAGAGTATCTATTGTCGCGCCCAGATACTGCTGTACGTGGGCGGGCTGAAGGTGGGACTTTGGATAATTCAGTGAGAACCCCAGATCGTGAAGAAGGTGAATGGTGTGGGACATGTGGTCGGCACACTGCTGGGCCGACTTCGCCAGGATAAGCCAGTCGTCCAGATAAGGGTAGAAGTGAACGTTCTGTCTCCGTAGGTGTGCAGCCACTGCCGCCAGGCACTTGGTAAACACCCTGGGCGCCGTAGTGACTCCGAAAAGGAGGACCTTGAACTGATAATGCGGATTTTGAATGGTGAACCTGAGGTATTTTCTGTGTGACGGGTGTAGCGGTATATGGAAATACGCATCCTTCAGATCTAATGTTGCGAGGAAATCTCCCTGACTGAGTAAGGGCAGAACCTGCTGTAATGTGAGCATGTGAAAAAGTGTTCTGATAGAATGTACTGGTTTAGGGGTCTGAGGTCCAGTATGGGTCTGAGGGACCCGTCCTTTTTTGGGATCAAGAAGTACAGAGAGTACACCCCTGTACCTTTTTCTTCCACAGGCACGAGCTCTATGGCTCCTTTTTGCAGCATGACGACTACCTCCTGCTGCAATAATTGCAAATGCTCTGTGGACATAGGACGGTGTCTTGGGGGTATGTTGGGTGGAGTGGATGTTAACTCCAGACAATAACCGTACTGGATAAGTTGCCTCACCCACCTGTCTGTGGTGATGGATTTCCAGACCGGCAGGAACTGTTGTAGTCTCCCCCCGACTGGAGTGGAATGGTCAGGGGGCAGTGACAAGACGTCACTGTTTGTTAGTAGCGGAGGATCAGGAGCTGTTGTTACCACGACCTCTGCCTTTGGTGCTGTTTCCACAATAACCACCCCTACCCTGTTTGGTGTAGGTGGTTTGCGTGCCTCCTTTACTGTATGGTGTCTGCTGGGACAGCTGGCCTCTGGAAGTTCCTCTATTGTTGGAGCGACGAAAGGAACCACCCCTGAACTTCTGAGACTGTAGAGCCCCCATAGACTTTGCAGTCTCAGTGTTCTTTTTGATTTTTTCCAAGGTGGTGTCTACCTCCGGGCCAAATAAGTGATCAGGGTTAACAGGCTGATTCAGTATGGTGGTTTGTATCTGTGGCTTGAATCCGGAGATTCTCAGCCAGGCATTTCGTCGTAACATCACACTTGTATTTATGGCCCTGGCCGCGGTATCTGCCGCTTCCAGCGCACACTTGATAGATGCATTTGATATAAGTTTGCCTTCTTGTATTAGCATCTCTGCCGCCTCCTTATACTCATCTGGCAAGTGTTGTAACAGGGTTTCAAGTGTATCATAATGAGCCCTGTCATATCTGGCTAAGAGTGCCTGTGTGCTGAAGATGTGCCAGATATTGGCCGCTTGAGCTGCCACCCTTTTCCCTGATGCATCTAGCACTTTAGATTCCTTGTCAGGTGGAGGAGCATCACCCGTTGTTTGCGAGTTCGCCCTCTTCCGGGCATTGGAAACAACCAGAGAGTCCAACGGCAACTGCCCCTTGATATACGTAGGGTCACCAGGGGCCGGTTTGTATTTCTTCTCTATTCTGGGGTTTATCACCCTTGCCCTTGTGATCTCCTTAAAAATGTCCCCAGCATGTTTTAGGACACCCTTTAGCATTGGCAGAGTCTTGACAGTTCTCTCTGAGGTTGAGAAGGTGTCAAACAAAAAATCCTCTTCTACAGGGTCGGCATGGAGCTGTACATCATGATTTTTCGCTGCCCTTTCAATAAGTGCATTAAACGCAGCCGTGTCTTCAGTAGGCGAGGTTTTAACAGCATAGACCTGACTGTCTGGGGCAGTTTGTGGATCTCCTGGGTCAGCAGCGTCTGTCCAGGGTTCAGCGTGATCTTCAGGATCAGTGTCTACAGGATAGCTGTACTCCTCATTGTCACCCTCCCCCGCCTCCACATCGGAGTATGTGGGAGAGATAGGGGCAGTGTCTTGTCCATGTGGTGTTATACGTTCATAGAGAAGATGTGACGTAGCAGAATCCCTCTTTTTCTTTAATGGAATTCTATATGATTCCATAGGCTGTTCAGGGGTGATCTTTCGTTTGAAAATAGAAAGTCTACCCGTCTCGGCGTCGATGAATTGGCTCGACTGATCTTTAGGCGGAGGCTGTCGATGCTTGGTGGCCACCTCCTCAGTTGTAGGTTTCGGCCCCACGGACACCTTCTTTGTCGATTCGACGGCCGTACTCGGGGCGAAGGCATTAGGCACCACTTTCAGCGGCAGTGTGTACTGGATGTGCGCCGAAGGTTTTGGAGGTTTACTGACCGAATTTGTGGGCGGAGTAGCCTTTGGTCCGACAGTAGTAGCCTTCTCTTTAATACGTTTCAGCGAGTCCGACACCTGCTTCGTACAGGAGGCGGATGGCTATGTTGACTCGACGGGTTCCTTCGAGCTACCACCGGGTGTGGACTCGAGGTCTGTACTGCTCCGAGCTTTGTCGGGTCGACGCTTAGGATCCAGAACCTTCTGAGTTCCGAGTCCTTTGTCTGTGTCGACGGCCTTTGGTGCCGACTTCTTCGGGTCGACGTCCTTGACCAGTTTCTTCGGTGCCCCGGTCTTTGGTTCGACACCCTTCAGCGACCTCACCGGGTCGATAACACTCTTCTGCTTAGTCGGTGTCAATGGTTCAGAGGTCTTCGAACTGACCAAAGCGATGCGCACTTTTGGTTTCGATTTAGCGTCCATCGCTTTCGGTTGTGTAGACACCGATGCTTTCGGTTTCGATTTCGATTGGTCAACCGATGGCTCGTTAGAAATGTCCGTAGCCGGGCCTTGAGGCGGGGCTGTAGAACCAAGTGTACGATCTTGGGTAAGGCCATGTGGCGATCCCTCGACCTGAGCCTTATCAAGTGTTTTAGTTACGGCCCCCGTACCAATGGTTGGGCCTAGCTCCTCGCTAGAGCTATGTTCCATGGCCGCAAAGGCCTCATCGTCGTCCCCTACCTCGTCGACGACGTCTTCAGTATCGACCATTTCTACATCTGCGTCGTAACTGGAGTCGATCTCCGAAGCTGGATCAGACAGGTTCTCCTGATCTTCCTGCTCGACTCCCTCATCTTCCTCGGCATCGAAGATGTTCACCGGGTCAGGTGCCGTCTGCTGGGCCTCCTTCCACGCAGCGCGTCGAAGGCGAATCGTCTTCTTGGAGCGGAACCGAGAACAAGCCATACAGCTGGCTTCATCGTGATCCGGAGACAGGCACTTGTTGCACACCGGGTGGACGTCGATGTGAGGATACTTGAAGTTGCAAACGGGGCATCTCTTGAATGGGCTTCGTTCCATGATGGATCGTCGATAAGGCCTCTGGCGTCGACCGGGCCTTAGTGTCGAAAAGCCACGCGGCTCTTCTTGATGTCCGGCTCGGGACAGAGCAGGAACAAGTACTGGTACCGATCGCGAGACAATACCGACGATAACTAAAGGCCTTTTGGCCAAAGAGAAAGTTTATTATTGATTCCGAACTTGAGTTGACAAATAGACATCCGAACCCAATGGCGGAAAAAAACAATCTGAGGATGGAGTTGATGCCCATGCGCACTGTAGTCCAGGGGAGGAGCCACCTATCTCGTGATCCTTCGAAGACTCTTCCAGGACAACAATGTGCAATCGTCCGGATCCAACACTAGGCGGCGATCTATGCACAGATATGAATTTAGCAGCCCACATGCCTCGAACACATGGCCACCCTGCGCCTAGCCAGGACCAGCAGCATGGAAATCAGACTTCGGGAAGCATCAGGACAGAATTTTACGAAGCCAAGAAGGCACAGGGAGGGTTGGGAAGCACTGCGGCGCTAGTAATGTCAGAAATGGAGAAACACACCTTCCACCAGAACTCAACCTTCGGGCATAGCCACGCTAAATGTGCTAAGTCCACGGCAGGGGCAGTGCACCGCATACAATTGTCCCCTGGAGTGAACCCGAGCCTGTGGAGCTGACCTGGGGTGCGGTACAGCCTGTGCAAATACTTAAAATGTATCAGACGGAGCCGGTAGTTCGGTGACAACTTTTTTGTCTGGGTACAGCAGTATAGCCAGTCGGCCTGTGAAATGTTAATACCAAGATCCGCGCCCCACGCCCGGTCCGAGAAAATAGGGGCAGACACTAAGGTGAGCGCGTATAATTTGGTAACTAATTTGTGCGGCGACAGGGAAGTATATCTGAAATCCAGAGCCAGCATGGTGGGTAGGGGCTGAGGGAATGTGGGGTGCAGTTTCCGGCAAATAGCGCACAGCTGGTAGGATAAAAGTGTATCCAGCAGACCAGTGGGGTCAGGAAGAGAATAGAAAGTGAGACAGTGGCGGATCTCTTCCCAGTGAACAAACTCAACCTTGACGCATGCCTAGACATGCCAGAAGGCTGAAGCGGGAGGAAATCTGGGTGATTCACTATTGGCATAGAATTGGCAGAGAGGCTGGAAAGCCGACGCAGGCCGGACCAGGCCCAGCGCAGCGTCTCGACCACGGCCCGAGGGCGCACCTCGGACGCGAACAAAGTGGGCAATCCCTATTTTTATTTAAAGTTTTCCCATCTAGTTGGCGGTTTATAGAAGTAGCCTAAAGGCTCGACGTTTATGTTTGAGGGCTTGTGAAAGTGCTCCCTTGTAGCTCCAAGATCGTTTTCACCAGGTGTGTGGAGCCAAAAGGTAATACCACACAGTCACCTGTCAGAACTTTTTTGGTTTTCCCCACCCATGGCGTTCTTCTGACCATTTTAAATTCTGAGAACAGTGCTCTATGTAGCCCTGTCCTGGTACCTAGCCAGTATAGGGATTTATTTCTTAGAGTCTCCCAGGATTCACTTTCTTGTGTTAGAAGCTGCGGGACATTTGTTAAAATGACGGTGTATGGGGTTGCCCCGGGAAAAGATCTAATGATTGGGCAGAGTTTTCCTTTTTTGCTTGTGAATGGTGTTTAGAGTGAGCGCTTGAATGTGTGTAATGCTCGGGGTTACAGTAGTTTTCCTCCCCTGCTGATTTCTCCATTTCTCCCCTTGGCCGTTTTGTGCTAAGAGTCCTGTGCCAGGGAAAGTTTTTATACCCCTTGATCCCGTCTGGTTGTCCTGGCATACTAACTTTGTATCTTCTCTTATTCTATTGGGTAAGGTATTGATGTTAGTGTTAGTTAATATGTTTGATACCTCCCGTGATCTCGTGCTTGCTGTATTTGGCGGTTTGGGTATTTTAGAGGCCCCACTCTCTCTGATCTCCTGGTTTCTATATGACAGATTCCTCTACTGAAATTTCCCTAGGGCTGCCTCAATATTTTTTAATCTTTCATCCATCTTTCCCAGCGATTATTTTAGGGTGATTTCTAGGTCTTTTATCATGTTGGAGATAACTCTAGAATCTCTGTGAGGCTCGTTCAGCGCTAATTGTTTGACGTTCTGGTCTACTAGTGTTATCTTTTTCCTATTTAGCACCTTCCTATGCTGTTTGTAACTCAGAGTTTTGTTTCCAACGGGGTCCCCATGTGTGATCCCCTTTCCTCCCTTTACTACCTCCGGGTTTCTCCGCACGTGGATGGGGGTTGGTATTCTCCTTCCTCCTCGTCACTGACCCACAGCTGGTCAGATATATTTTGTACACAGCCATTTGTGATGGGGATTATGAGAATGGGTGTTATTTCTGTCCCCATCGTTGCCTGAGTAGTGGTGGCTTGGATGCCGATGCGAGTAGTGGCGTGAGCCTTGAGCTCCGCTCGCGGACCCTGCTTTAATACTGCAAACTGACCCCCCGAGGCCTCCCCAGGCACCACCGGGGAGCGGCAAGACGGAGGGGAGCTAGCCCTGGGCAGTCTGGACACGCCAGACGGCATGGCCCGACTGTGCAGAGGGGCTTCTCGAGCGGCGCCGGCTGAGATCAGCGCGCACAACATGGCAGCTCCTCGGTGTTGAGAAGAACCTGCACAGCACCGAGCGAGTCGTACACGACTGCTGCAGTCGCGTTGGGGGGTGCGCTGTTCCTCACTCCGGAGTGGCGCAGTGGACCAGGCAAAGTGGACAACCTGAGGAGCAGCTGGATTGATTGGGGGCCCTCCGGGGCTGAATTGCCGACGAACCGCTGGGCTTGGTAATGAAGGGGCGGACCGACCCTAGACGATGAGCGCTGGTGGCGGAGGCCTCTCTTTGGCGGCGCCGAGGCAGGGCGCGGCCTGCTCTGACTGGTGGCTGTGACCGGAGCGCTGGTGAGTGCGCCATGCGGGCCGAGAGCGCCCGGGAAGCGGGAGAGAGGAGCCCTGGGCTGCCCTAGCCCTGTGCTGCGACGCGGAGACTATTGCGGAGGAGGCTGTGTTCCGGAGCACACTGTGGCCTGCGAGGTCGAAACGCTGCACAGCGAGCGAAGTGAGGCGCCCATTGGGTGATCTGGACGACGGGGGCACCGGTGGTCGGCCCTGTGGAGTGGCTGGTGGTGCAGGCCTGGGGGTGGAACTTGGCACCCTGAGACGCTATTTGGGTGTGGCGGAGGGATCGGACTGATCTGCTTGGGACCCACGAGGGGCAGCCCTCGCGAGGCTGGAGCAACGCAGTGCCTGGAGGGGTGGCCCACTGACTGGAGATAGTCGCTGACAACGCGCGGCGTGGCCTTGGGGTCACGGCGGGCCCAGCAAAGGAGCGCCCCACGAGGGCCTGGGAGGAGGCGCCCGGCCTGCACGGTACAGCGGGGATTGCGACTGCTGCGACGCAAGTGACCTGGGGTGGGCCCGGGCCACAGCGTGTGGTGTGCTGTGGAGGGACCATTTGGCTCATGCCTGGGCTTTCCTACGCCATACTGCTCTCACTGCCATATCTGGATCTACGTAGCTGGCGCAGCGCACATAAGGCACAGGATGATAGTGCTGCTGGTGGCGAACCTGTGGAGGGCGGGCTGAGCGGCTGCTCGGAATCCTGGAGGACATACCGGACTGAACCCTGGCCCCTGCGCCCACCGGCGAGCGCGGACCGGTTGAAATCCATAGGCCCTTCTCCTGAGTAAGGCCTTTTGCCACCATGGGCAAGCCCCGAGGGAGAAAAGACGAAAACCCCACCCCTCTGATGCGGAGTCTCCATCTCAGACCAAGCAGGACGCGCATACCCTGACGCAGGAGCCTGGACTGCAGCAGCAGTTGGATAAGATACTATCTGCCATAGCTGACTTACGTACTGCCCTACAGCAGGACATTGCAAGAGTGGCGACGGGGCTGGGCCTCCTGGGGCGGACCACTCGAAACTATCAGATCAAGTGAAACATGTGGAAGATGTGCTCCAAGGAGGTGGCGCCTGCGCAATCAGCGCCGGCCGCAACGATGTCAAGCGCAATGGACCGCATTGCAGCACTAGAGAAGCGCGCGGAGGATGCAGAAGGAAGGAACAGGCGGAACAACATTCGAGTGGTGGGCCTGCCAGAGAAAACGGAGGGATCAGATATGGTGCGTTACCTTGAGGATTGGCTGCGATCGGAGGTGGCGCCCAAGGGCTTGTCGGCCTTCTACACCCTCAAACGTGCGCACCGCGTTCCTGCTAGACCCCCACAACAGGGACGCCTTCCTCAACCGGTGGTGGTACGTCTGCTACATTTCAGAGACAGGGACTTGCTCCTTCAAAAGGCTCGCACGGATGGACCCTACCAGGTTGGCAACATCAAAGTCACTCTGTTCCCGGATTATTCATTTGAAATTCAGCGGCGCGAGCGAACTTCCTGGCCGTTAAGAAAGACCTGCGCACAGAGGGAATACAATATTCCCTGCTATTCTCGGCCAAGCTTCGCATCATACTGGATGGGACCACTAGCTTTCATGACACACCGGAGGATGCGTGGATATGGCTAGAATCCTATTGTGCCGGGAGGGATGGACAGGAACGCGAGGCGAGGGCAATGGCTGAGCACTTGCTGCCCCGAAGGTCAAAAGATATAAGACGTGGGCGGCGAGGTTTACGGAAGCCGTCGATCTCGCAAACTGAGGTGGAGCGCAAAGGGGCGTTAGCGGCAGTGACGGCGATCTCTGGTGAACTGTTGTGGACTTCTCCGAGAGGCTCGGACCTGGAGAACGATAAGGAAGCATCGGAGGCGGATACTTCAGCATCGGAGAGCGTGCATTTGCCACTGGTCACACCGGGAACGGCGGACGGCCTGATCGATGAGTAGACTCTGTGTGTTGTGTGGGAGGGGGGCCTGAAGGGATCTAGTGCAGAAAGAAAGTATGCAGAGGGAAGCGAATGCTGTGCACTGCTTAGGGGTCTTATTGGCACTGTTATGAAGGAGGACTTGGACTCTGCTCAGGGCAGACAGCACGTATTGCAATTTAGGCTATTGCGAAATGTGAAACTATGCTTGGGGGAGCTGGGTGGGGAGGTGAGGGGTTCTTGGAGCAGAGGTTGGGTGTTGCACTGACTAACTTTTGATTGCTTGCTAGGCCCTGTCCAGCCCCACCGGAGGGTTCCCAGTTAGTTGGCCTTGGTATCGATTGAGGCATTTGTTGGGTTAGTTTGGATGGGATTCACTATGTTAGTGCCTGTTCTTGGGGGGGGGGGGGGGGGTGTTGCTGTAGGGGTGGGATTGTTGGGGGATTGGGTAGGATTGGATGGGGGGCCAACGGCGCGGATACGGGGCATTGTGCAGTTCCTGTGTTTTCTACACCAATGTATGGGGCCATTACCTGATGTGAAATGTGTGACTTGGAATGTGAGGGGATTGCACTCCATGCAGCGCAGATACAAAGTCCATTCTTATTTAGTGCGCAGGGGGGGAGCAGATAGAATTTTTGCAGGAGACACACTGAACTAGAACTGAGGGGCTGGCACTGCAGCGCAGATGGCGAGGGCAGCTCTATTATACTACTTACTCAGCCTTTGCACGAGGGGTGCTGATCTGGATTAGGGCTGGGGTCCCCTTCCAAATGGTCGATCACATGATAGACCCTAAGGGTCGATACGCTGTGGTCCGGGGGCACTTTTATGGGCGGGAGGTGACACTTTGCAGTGTCTATGCCCCTAACGTGGAGTAGGCGCCTTTCCTGGAGCGCCTTGGCTGATTATTTTTACGACCCCGGTTCTGCTGGGGGGGGGGGGGAGGAGTCAGACTTTAACTCTGTTGTGGATGTGACTATGGATAGATCGCACCCCCCACTGCCTACGGTCCAGATTCATAAACTAGCGAAAAGCAGGGCCCAGTGGCAGGATCACTGGGGCTTCATGGATGTGTGGCACCCGGATGATGGAGATTATTCGTTCTACTCAGCTTTGCACGATTTGCATGTACGACTAGATGCGGACTTATGCAGCCCCGGAGTGGTGGGTATGGCGCTAGGTAGCGAGTACTTGTCGCGCACCATCTCAGACCATAATCCATTATTGGTGAGATTCTGCTGGGTTGCTGAGCGCCCCATTGTTCCAACCTGGAAGTTGCGACCAGAGTTACTGGAGGACCCACCCTTCCGCACTGAGCTGGGGGTTAGTGTTGAGCGGTATTTTGCGGAAAATGATGGCTAGGCCTCCACGACTGCCCTGGAATGGGACGCTTTTAAAGTAGTGATCCGAGGGATTTGTATTAATAAAGGGGTGGGTGTGCGGGGCTTTTGCTGCAAGAAATTGAAACTGAGGAACAGGCCCTTAGGGAGACTGAAAGAGCCCACTCTGGTGGTACCGAGAACTGGGACGCGGTTCAGGCTCGGAGGGAGGCAGTGGTCGTGGAGCGCTTAAGGTGCTTTGACCACAGAGCTTACTTGGCCCGTGCGCACGCCCAAAGGGATAAGGTCGGTACACTATTGGCATGGCTGGTCGATCCCACCCCCAGATGTGTGCCCATATTGGCTTTGACTTCGTCGGCGGGACAGTTAGAATATATGCAACACCAAATAAATGATAGGTTTCGGTCCTTCTACGCGGACTTATATACAAGTCACTTACAAACAGGGGAAATTGATGTGCAGGCGTTTCTGGAGGATCTTGAGCTGCCTTCCGTCGAGGCGGAGGAGGCGGAGTCCCTTGGTCAGGACATCACGATCACTGAAATTCGTTGTGCCATTAAACAACTGGCGTGCAAAAAGACTCCGGGCAGCGATGGGCTGCCCATAGAATTCTATTTAACGTATATCGACTCCTGGCCCCCCCCCCCGACTGTTGAAGTTATACAAAAGAGGCCAAGCAGCGGGGCGTCTTGCCGACCTCCACTAGGGAGGCCATCATCATTCCCCTCCTTAAACCAGGGAAGAGCCCGACCGACCCATCCGCGTACCGACCTTTATCAATGCTCACCACTGATTATAAAATACTGAGTCGTGTACTGGCTGTGGGACTCCTCCCCTTCATGACGCGACTGGTGCACCCTGACCAGGCCGGCTTCATACCGACTCGCAATACTGCCAGCAATATACGCAGAATGGAGGGGCAAGCAGTCGTGCTTTCGGTGGACATTGCTAAGGCATTTGACAGCCTGGAATGGCCCTACTTGTTCCCAGTCATGAAAGCCTTCGGGCTTGGCGAGGGATATGTACGCTGGACTGGAATATTATATTCGTCGGCAAGCGCCAGAGTGAGGGCTGGTAGAGTGGTATCCTCCTCAGAACAGTGGGGTGTGGTACTAGGCAGGGTTGCCCACTCTCCCCACTGGTCTTTGCCCTAGCGATGGAAACTTTGGCGGCGAGGGCTAGGATGGGGAGGGAGTTCCGAGGCTTGAGGCTTAGCGGTCAGTCGCATTATATAATATATAATAAACAAATTAAAAACATTTTTTTTTTTAAATCGTTGCTTGGTATAATGTAGCCGGTTTCGCTATGGCCTATAATTGATACCAGGACACCCGTTTAGGTTAATTGCAGGTTTATTCTTAAACCGCTGCACAATTAACTGCAATACACCGGGAGCGCCGGAGCGGGCTCTCCACACTCATTGAATTCAGTGCGCCAATTATCTAAAATGGCCGCCGCCAGAAGTCTTGAAACGTCATTGCCGGACCTTGAAGGACTAGACCGCTACACCACATCTGGGTAGTCACAATTTGGTTTTCTTCTCTTGCTTCCGCGTTCAACATCTCTTCCAAAGTGCTTATTTGTTTTTCTGTTGCCCCCATCGCGCCGGTCAGATAGTTCAGTAATTAAGAGCGGGACTTCATGGTCTTTTTAGAGTCCATCTTTCCACACAGTCATTTGCTGGATTCTGCCTTTCTTTCCCCATCTTGAAGGTGATAAGTTCATCAAAAAAAATCGCCCACTGGCTAAGTGAGTGTCCTGCAATATTTACCAAGGTTTGTGGTATTACAAGGCCTTGCGCAAATTGACAATTACAAGTGTGTGGCAGCTTAGGTACTTGGTAAATCTCAAAGACAATAGAATAATATGTCGCGATGGATCAACAGGCAAAGTTAGAGCAATAGCCGTGTTAGAATGGCAATTTCAAGTACTCACCAAGTGGGCAAGTGGACAAGGGGGGTGGCCCAGCCCGGCCTCCTCCGGTCTCATGCCTGCACGCGTTTCGCGCCGCGGAAGCCCCAGCAGAATATTTAATGCGCCGGCTGGCGCGAGGCACTCGTTGGCGGCAGCGCAACGGCTCTGGAAGCCGCAGGGGAGGGTGAGAGATATAGTCCCGGTGCTCTCCCGGTCCACTTCCCTCTCCTTCTTCTAAGGCCCCCTGCGAGGGGCTAGACAACAATGGCAACAGTGGCGCGATGTTAGAGCGTCCCCCTTAGTAAGGGGAGGGGCGAAGTGCGGTGCGATGGGGGCCCAACCGCCTGTCGTTGCTGGGTTGAAGAATCGTATCCCCCATCAGAGGGCCTCGCTGTGGACTCACCTCAGAGCCAGGCAATTGATCAAGCCAGGCCTCCGGGCCTCCTAGGAATGGCCCGGCACGGCGTGCACTCTCCACCGCCTTCACCAGCCAGGCCCTACCAGGGAAGATGGAGCAGTAGCCGTGAGCTCCCCAGTCAGAATGAGGGAGCCAGCCAATGGGTCGGGGGGGGGGCAGAGAACCCCACAAGTTACAGGCACAGCAGCCACTCCCCCCCACTCCCCCCCTCAAGACCATGAGGGAGAGGCCTGTACTCTGTAGTGGAGCCGGGGCCTTGCGTGAGCAGCACAACCTGTGTCCGCGCTCGCGGCTCCTGCCAAAAGTCAGGTGGTGTTCCGGTCAGGGGAGATCAGCGCCATGAAACCCCTGGGTGACCGTGCGCTTAACAAATTCCGTATAGAATAGAATAGAATAGAATAGATCGCCCTCAGAGTGCCCAAGGGCTCATAGGAGACCGCCTATGCATCCTCTGCATCCTCTGCCTCCATTGACTCAGGCGCGGGCTCTCCTAGGGAAACGGCAGCTGCCAGGTGCTCCCCCTGTGGAGAGAGTCTCGGCGCTGGGGCACCACCGACTCCGCAATGCTCTCCAGGTCAGCAGCGCACCTCCGGAGGGTCTCCTAGTCGGTGGCGATATCCCGGTGCCGCACGGAATGCTGTAGTTGGGCCGGCGAGTCATGGAGTGAATTACTACACAAATGCACCTCAACTCTGTAATAAACCACTGCAAACAGCACCGCTTCATGAACAACCACGCCTCTTTGGGACTAAAGCAGGGCTTTTAACTCTTCTGCTGATTGCAAACAAGGGGCACTGCCTGTTACTATCATTTGGCCTCTTCTAAATATCCTTGAACCTAGGGCAATCCAAGCAGGCTTACTTACTTTGAAAGAGTAAAATGTCTTCACTTAAGCAAGATTGCCTCATTTCTAAAGCTCAAGTATTGTGCTGGAGTGTGTCTAAGGTAATATTTGATGAGCTGAGATGTTATTTCTGTCAAGTAAGTTTATATTCGGTTTTCCCATCTCACCCCTCAAATCCTAACTCAGTAACCTGGGGTCACTGTTGCAGCACCAATCATACCATAATTCAATCATTCCTGGACCTCTTCCTCCTGCCTTTAGACTGTAGCTTTTCTGCGGTGTAGGTACAACAGCATATGAAGAAAAGACGGACATACATCAAGTTCAAAGAGCAACACCAGTCGTCTTGATACTATGATGTTCAGATAGTGCAAAAAACTGGAGTGGCCAGGTCCTATCTTCAAACGTACATCTGTCACATAACATGGGACAAACGTTCTTAATCCGATTTCCTTTCTCTGATTTTGCTTTGGTAAAGTTACTCTCAAATTTGGGAATGGTAGGTGATCCATAGCAGCAGAGGTGTGCCTTCATTTCGACTGCTTACTCAGAAGCCAGGCTAAGGTCTGCCCCAACCTTACCTTTAATACACCTTAAAAAAAGCATGCTTTACAAGACATGTTTTATATTAAATACATTTTAATAGGACATGTTTAACTACTTTAATGTGTGCCAGTATCTGGTAAATAGTTTACTTTTTTGGAATACCAAAGGAGATTCCTTGATGCCACTGCCAGTTTCCTCATATCAAGCAACACAAACAAGCATTTAAAATGCAATGGTCTCGGCATTATTAAAGGTAGAGCTATTGGCATTGCTCATGACATTTTTTTTTAATCATAAATAAATGGCATTGTCATTTATATTGCCAGTAGCTTAATTGCTTGCAGATGCAAGACCTATTGCATTAGCACCCACACACAGAGTAAGTAGTAGAGTAGTAGAGTGAGTAGTTGATAGTGAGTAGGAGAGAGTTATTAGTAAAGAGAGTATTAGAGAGCGAGCAGTAAAAAGTGCAAGAGTGAGTATTAAATAGTGAGAGAGTGAGCAGTAAAGAGTCCTAGAGCCACACACATTTACATGCACAGCCACACCCTTACATATACAAAGTGTATTTTTAGTTTCAGTAGTAAAGAGTGAGTAGTATAGAGTGACTTATTATGAGTGAGTAATGTTGAGTAGTAGAGAGTGTGTGTGAGAGAGTGTGTGAGAGAGAGAGAGAGAGAGAGAGAGTGCGAGAGAAAGAGTGCGAGAGAGAGAGAGAGAGAGTGTGAGAGCGTGTAGGCAGGCAGTGTCTGCTTCAAAGTGCTGCCGCGGCCTGCATTTATTCACTAGGCCGCGGGAGGAGTGGCCTTCCGGGCGTGGCAGCAGCTTCAATTTACAATGGGACGCGGCGGTCTGAAGCTCTCTAGGCAGCAGGGGCTTCAAAGAGCTATGGGGCCTGATTTAGTAGGCGGCAACCGGAGTCAATGAGAAGCAGAGGCCTCAATGAACTGCTGCAACCCGTGCTCACTAGGCAGCTGGGCCCTCAAAGACCGCAGATGGCCTGTGTGCTCTAAGCCACACGTTGTCCTGCAGACCTATGTTCTCTAGGCACCTGGCTTCAAGGAGCTGCAGCATCTCGAGCTCTTTGCTGGTCTTTGCTTCCTAGGCAGCGCGGCTTTCAAATTTTACAGAGGCCTGTGCTGTTTCTGCAGTAGGAGATAGAAGTAGTTTCAGAGCAAAAATGATCTAGGCAGGCAGGGCTTCAATGAGCTATAATCGTGTGTGCCCTCCTAGTAGCAAGGGCTTCAAGGAGCTGCAGCATCTTGAGCACTTTGCGCGGCCTTTGCTTCCTAGGCAGGCAGCGCGGCTTTGAAGTGTCACAGAGGCCTGTGCTGTTTCTGCCATAAGGGCTAGTAGGGGTTTCAGACCAAAAATCACCTAGGCAGGCAGGGCTTCAATGAGCTGTAATCGTGTGTGCCCTCCTGGTAGCAAGGGCTTCAAGGAGCTGCAGCATCTTGAGCACTTTGCGTGGCCTCTGCTTCCTAGGCAGCGCGGCTTTGGAGTGTCACAGAAGCCTGTGCTGTTATGTAGTAGGAGCTAGAAGGGGTTTCAGAGCAAAAATTATCTAGGCAGGCAGGGCTTCAACGAGCTGTAATCGTGTGTGGCCTCCTGGTAGCAAGGGCTTCAAGGAGCTGCATGGCCTGTGCTGTCCGGCCGGGGCGGGCGATTTCTAGGCGGGAAAGCACTTTAGACAGCAAGAGCTTCAATGAGCTGTAGTGGTTTGTGCTCTCCTGGTAGCAAGGGCTTCAAAGGGCTTCAGCGACCTGTGCTACCCGGCGGTGGCAGGCGATTTGAGTAATAGGCAGTAATGGATTCAATGAGTAGCAGCTGCCTGTGTTCTCTGTCTGGTGTAGGAAAGAAGGGTCCCAGTAGAAGTTGATACATTTACTTAGATTTATTCAATGTCATAACAAGCAATGTCAATTAATCACAATGCATGAGCTGCGTCATTTAGTAAATAAAAGTGCCCCAAGAAGGGAAGGAAAGTGGGAAAGCGTGATGCTGTGAGGGAAAGGACAGTGAGGGAATAGAGATGGTGACAAATCATCTATTGCAAAGTTATTTCAAAATGCAATATGAGTACGTGGCTTCAGATCTCTGAGCCAAAAAATTAAGGGATTAAACATATCCCAAAGGAATTAAACTGTTTCTGTTGACACTGAAGTATTCGGAATCATGGGGGAGAGCCAACAGAACAAAATATAGAAGTAGCCGTCGACGTTTCGACCCCACGCTACACTTGTAGGCGTAATTATAACCTTACATCGGGGTCTTCATCAGGACAGGGTAATCAGCAGAGGGGCACTACAATATCTGCTCATGTAGAGCAAATTTCATGGCCTTGACCAAGCCGGACAATCAGGCTGAATCCATAAAGAGCACTGGGTTGCGAATACCCTGCTCTGTGATATCGCCGCACGACGTGGGGATACCAGTCACCTCCAATATACCGCATCTGCAAATATTAAATATTAAACCAGGGAGTGTATTTGAAACTACACCACTGGTTTGGTGGCCAGGCCTAAATAGAGGAGTTGGGCTCACCTGATTTTTGAATTTGCGTTGTTAAAAATAGAAGCCTGACTGCAAAAGATACGCGTGGCTCGGTGAGGAAATTAATCACGTAGTTTTAGCACCCCGGACCTAAATAGCCCAGGAGAGTTAGATGTGTGTAGTTTCACAAATAATTCCTTGTAAACGAACGCGGAGTTCAAAACTTCCGTCTTTCCGCGATGGCTGACTGTGCACCAGCCATCGCGGAAAGACGGAAGTTTTGAACTCCGCGTTCGTTTACAAAAGATGCGGTAAACGTGAGGCGATCTGTATGGACGCTCCGCCGTGACAAAGGAATTATTTGTGAAACTACACACATCTAACTCTCCTGGGCTATTTAGGTCCGGGGTGCTAAAACTACGTGATTAATTTCCTCACCGAGCCACGCGTATCTTTTGCAGTCAGGCTTCTATTTTTAACAACGCGAATTCAAAAATATATCACAGAGCAGGATATTCGCAACCCAGTGCTCTTTATGGATTCAGCCTGATTGTCCGGCTTGGTCAAGGCCATGAAATTTGCTCTACATGAGCAGATATTGTAGTGCCCCTCTGCTGATTACCCTGTCCTGATGAAGACCCCGATGTAAGGTTATAATTACGCCTACAAGTGTAGCGTGGGGTCGAAACGTCGACGGCTACTTCTATATTTTGTTCTGTTGGCTCTCCCCCATGATTCCGAATACTTCAGTGTCAACAGAAACAGTTTAATTCCTTTGGGATATGTTGTAATCCCTTAATTGTTTGGCTCAGAGATCTGAAGCCACGTACTCATATTGCATTTTGAAATAACTTTGCAATAGATGATTTGTCACCAACTCTATTCCCTCACTGTCCTTTCCCTCACAGCATCACGCTTTCCCACTTTCCTTCCCTTCTTGGGGCACTTTTATTTACTAAATGACGCAGCTCATGCATTGTGATTAATTGACATTGCTTGTTATGACATTGAATAAATCTAAGTAAATGTATCAACTTCTACTGGGACCCTTCTTTCCTACACCATTTAGCACCCAGGTCCCATGTGGATTTCTTGGGTAGAACCCCCCCCTTAAATCATGTGTTCTCTGTCTGGCTTCAAAGCGCTGTACTGTCTGTGCCCTCGGGTCAACATAGGCTTGAACGAGCGGCGCGGCCTGTGCACGATCTTCGAGGAGCCTCAGTGGCCTGGGTTATTTCTGCAGCACCGGCTGGAAGGAGCTTTAGCGACGTGCTCTCCCTGCTTGGTGCTAGGAGCCAGAGCGGCCTTTGCTTGGATAGGGAGGGCCCGGGGCTGATAGAAATGTGTCGCTCTCGTGACAGCTGGTGAATAAAACGAAGCAGAAGGCGGTGTATTGTGTGTTCACAGGTCAGTCACACATCTCGGCAGTGACGGACTGGCCTCTAAGCACAAACTTCTCGCCACTCCCAAACATTCCCGTATTCATTCACAGCAGAGGTCGATCACACTCGTACCAAGTTGTTGGTGGTGTGACAGGCCGGTGTTGGTGTGTGGCCAGAGAGATGAAAAGGAGATGGGAAGGGAAAGGAGGGGGGGGGGGGGGGTGTAAGCAGGTATAAAACGGCACCTGCTGCAACTAAAAATGAGGAAAAGCAGATTAGTCAGAATAATTTGAGTCTAGTCAAAGGGACGCTGCTGTCTACAGGACCGTGCGCCCCTCTGAACATTGGCACCCTGGGCCTGAACTCAACTAGCCCACGACAAACGCCAGCCCTGCCTCTCGCCCGCAAGCTGCTTCAATAAGCTGCCGCGGCTTATGTTTTATAGGCTGCAAGGGCTTCAAGGAGCTGCAGCGGCTCGTGCTCCCTGCTTGAAGTGAGCTCTAGTCATCACCGGCTTCAAAGAGCTAGCTGCTGCATCATGCGCTCCGACCCCGGAGTCTCCGGGACCTGCGGCGGCCAATGCTTCCCGAGCCGCGGCCTCTTCTGCTTGTGCTCCCACGGGCTTCAAGGCGCTGCAAACCTTGGAGATCAACACTTTGAGCTGAATCGAAGGCTGGGAAGTAGTCACACTCTCACTACTCGGAGTAACGGGGAGGGAGCGGGCAGGGGAGAAACAGAGAGACAGGCACTGAGAGAGTGGGAGGAGCCAGGGAAGAGCGAGACCCGGAGAAACTCTCCTGCCGTGTGCTGAGGTGAGCAAAGGCGGTGGGGAGACCACTCTCCCACCCGGTGCCGAGGCTAGCAAAGACAGGGGGCGAGACCACTCTCCCGTCCGGTGCAGAGGTGAGCAAAGAGGGTGGGGAGACCACTCTCCCGTCCGGTATCAAGGTGAGCAAAGACTGGAGCTGAGGTTAGCAAAGACAGGGGCAGGGGGGAGACCACTATGGGGCACGCAGGACGAGAAGCGCCGAGAGAGCAAGAAGCACTTCCTTAGCAGCAGTAATCACTTGTTTCCAGAAGCGCGCAGAGAGACTGCTGGGAACGGGAGGGTAGAGGGAGGAGGGAGACTGGATGGAGGCGAGCTGGGAGTGAGAGTGCAGGGAGGTGGGAGGTTACAGGGGAGAGGAGCGTGCAGGACTAGAAGCGCCGAGAGGGAGCCTGCCGGAGCTACGGACTGGGAGGACGGGTGAGAGCGAAAGGGAGTAGGGAGGTGGGAGTCTGCAAGGAAATAGCAAGAAGGAGACAAAGGAAAATCAATGGAACAGTGGGGGAAAGAAACGAGCAGCCTACCTTACCAGCAGCAAAATGGCGGCCTCAAGCTTCAGGAATTTTTCGGATTTGGGGGCGTGTTCGGTGTTCAGAATGGGCGTGGCCTAAAAGTGGAAAGAAGAACACCGAACACACCTCCAAATCCGAAAAGGACGGAGCCAATTTGGAGAGACGGCTCTCTCCTCCAATGGCTGGCCTCCATTTAGGAAGCCAGCCAATGGGAGAGAGCCAAAATTAGAGGCGGGATAAAGAGCCCCTCTAAGAAACATAAGATCTCGCTACTTCTGGTTCCGCCTTCGGCAGAACCGGATAGTACCTCGACCTAAAAAAGTGGACCAGGAGGAATGAATATCTAGAAATTTCTCTAATAGGGGACTATCAATTCTCCTATACTGGGGACACTGTCCACTCATTCACCATTATATAAATGTAAATACCAACACATATCCTTGAAGAAGTGATTATATATTTTATTTATCGTAATCAAAGGGAATAGTTTCCTGTCTAAGTTTTCATAAGTTTCAGATTTACATTATACTCATATATACTTACATGTGTACACAAATATATACAACAAGAAGCAACAAATAAATAGAATACATACAATGAAACGTAATCCCAAAATTCCTTTTCACCCAGAAAGAATTATTAAAACTAAAGCTAAGTGCCCTCCTATTAGTTATAGGAAGTGCACTTCGAGGTAGTCCTGCACAATCGGTTTGGGAAAATGTAGAACCTAAATGTGAGGATTGTGCAATGAATAGAATTCCAAAATGTTTTAAATAATTTGGTACGACGACTCTTTTATGTAACGTGTCGACGCGGTCGCGTTTCGGCCTTCCGACCAATCTTGGCCTCCTCAGGACAATAGATTCAAGGACCTACAGAAATACATAGAATCACAGAATGACTTGTGCACCCTTACAACCACCTGTCGTTCGCTCTGTGCCACCATCATCCCAATGTATGTCACGGGAACTCAGAAAAAAGGAAGCAACTCAAAATACACAGTGGAAAGAAAAGCTGAATAAACATCATTAATAGAAAAGGATAAAAGGCAGGTGTCCTAGGGCTACAACCACAGTGATATACCTCCCCAGGTTCTAAAAGGTGTAAGCAAGATACTATAGTTCCGCGACACCCACGCGTGTACACCAAAAGAAGACAAATGACATATAAAACTTCAAGGCCCCTATGACAAGAGTATAGAGGTAAAAGGGCGTGTAACACCCAACTTAAATGTGCCCGCGACAGAGAGCGAAGTATCAATAAAACAGGCTACCCAGTAGCCACTCACGTATGCCACACAGATTGGACAAACCCTTTGTGTCACATCGCCATGTTAAAGAAACTATGGAGGGAAACACAAAAAATATATATACTAAAGCTTAGGCTTCACCTCTGGATGGTACAAAATGCCCGCACACAGTAACTAGGAGACCCACAGTGACTTAAACACCTGTCCGTCGTCCCTTACCTCCAACGCGGTAAAGATGTCTCCCGGGGGACACTGCCTCGAGTAGCTAGATCGGTAATATATACCGTAATATAAGTACTGTAAGGAAAAAAGGGGCAGGTGAAGTTGAAATTACGTTGTCTAGGCCGCTTTTCCCTCCCTAGCCAAGGCGACAAAGACCAAAAAGCCCCCCTCCCTCCCACACTCACTCGCTCGCTCTTCTCACCTAAAAAAAATCTTCTAGAGCGATCCAAACACTTAACAGGATCTCCAGTTCTCGAAGCGGCTCATCAGCGTCCGATGCTGGGACATCCCCAATTAAATCAACAAGTTATGTGATCAGTTGTTACTATTACTGCATCCAGATGTCAGAGTACTTGTTTGTGATTGAATATCAGTATCATCATGAGATACTAAACACAGTTTTGAGTCGGAAATGGAAAGTAGCACCAAAAGAGATAGAAGCTGAAATTATTGGCTAACAGGTCACCTTGTTGTAAATGGGTGCCACTGGTCACACTGCAGAGCGTGGGGTTGGGGTGGGGCTGAGGGGTGGCGGGGGGTTACTTCATCGGCACCAGCGCCGAAGGTCCTTTGGCCACAGTTTATTATTCCACATTGAAATGGTGTTGTTTTAAAATACGATTTGTCAATTAAGTTTTACTTTGCGGTGCCACAACCCAGCTTTGTATCACTCAGAGGTCGATAAAATAAATATATTTCATAACTGCACCAATTTACTGAGCACCCAGAGATGGCAGTGTTCGCTCTATGTGCTATAAAATATTAGAGATTAAGAAAGACGACATTGTTAGGTTAAAAATCAATTGTATTAAAATACAAGTTTGGTGCTGTATACATGAACCCTGCAGCAATGTGAAAACAAGTTGTCCCACATGAACTGACTGGCTGCGTGTCTTGGGTGACTCAGTCTTAAGAAACTCACCACTTCACAGTAAAACCCCGGGGTTTTACCTGAAACACCCCTTTGAAACGTGTAAAGGGAATGTGTGGTCGTGTTTTGCGCACAGGAAACCGTTTAAAATGACACACGAGGTTTTACAATTTTCATGACCTGAATTGTTAACATTTCAGAATTCAAATGATCCGGGCTCTGACGGCGGAACATACTTTACGTACCCTATGCTTTGTTGCGCTGTTTATTTATCTGGAAGTGTTGTAAGGCGCTATGTGTCTCCTTGGCATGGTACGGCTTGTTAGAGGCGCGTGTATAGCGCTTATTCGCTCTTCTTCCCACTATCTGTAGAAAAGAACCGGCACCTGCCCATTCCACGCCTCTCTAGCCAGAACTTAGAAACACTGTCAGAAGCTGCAAGCGCAACCTGCGGAAGGGGCCTGTTGCACAGCGCCACTGTTTGCATTGTAAAATATTCCTTCGTACAGCAGCGAATGTCTCTTCCCGGCAGCCTTTGCGGGGGGCTGCATAGCCTCCCTCCTGGTCAGGGTAAGGAGGGGGGTACTTTAAGCACTTACACGGTCATTATACTCCCCTTCGAGCCTCCTAAGCACGCTCCGCCCCCTCGTCCTCCTGGAGGCTTATCAGTCATTAGCTATGCATAACAAGTATGACGTTAAGCGCTCAATACACTACAATGGGATGCGTATCACTATAAAATAAATTAAATACATGTCAGAGATGATCTGTAGAGAGCTGATCGGCACAGGTGGTAGCAAGAGAATACTTGATGAAAGAGGACTTTGAGGGTGTGAAATCTGCAGCCATCAAATACTGTTGCAAGTCATTAGCTATGCATAACAAGTGTGATGTAAAGCGCTCAATACACTACAATGGGATGCGTATCACTATAAAATAAATTAAATACATGTCAGAGAGGGTCTGTAGAGAGCTGATCGGCACAAGTGGTAGCGAGAGAATACTTGGAGAAAGAGGACTTTGAGGGTGTGAAATCTGCAGCCATCAAATACTGTTGCAACAAGGAGGAGTTAACAACTGAAGAGGGAGAGGCTGAAGGTGGGAGGGCGGGTGAGAGAAGAGGCAGCCAGCTTGTTTATGAGCGCCGCGCGCCTCGGGAACAGCGCTGCGCGCCCCTCTGCAGACTCCCCCTGCATTCCAGAGAGGCGCGCGACGCGATCCGGTCTGCCCTGCAATGCTGTGGAGACAAGACCTGGCCGCGCGCACATTATCCTATGGGGAAACGCTGCGCGCGGCCAGGTCTTGTCTCACTTCGGTGTTCTCAGACTGCTGAGATGCCGACAATAGTTCTCTAAAAAGCACTGCGTCCGATGTGATGGGATCGGCTCGTGCTTCCGACTGAAACTAGAAAGTGGACTAAACACTCCCTACCCAGATGGCCGGCTCTTCCTACTGGGAATACATCGCGCTAGAGACAGGACTAACCCCCCAACATCGAGCTGTCCTACTCGGCAAACACGCTACAATACAGCGTATTAGGAGTAAAGGTACACACCTTGTACCTCATGGGGCCAACAGCAAAAAATAAGATAAAAAATAATATCAGGCACTATAACAAATAAAAATAAAAACAAATACAAGTATAAATCAACCCACCAAATGAAACCAAATACACAAGGACATATCAATTAAAGATAAAGTACAAAGAAAAATCAGGAAATGAAGCACAAGAACTCACTATTAGGCACTAACCATGTTCATATAATCATCACAGTAACCTAAACATACTCAATCAGTGCCTGCGCTATCTACCTGTGACAAAGAGGTTTGGGAGTAACAGGTCAGCACAGAGGTCGACATACAATCTAAGCTGGTATTATTTGAGTGTACATCAACCTCAGTCCTCAAGGGTTATAGGAGAGGGGATGAGACAACAAACTATATATCTTGTCATACAATACAAGGTTTGAACTACAAGAATATATTCCTAAAAAGATACAAAAAGACTCAAGTGAGAAAATGGTCCAGCTGAATAATGCAGTATTATACATATTTACAAACTGGATGGGGCATAACAAGTGATCTAAATAGATGAACCACCTCCCATCTTATGGTACTATTAATGCCCATATTTCATCACAATCATTCAAACCCGATCTTGCAGTTTGACATTTTTCAATCATCCGTGCCTCCAGTTTGTTTAAGGTTATCTGTAAAGTCACTTTATTTTGAGGTTCACCACCAAAAGTACCAACCACCTGATATTGTTTTCATTGTGGTTACATTCACAATAGTGTTAAACCAACGGGGCTCCCTGTGTTTTGCACCTGATTCTTGACTGATGTTGCATTATTCTCAATTTAACATTTTGAGTTGTTTGTCTATATATACTTTATCACAAGGACATGTGAGGGAATACACAACATTTTTGGTGTTGCAGTTGGAGAAACTTGTTTGGATGTGTCTCTTGCCATTAAGCGTTACAAATTTAGAATTGGTAGTATTTATACAGACCGCACAGCCATTTAATTTAAAATGTCCTACCACGGGTGGGAGCCTTAGCATGTTTCTAAAATCCCTTTACAGTGGCAAGGGCTGTGTCGCTTTCACCAGGTTTGTCGGATATTTTTACCTTTGCGGAATGCAATTAGGGGTTTAGGAATGTCAAACTGTTGCATTAATCTCCAATTCCTCAAGATAATCTGTTTGACTTTATTCGCTTTAGGATTGTAAATCAAGACGCAAGTCATCCTGTCCATTACCTGTTTTTCCTTTGGGGAAAGGAGAGTTTCACGTGGTGTGAACCACTCTCTCTTGCGCTGTTCTAACCAGTTTTCTTGGGTACCCTCAATTGCATAGCTTAATTTGCAATTTCTCTGCGTTTTCAAAATAATCTGTTTTATTAGTACAATTAAGTCGAATCCTCAAGAACTGCCCATATGGCAAGTTCTCTTTGAGGGTCCTAGCGTGTCCACTATTAAAATGTCATAGGGTATTGCGGTCTGTGGGCTTAGTGTAAAGACATATTTCTAGTCTTCCTCATTATGAAGGACACAAAGAACTAAAAAATTGATTTTCGAATTACTGTAAGTGATGGAAACATTTTAATCAGCTGAACGGGCATTGAGCCAATTGTGAAAAGCCAATAATTGTTCTTCAGTCCCAGACCATATCAGGAAGATGTTGTCAATAAATTGACTCCATTGAACAATCTGTGTCTTAAAAGGTGTAGTCTCATGGAAAATAAAGTTCCTCTCAAATGCGTCCATTACAAAATTTGCTATCTCCGGGGCGAAACAGCCCATTGCTACGCCTCACATCAGATTAGAAGAAATGAAAGTAAGGTTGCTAGTCTGATTTCTTCTCAAAGTAGTTCATGGTACAAGAAAGATTCTACGGAGCAGGGATTTGAATTGAAGTATTTGAGAATGGTTAATGTTCTGTAAATATTTAAAGTGTGATTTCCTAGCTAACAGTTTAATTTCAAGTTTGTTTCAAATGCCTAGCCGAATGGTGGTCATACAGTGTTTAGTTCAAGTTTTTAACTCCTCTGTCCAAAATATGAACCACACAGAGGAAAACAGCATGCCATAGTCATGGAAACCAACAACCACCCCGCCCCCACCCCGACCATAAATACACAATGAAAACTTAATAAAAATGAAGATAGGGATGAAATAAGGTTGTTTTCTTGAAAGTTGGTCATTTTCATTCCTATAGAGGTTACTGTGACATCTGGTGGACACTTGCCTAAGTATGAAAGGAGCTAGTTATTCTTTACAAAGTCATACCTCCTGCAGCACCACTATGGTCCAGGCTCCTCTTCTTAACTCCACGGGACACTATCATAATAGGAGTTATCACAGAGAAAAGCCAGCGCCAAGGAGATATGGGCCTCAAAGTGCCTGCCGGAAAAAAGAGAATATGTTAGATTATTGATTACTTTAATAATGACTGTTTGGTAGGCCAGTACTTCCAAAATCAAACCCACGGCCCAATTTCAAATGAGAAAACTATTATGTATGTTTGTTTACTGTATAAGTGCCAGCCCATCTGTTTTTAACACATGCAGCTTAGCAAATGCTACGTATCTGGCATCTGTTACGGTATACTACGAAAATTGCGGAAGATTTTCAGATGGCTACCCATTGAATCCAGAAAATCTTTGGTCCAAAGACTAGTTGTTAGCCGTCTGGATTATGGCAATGCAATGTATACCTCCATCAATGAAGGCCTGTTAACTAAGCTACAAACCCTCCAAAACGCTGCTGCACGCTTGGTGCTAGGTTTGCCCCCCAGGTCCCCCTCCTTGCCCTGTCCTAGACAATTGCACTGGCTCCCAGTGCGACAAAGAAGCCAGTTTAAGATCCTTAGTCTCACACATAAACATCTAAATGGGACTGGACCTTCTTATCTTGTTGAGAAAGTGGCCAGGTACAAACCCTCCAGAACATTAAGGTCTAGTACTAAAGCCCTTTTGGTACAGCCTAGGGCTAGAACGTCGAGAATGGGTTGTAGAGCCTTTTCTTATTTAGCCCCCCATCTATGGAACAAACTACCTGCGCATCTGCTGTCTCTCTCCAATCATCAGGCTTTTCGTAAGAGCTTAAAAACCTGGCTCAATTAATTTTCTCTCCATTTCCCCCTTCTATACTTGGTTGTCATTTGTTGCTAAGCGCCTTGAGACTTTTGTGAAATGTGCGCTATACAAAAAATTATGACTACGATCGGGTTTAGTTCAGTACGAGTCAAGTTCAATTATTCATTATCATTTATTTATATCTATGGGGCTGTGGCTTAGCAAGACAGCCAACAGGAAGCACCAGGTCTCAGCTCCGGGCCCTTGCCGAATAATCCTGCAGCATTCTGAGAGACCCCTGCTGCTTTTTCCCACAAAAGCACTGCTAGTGTGTGCATATTCCCTGGACTGCCTATTACCGTGCTGAGGTGCTGTGAGGAGGCTCAACTTCCTGTGCCATTGATCACGGCCTAGGTCACTGCTGCAGCCAGGAGCGTGGCAAAGGAGGAAAGCCATGGTACCCAGCCACTTTCCGTGGTGCAGCCTTCCTTGGCTAAGGGGTAGGAAGGGGACCCCAAAGCGACGTGGACCCAAACAGCAAATCACTAGGAGGAATGTGGCAGTGTCATGGGAGTGGAGGGTGGGAGTGGGGCCTGATCCGGGTGGTAGGGGGGAGGCCTTCTAAATCAAAAGAGATTGTGAGCACTTGGCCCATGGACCTGGCAGCAATTGGAGGTCATATGGGAGGCTGAGCCCTGGTGCCCTTTACAGCCTTCTTTGGGTGCGGCTCCTGTAGTTACGGAGCATGCAGGGCACTCCCAGTGGCATAAAAGACTGCCACATTTAACTAGAGTCTGCCCTGAGACGGAGTACTTCCCCAAGAGGGCTTGCTCGCACTCATGTGTACTGAAGTGGTGAGTGGCTAGACATTGTGGACGCTGGTCTGAATGCAAATCCCTGGGGTGATATTAGTGATGGGGAAGTACAGAGCAGTGAAGGCATCATAGCAGACGAGGATGGACTAATATGTTGGGAGGATCAAAATTATTGGGCATGTGGGACAAAGGTGGCAAGTTGGTGGCCAATGATGCGGCCAAGAGCCTAAATTTATTGGCAATTACTCAACTGGGTTAAGCATTGCAGACATAAATTGATATTATCTAAGTGGAGGTCAACTTATAGTGTGCCAGGTTCACAAAGTTAATGAAGGGACCATAAACTGGGACCATAAACTGGAAGCCACAGTGGAAGTGGTGAAGGCTGAATACGATGGAGGACCCGATTGACTGATGCAATTCAGAGAAGGAGGCCCGCCCAGAAGACGTTGAGGGTAGGTCGCACTGCAATAACTTATACTTTGTTGGATTCCCTCCGAATGGGAGGGGTTTAAGGGACGAAGGGTTCAAGGATTAGGAACTCTTTATTCAGCTCGGATCAGTCCCTCCTGTTCATTATTAAGCGGGTGAACAGGATGCTGATGCCTCCTCCACCGCAGTGAGCATCCCCATGGCCCCCCCATGCATGCGAGCGCGACCACTGATCTCAATAATTCTCAATTAATGAGACTTTGATTGTATCCTTTGGAGGAGACGTCAAGAAAGGATTCTCACCTTTGATAACTGCACTGTTACAATCTTCCCGGACAATATGCAAAGTCTCCAAGACGAATATAAATCCTGCACAGGGGTTAAGCAAAAGCTCAGAGAAATGGGCATCCAATATGTGCAGTTATATCCAGCTACGGTGTGTGTACTGCAAGATGGATGAGCACACATCTTCACTGACCCGGAGGTTGTCTGGAATTGACTAAGCGTTTGTCGAATCACATCAAAGGTCAGGCCCCAGAGCATTCCTAAGACCTCAAGAAGGGACAAAAAGATCTAGCAGAGATGAAAGATATGGCAACAAACTACCCTGTCCTAGTGCTCTGGTAGTAGTAGTGGCTTATGATGGCACGCTGAATATGGTGAGGAAAGATGAGGTCTCGGAGCAGAGCCGGGAAATGGTAAAAAGCACTAGTGACTCTATGGCTACTTCCTCCTCACTCGGAGCTATGGAACCGGGGCCTTAAAAGACTATGCCAGGCGAGATGGGCGAAACATTCTTCTGGTACTTGAGAGGGAACAAGTACCCCAAATGACGTGGATTCGAGGACCTGGATAGTCGGAGGCCTGGTACTCTGAAAGAAGGGGGTGGTTTACTATTTTTATGACCAAAGCATTTGGCACGAATAACTATTTCTATTTAGGGAAATCTACGAGGATATCCCTCATCTCTTGGGGGCACTGGTACAGTGGGGGCCCGGAGGGAGGTACCTATACGTGGGAGGTGGTCGACCCCGGTTACCTCTTGACACGGTGGGCCCTTACTTCTCCTCAGGCTCCCTCCTTTCACTGCTGTGGAGACAACATCTGTTTCAGGCAGCCCTGATCATGGATTTTGCTGGGCGCTACCAGGGCGGTATCCTCCCCAGCCTATGTCAGTACAATACAACCGTTTTGGGCGTTCTTGGTTTTATTCATACATATACCATAGGACTGTAACAGGACAAACTTCAGGGGAAGGATGGGGAGACTCCAGTCGATATGATGCGTTTCCGGGGGTAGGGGATAACAGGACGTTCAAGAACAGTTTCTGCAAGTTTTATTGCATTTTTACAGTACACTAACAATGAATATGTTTTCTTTGTAATAATTTAGAATGGTGCTGATGAGACTTATGTTGCAAGCACATGGGATACACAGTGGATCAGAGCTCCAAACTAAGTTCCTTATCTGAGGAAGTCCCAGGGCAAAGAAGGGGTAATCTATATTCTTCTACTTTATTAAGGTGACAATGGTAACATTTTCAACATGGAACGTCTGTTGTCTTAATGGTTACACAAAAGAAGACATGGCACACACGTACCTTAAGCCCTACCCAATTGACATTGCGGGGTGGAAATGGCTATTTCCTGTTTCTAGTGGGCGCAAACAAATATGCAGTTCTCTCCGGTCTTAATGACTGTGACTGACTGAGTGGGAAACATACCATATCAGGCACCGGAGATAGCAGTAGCATACCCTCTGATTGGCATCTTCGAGACGATCGCCCAGCATCGGAGTCCCTGTCTGTGGAGCTATTCCCGGAAACTCCTGTTCCTTCCCTGGGAGCGGGGACTTGGGAAGTTAACCCCCATGTAGAAATAATGGCTATTTCCCCTGGGGAGCAACAGAATGATACTTTAGGTCCAAAAGAGTACACCCTGGAACATAACGTACTCTCATGGAAAATTGCGGGGTTGGCAGGGAAAGTCTCAGACCCCCTTTGGGTACAGTTCGTCAGCCACTTCTCGATAATATGTCTTCAAGAGACGTGGCTTGTTAACTGTAATCTCTCGTTGGTGGGGTACAGAGCGTTTTTTGTCCCAGCAACCCCATCAAAAAGTGGTAGAGAAAAGGGAGGTTTGGCAATCTTTACATCTTAGGCCTTGAGATGTAACATCAAGGTTGTCCCTGTCGTAAACAGAAACATACAGGCCATCTCCCTGGGGAAAAAAACAATAGTTTTTATGTGATAAACTTCTATAACGCCACCCATAAAGAAGAGGGTTGTGGGATTACCGAGCTGAATAATTTTATTGAACAGCGCTGTGGCTTTTCTAGAAGTAACCTGATCATTGTAGGAGACTTTAACGTCCACCTATGTGGTGATCCTAAATCTAATGACATAGGGACACTGGGTTGCCCGTTGATTTCGGGACTTAATTTTGAGCACTCTAAACAGGGTAATGTTCTTAACGATATGCCTAACCAGTTCGATTTGTCCTCCGCAATGAGTTACACTTCTCCGCTTAGTAAGCAAGGGGAACCGACCTATAAAGGCAGAGGAGGTGGATCCTTTATAGATCACATATTGCTCTCCAGAAACATCCTATTTCTTCTTCAGGGTTTTTTAATAGTACCAAGCGCATACAGTGATCATAACCCGGTCTGTGTCACTATAGGTGGGAGCATTATGAAGAAAAAGGGTCTAGTAAGAGGTACTAATACGCTGCACCAATCGATGGTGGGCGGCGGTTAAAATGGAACCATGTAATTCCGTCCCTTTTTCATGAAAGACTCAAAGAAGTTTGTGCAGCACAAATCTCTTGTTGCCTCCACGACGAATCATCGGCCACTGGAATTCTTAAAGCCTTTGAAGGAATTGCTTCCAAAGTGGGGGGTATGTTATCTGCGCCAGGGAAACCCAGGGTGTTTAGTGATCCCAAATGGTTCTGTCCCCTATGTTCTAAAGCCGCAAAAGATCTTAAGGCGGTACTGAAAGAAACGCCTAGGGACAGAACCCAGATAGCTAGACTCCGGAAAAATTATAAAAAAGTGTTGGCTACTCGAAAAATGGAAATGAAAGAAGCAATCTGGAGGGAGCTCCTTGATCCACTGACTATCTAGCAGCTCCAGATTCTGGAACATCATTAATTGATCGCCTTTTTTAGTGGAAGGGGCAAAAGAAGTGGGCACCAACATAACTGAGGACGAATGGGTGTCCCATTTTGTCAACATTTTTAAAAGTACATCAATCCCGCTGTACTTGCTGGATAAGTCATCGGGCAAGGATGTAGTTGTGTTCTCTGTTAACGAAATGGATGAGGGTATTAACAACCTTACAAACAAGAAGGCCCCAGGCCAGGACGGTATCCCTCCCCCCGGACCTTTTTAAATCAAATCCCTCCTTTTGGGCCTCGATCTTGGCCGTGGTGGGTAATGCCGCGGCTAAATAAGGATGCCCAACATATTGGGGAATCTCAACAATTGTGCCAGTATTTAAAAAGGGAGATCGCAATAGCACAATGAATTATAGGCCAATCTCCCTGCTTGACTCCGTTGTAAAGGTTATGGGGGGGGAGTCATTTTGAAGAGATTGGGCGGAGGAGAATAAGATCATCTCAGATATCCAGTATGGGTTCCGCCCAGGCCACTCGACTATGGCACAATGCCTAAATCTCTACCTGAACCTAGGAAAGTACACCATCGCTCGCTCAGGAGCTACCGACATGACCTTCATGGATCTTTCGTCCGCTTTTGACTGCGTCAACCGGGGAAAGCTGTGACCGTCCATGAGGGCCATGGGAGTGGAGCCCAATTTGGTGGACTTTCTGATGGAACTGTTTAGAGATACCAAGGCAAACATCAGATACACACACCATAGACCTCAAGGTTACTAGGAATTTTAACACTGAAAGGGGGGTGCGTCAGGGGTGTTGATTGGCACCTTTCCTTTTTAATCTTTATTTCAATGACCTAGAGGGATCACTGTTAGAAACTGGGGCTGACTACCCGTATGTGGGCAGGCGGGGCCTGCCCGTCTTGCTATATGCAGACGACGCAGTCCTCCTGGCACGTACTCTGAAAGGGTTACAAACCCTACTTGATGCTTTCCATGGGTTTATGGCAAAAAGTGATCTGTCCATAAATAACTCCAAATCCTATGTGATGCAGGTAGGGTTGCGCCCAAAACGACAATATCTTTTCATGGTGAATGGCGATAGAGCGCCAATATGCACGACCTTTTGGTATCTGGGTGTCCTTTTAGACGACCGGCTTAGCTGGGTCGCTCTGCATAACAAGAAAAGGGGAGAGGTCACAAGGGCTAACACTGCGCTATTTGGCTTTGCAGGCAAAATGGGCAACCGCCCTGTGGCTGCAATGTTAAAAATCTATCGAGCTAGAAATATATCTATAGCCAGCTACGGGAGTGACCTATGGGGATAATCCGGACTTGAGGGTCTACAGGTGACGGAAAACAATTTTTAAAACAGCTAATGAGTGTTCCAAAGGGGACTGCGAACATAATAGTACACGAAGAAACCGGTACGCCTTATAAAAGTGACATCTTGGCTTTGCGTCCCTTAACTTTCTGGCTACAATGTTGGCTTAATAATCACCTTGATCTCACACACAAACTTCTTAAAGAGATCATGAGCCTAGATCATATGATTAACATTCCATGGATGAACTATTTAAAGATGTGTTTTAGCGAGCTGGGACGCTTGGACCTGTTTTTAACACCGGATTGTATTATCAAAGAAGACGTAGCACTTGTAAAACACTCCTTTATCCTACGTAAAATAATGGAAAGAGAGGAGAAAGAACTGTTGCAACCAAGTGTCCGTAAATATATGATGTTCAAAACATCAATTGACTTGGAACCATATTTATCTTGGCCGTAACCAGCCTATGAGAGATTTTTACTAATCAGGTTTAGAATGGACCTTTTCCATCTCTTACTAGCTGTTCCTAGGGGATGTCATAAAGGGAAACTGCTAGCACCCTGTGGCTGCGACAACCTGTCTCTACAGGACCTGCTGCATTTCATGTTTTTTTGCAATTTTATGTAACGCCCAGGATCTTTTATTTAAAAACTCTTTTAAAAAAGTTACATTTTGTGCAAGTACGTCCCGCTCTCTATTACCTGCAACTGTTAAAACCTGAATGTATTCCTTTTGTGGCCGTTTTTTTTAAATGTTCTCTGAAGTAAAGAAAATGTCTGGAAGTCTAAATGAAATGGTCAAAAGTATTTTACGATTTTATTAACTCGTTCTATTTATTGGATCTCCTATGATGCCCTCCCCATCGCGTTATCATTGAAGTTATATCATCACTACTGTTTTAAAAATCGGGAACAGGTACATCTAATGTGTTTGTATATTGTGTATTTTAACTTGTGACTATAATGTATTTTGTAAACTTGCAACTTCTTTGGTTTCATATCAAGTAAACCGAATAAAGTACATTGAATTGAATTGACATTGCGTTTCTACAGGCGATGCATCCAATTGATGCAGAGGTGCAGAAGATGCATACGAAGTAGAGAGAAAAGGTTTATGCAGCTACATATTCAGCTTACACCAGGGGCTTGCTTATATGGGTGGCTCCTTTCAGCATGAATATTCACACACAGATGTTGATGGGAGCTACATTCTGGTACATGGCTTATTAGCAACTCACAGGCAGTGACTTCCTGGTCGATGCGGATTACATGCAAAGATGGCATGTTGATGGGGAGAGGGAAAGTAGAATGCTTTGATGGCTCTTGAAGAGAGAATGTCGCTCCTCTATTATAATGTCTTTGATGGGCCTGGATGTCTCACTGGTCACAGGCAAGTATTGATGTTGAAAAACAAGTAGGAGAGTAAGGAGTTGTGTCCGTAGTCGTCGGACGGGGAATACTCCTGATTCCCTGGTCAAGGTTTGAAAGAACAAAATGGAGGAGTACTACCCGATGAGGGTAACTGAAGGCTTTTGTCTAAACTCAGGAAACATTGTTCCTTTGTTAGGAAACCCCTCACTCACCACCTAGTGGTGACTTGCTTCATCATCGGGGCCCACCCAAGTGGCCTAGCGTCACTTGGGTGTGCTTCAACACCTGCAATTGCAGTGGAGCTGGTAGTGAAATGTGGGGTGCAAACAAAAAAGAGTGTAAGTGTTAAAATTGTCCTGGTATGCTTTTATATAAAGTTTAATAAAAAAGTTACTGGACAAAATTAAAAATATCGATGAGATAGTAGTAGGGAAGTTACGACCTACTTATCTCTGTTTTATGTGTTGGTCGACATGTTTCTACCATCAGGGGAAAATCCCCGGTATTCCTCAGGACCAAAACAAGGAAGTGGGTGGTATGTGCCCCCTAAAAGACACACCCAGCCCTAAATCCTCGGACGACCAGAAGAAAAATAGACTTCTGGGTACGCACACCTAAAATTAAGGGTGCTGAAAAACCTGTGGAAAAGGAAGAAAAGTGAATAAAATAATTACTATCCTGTTACGTAGTGCAGTGATAGAGTGCAGGATACGTGCAATTATTCTGGCTTTCCACAGTGGTGGTTGACACAGTGCCTTCATCGATGCAGAGCGTGTCTACAGGTGCTGTGCAAACGTGCTCATAGCTTTAGAGTTAAAATATCTAAAAAATAAGGTCTGAATTAAGCCTTAGTGCGTGCTTTATAAAATACATGCTGGCATCGTAGTCTGGGGTGCACTAAGTCGGAGTGCTCATATTTTGTACCGCCGGTGCCAGCTAAGTGGTGATTAATCGCTTTTTGTAGGACCTGTTCAGGGTTCGTGGTCAACAGAAAGAGACAAACTGGACTAACAAACATAAACAACATAGAGTAATTCACGACATGTGTTTTGGCAGAAAGATGGAATAGGGCTTACAATGCTGGGGCTCAGGTCGAGCTGCATCAAGCAGGAGTAGGGCGCTATGCCGGTAACAACATAATCTAGGAACAAAAGGATATGCTGTTGGTAAAGGGATAACTCCCCTATTCAGCGCTAGGGGGTGGCCTCCTTGGTTGGTCCTGCTTGGAGTGAGGGAGGGAAAAGGACAACATACAGTTGTGTTGGCGGAATCAGGCCGATCACCTACTTCTCCGTGCTCGCTGCTTGGTAGCAACGAGACAGTGAGGGCGTGGCGCATAAATGCGTTTGTTTGCTTCCGGTGAAGCCCGTGTCAGTACGGGAGCCCGGGAGGGTCAAGGGAAGCATTGGTTACCAACCGGCGCAAGAGCATGCGCAAAGGTGTGGTAAACAGTGGCTGACTGCTTGGGGCCAACACAACTGTAAGTTGTCCTTTTCCCTCCCTCACTCCAAGCAGGACCAACCACGGAGGCCACCCCCTAGCGCTGAATAGGGGAGTTATCCCTTTACCAACAACATATCCTTTTGTTCCTAGATTATGTTGTTACCGGCATAGCGCCCTACTCCTGCTTGATGCAGCTCGACCTGAGCCCCAGCATTGTAAGCCCTATTCCATCTTTCTGCCAAAACACATGTCGTGAATTACTCTATGTTGTTTATGTTTGTTAGTCCAGTTTGTCTCTTTCTGTTGACCACGAACCCTGAACAGGTCCTACAAAAAGCGATTAATCACCACTTACCTGGCACCGGCGGTACAAAATATGAGCACTCCGACTTAGTGCACCCCAGACTACGATGCCAGCATGTATTTTATAAAGCACGCACTAAGGCTTAATTCAGACCTTATTTTTTAGATATTTTAACTCTAAAGCTATGAGCACGTTTGCACAGCACCTGTAGACACGCTCTGCATCGATGAAGGCACTGTGTCAACCACCACTGTGGAAAGCCAGAATAATTGCACGTATCCTGCACTCTATCACTGCACTACGTAACAGGATAGTAATTATTTTATTCACTTTTCTTCCTTTTCCACAGGTTTTTCAGCACCCTTAATTTTAGGTGTGCGTACCCAGAAGTCTATTTTTCTTCTGGTCGTCCGAGGATTTAGGGCTGGGTGTGTCTTTTAGGGGGCACATACCACCCACTTCCTTGTTTTGGTCCTGAGGAATACCGGGGATTTTCCCCTGATGGTAGAAACATGTCGACCAACACATAAAACAGAGATAAGTAGGTCGTAACTTCCCTACTACTATCTCATCGATATTTTTAATTTTGTCCAGTAACTTTTTTATTAAACTTTATATAAAAGCATACCAGGACAATTTTAACACTTACACTCTTTTTTGTTTGCACCCCACATTTCACTACCAGCTCCACTGCAATTGCAGGTGTTGAAGCACACCCAAGTGACGCTAGGCCACTTGGGTGGGCCCCGATGATGAAGCAAGTCACCACTAGGTGGTGAGTGAGGGGTTTCCTAACAAAGGAACAATGTTTCCTGAGTTTAGACAAAAGCCTTCAGTTACCCTCACAGGCAAGTATTAACATCACCATATTTCATTACTTGAAGACGCACTACATAAAAACAGTGACTGGCTTGTCGGACCATGTGACTTCTTACCTTAGTATCATCAGAATTCCCAGATTTACCTGGGACATAGCAGCTAAGCTAAAACAGCTCAAAAAGCAGGAATTCCTGGGCACCCTTGAGAGTATGCAGTCAGGCAAAACTCCAGGATTAGATGATTTTCCACCCGGATTTTACTGCCACTTGTGGATAAACCTCACAGAAAACCTGTTGGAGGTATACGAGGACTGGTATCATCGATGTAGGTGCACTGACTCAATGAGGGAAGCCCAAGTCCTGATGATACTTAAGCAGAACAGGGACATGATTGACTTAGTCTCTTATAGACCTCTACCGATGATCAATGCTGATATCAAGATATTGGCCAATCCCCGGGCTAATAAACTGAACCAGGAGGCAGCCTCTCTGGTCCATTCGGACTAGTGTGGCATCATCCCTGGCACTAACACGCAAATGGTCTTACACAGACTCCACCACGGCATGGATATGGTCCAGATACTGAACTGGAGGCGGCACTGATAGGGTTAGACTCCAAAAAAGCTTTTGATACATTAGACTGAGATAATATGCACACAGGATTTCTCAGTATGGAAATTTGGGCAGAAGTTTAGAGGCTGGTTCAAGTTACTATAGGCCGACCCAGTGGCCAAAGTAAAATCAGGGAGATGTGTTTCAGAACAGTGGGTGATAGAGTGTGGCATGAGACTAAGCGTTCCTCTTTTGCCATGATAGTAAAATGGCATGCTCTTAGACTCCAAGACCGTATGCAGAAATGGGCAAAATTGCAGTCGTGAACACCCCGCACATAGTCTCGACATACCCAGACTATACCTTGCTTTACTTATCCCACTCCACAGAGGTGATCCCAGTCCTGTTACATGAATTACACCTCTTTAGGAGGATGTCCATGATGCAACTCAAATAGCACAAGACTATTATTCTCACTGGCAGTATATGCCAGGTTACTCCAGGAGGAGCTGCAGAGATAAGGATTGGGGTGAGAAAGGACAAATTTCGCACCTGGGTATCCAGATAACACATTCACCTGAGCGCCAATAGGCTTATTAGATGGGTTGGGTACTCATCGGGTTGGGGCATCAGTCAACTTCTGGAATTTACATCCTGCAAAATTCGATTATCATGTTCCATGCTCGACTTTCAAGGCACTGGACAAGCTGCTCATTTCCTTGGTATGGGCTGAGAAGAGAAGGAGGATGGGCCCAGCATATGTTAAAAGAGATGAGATGAAGTGGATTGTGCCGTCCGGTTCTGGAGTTATATTATCTAGCAACACAGCTCCAGCCCGAACGCAGTGGTGTGCTGAGAAAGATAAATGGGAGAAGACATTGATGGGGGGCGCACTGTAGAACTAGAAATGTTACCCCGGTACCAGATACAGGAGACACACCAATGCATCAAGCTCCCTGCACTGGTTATCATCAGAGTACTACATAGGCCGCTGTTCGATATCCCTGCATCTGGAATTTATTAAACCGAGATAAAAAATAAGATATGTCCCTGAAGAGATGGCGGGAGGGAGGATGCTTTACATCAGGCAATCTATACCCGTCAAAAAGATTTCTACATTTGTACGTATGCCTGTGCAACTTTCGATGTCGGCAGAGGTCAGTTCCTGCAATTCACTAAATTAATTTACATGGCCAGAGAATCCAGTGTCTGCTACGTTGCAATCCATGATGGAGGGTGTTGGGGGCTGCTAACTGATCTGTAGACTTTATACAGCACTAACAGCAGACAGAGTGAAGCCCCCTGTAGCGGGTTGAAAAGTGGGAGGAGGATTTGAGAGACCCCTTTGTTGATAAAGAATGAATAGCTATCCATGAGCTAGTACACACGATGGCTAGCAACCTGCAGTTCAAACTATCACATTGTAATGTACTACATCGGACTTATTTGACCCCAATGAGACTAAACATTTAAGGGAGACACGAAATGGGTCAAGATCGCATTCAGGCTGCATAAAGGGATGGATAGAGAAGGCTATGAGTTGACTAAGTCAACCGTGAGAGCACATCAGTTAGTTGTAACAACAGACCATGACCTAGAACCATATCTGAAAGTTGTTGATAATGCTAATCACAGATATCTACTGACCAAGTTTAGGCTGAATAAATTTCATCTCCTTCTCTCTGGGCGCCCATGTTGGACCAAGGCATCAGAATTAGAATTGTGTACTTGTGATGGATTTTCGATAATGGACACTGCTCACTTCATGTTCTTTTGTGGTTATTTTACGGACATTCGGAAAAAATTCATTGTACCCCTACTAAAGGATAAAGGGTTTAGAAAATTGAAACCGGCCCTATTGTATCTTCAGTTACTGTCAAATACGTGGGAAATCATTAATGTTGCTACATTTTTAACCATAGCCATGAGAGTAAGGAAAAAACTAGTTAGTTTTAGATAAAAGTCTTGCATGGTCTGTTTTTAGAGTTTATAAATAATGAATTTTAAGAAAATTGGATTATCTGTGTATGCTTTTAAATTTGCACATGAATTTGGTATATATTCTGTATAGTTTTTATCTTTTTTTATATTTTTTTTGCTGTCTGTTAACCATATTGTAATTTGGTACCTCGGCCCTTCTTTTCTTTGGGACTTTGTATACTTTTGTGGTTTTTGTTATGAACCGAACAAAGTATTTCTGACTGACTGACTGACTAAACAGTCTTTCAGCAACGGTCTGCAGGCTGCCCTAAAAGTGGTTGAGATAATGCAAGCTTCAGCAATATGTTTTGGGAGTACCAGTATGAGGCTATTGGGAGGAGAGGAGACATTGCAAAGAGTGACATGTAGGGCTCTTACCCTCACAGTGAAACAAAGCCTGGTGGGACACCTTTTGAGATCCAAGAAGAGTAAAATGCCATGCAAGTTCACCACCTTATGGTTTGTGTTAGGGACAAGGCATATAGCAATCCACTGGATCTCAGCGAGAGCGCCTTTATATGAGGCATGGCTGAAAGACATGACAGAAGGGGCACTGGCTGAAGAGAGGCACCTCAAAGTGGTTAGAAATTACGACAAAGCAGTGAATGAGTTTGAGCAATTGGCAGTAATTGACATTGTAGGAGTGGCCCTGATTTTGCATGTTTATTGTGTAAGGTTGTTGCAACTGTTTGTTTGCTACTTACTAGACTACTGAATGCTGATGAACTGTGTTGTAAGTGCATTTATCTTTCTGTCAGCTACAGAGATCATGTTGTATGCCATTGTATTGTATGTTATTTTTGTTTTCTTTATTGTACATTGGTATAGTATGTTATTTTTGTTTTCTTTATTGTACATTGGTATATAGCTTTAAATGCATAAATGTGTTTTTTTTTAAACAAAGCTGCACACATTTATTTATTTCTACATATATTCTTAGTAACCTTATACAATACTCATTACATCTTACACCTAAAAATATTTATTGGCAAACATACTATTAAGGTAAATTTGATAAAAATCTATGAAGCTAGAGTAGGAAATCCCCTGCTCTCCCAAAAAAATGCAGATTAAAGTGAAAGGGTAAAGACACAAGGGTAAAGACACAAAATAGGAATATTCTATATTAACTTTTTTTTTTTAAAAGGTATAAAGTTTCTTTTTTAATCTAGCATTCCAATACAATGTAAGTACTAAGTGTCTATGCCAGAGATTTTATATGCTCTTAATCTCTATGAAATTGCACCTAATTTAATTTAGTCATGGTATTTAAAAACTAGTAAAAGAAAATATTTATCAAAAAAAAAAAGAATTCATTTTTGCCCTTACCATAGTAAGTACTTGCAGTGATAGACACTATCCAGAAAGATAAAGATATGCATATTATCATGCACAAGATAACTATATTGGTCATCATTTTGACATACTCTTCGTAGAGGTCGTCCTTATAGTAGGTCATGAACACTGATGAGATGAGCACCTAAGTGAATAAACAGTAAAAACAATCTTTTTAGTGAACACCTTATATACAGGATGACTGTCTCAAGTAACCACACAACTTCAGATTACTAGAGAAAAGAAAGCATCAGACGTTTTTAAAAGACCCCTTGTTGGCCAATTTGCATGAGGGGCAGTAGGAAGTTGTGATTTTGGTTGAGGTGGGTGTTAACCTCCTCAAGCAACAACCACAATCCCGGTCAGGGTGAACCACAAAAAGTCACTAAATTAACCTGTCTCTAACCCACTAACAACGTGGCACAAAAGCAGTTAGGCTTAACTTGAAGGCAATGTGTAGAAATTTATGAAGCACACGATCAGTAGTAAAGTGAAAACACAATGCAAGAAACATCCCACACCAATTTAGAATAAAAAGGAGAAACATTTAATAAATAGTTTGACAACTAAACAAATGAAATCCAATCAGTAGAACCTGATTTATGAATCGTCAACATTTTAGTGAAAAATTGCACCTAAAAAAAAAAATCAAAGTACCACCCATGGATATATAGTCGCACTAGACTGGGCAAAGACAAACATAATGGCCAACTACAATGGAGCATGGTTCTGATATAAGTTACGGATTGGGCCCGGTTCCAGCTACATTCAGACTTAGAAGAAATTTGAAAAGAAAGAGGTCTAAACAGGTAAAATGCAGTGGGGCAAGGCAGCCAGTGATGTTCGCGGAGGTATAGTCTGGTAGCTGCTGGACAAAGATGTAGTGAATTGGTCACTACTTAAAAAGTCGAAAATCTCCTACGGGGCAAAGCTGCAGGCGATAGCCTAAGGGGGCTCTATGAGGCTGGATAACCCTTCCAAGAGGAGCCACTGAACAGGATTTGTTGTTGTGACTACTGCAAAGTCAGGTCAATCAGCGAGCAGTTAAGTCCCAGGCTTCTGTCAGTTTCAAAGTAACTTTCTAGGTGGAATTTTTTTAAGTCCCGAGTTTCTGTTTTGGGCTGTTTGGCACCACTTCCAAGGGTCCAGAACTGGTGAGGAGCCACTTGGAGGTCAGGACTCATTTAGGCAGGGTTTAGGTGTGAAATGAAGGTGGTTGGAGATTTTTTTTGTCTTTGTAACTCAGAGCAGGAGGCCAGTCAAATAGCCCTTGTAGTCACTTTGGTAGTCCTGGGATCAAGCAGCCCGGCAGTCCTCTGAGGTAAAAAAGCAGTTCTTCTGACAGTCCTCTGTAGGGCCAGGAGAGAACTGAATAGTTTGTCTGAAGGGCCAATATTTATACTTGGTGCCAGTCTTTGAAATGGGAAAAACCTCTAGGCTCCCACCCTCGCCCACATCTTAATCTGAAACTCTCCTTCTTCTACTACCCAGTCTCCAAGAGGTGTAGGATGATAAAGGACTGATGTTCAGTTCCTAGAGTGTGTGATGGAGGCAGCCCCACTAGATACCCCCTTATCTCAATGTCTAGGATGAATACACAATGATCAACTGCTTCTCTACTCAAAGATGTGTTACCCAGTACAGAGGCCAAAGGCACCAAATGTGAGGACAACACAATTCCAACTTTCTAAAAGTGGCATTTCCAGAATTGCGACTTAAAATCTGACCTTAGAATCAAATTACAATTATTTTGAGACCCAACATGACATTTCTACCTGTTCCCAATCAAGTTAGCACTTGTTAAATGTAATAAGGTAACCCAATGTTATCTGAGACAAAGTGAGCACGAGTGACTGAGTGAAAAGTACTGTACTGTTTCCAGGATCCCTGAGGGGTCAGAGTTGTCATGTTCAATAGTTGCCAGAAACTATTCACTCCTTGGTTAGAGGGGCGCATAGTGGCACTGTGAGCAATTGGTCTACAGACTAACATATCCTTTGGGGTATCTTGAATCAGTCTGGACACCAATCCTTTAAATTATGTCAAAACGCACAGATCCTATATAGATTTGTATTATCTAAATGACAATTTGGGATAAGATGTGAGATCCTGCATCCAGTTGCGTTGTGCTCCAGTGGCTCTGATGAAACTTCCAATCAGGAGCTGAGAGGGTCTTCGATGCTAGGTCCTGCCTCGTATTGCATCGCACTGCATCGGTTACAAAGAGGAGGACGATCAGGAGCTGCATGGTGCTGTGATGCAAGGTCCTTCTTCAAGCTGCCTCACTCTGTCAGTTCAGACCCAGTTGGGCACAGTCAGCCAGGCAGATGCAGGACAGGTCTCTGTGTTAGCCGCCAGGCTTCATGGACCTTGCCCCTATTGCAAGATAGACAAGCATTGGCATAGCCAATAGGTCTCGCCTTTGGGACCTTATAAGTGTTTAGTTATCCAGCACAATATAATTGGTGCAACAACATCAAGTGTTGCATGGCTAAACACTTATAAGGTCTCGAAGGCGAGACCTATTGGCTATGCCAATGCTTGTTTTGAGTGAGTGGCTCGTGCAGGTATGCCACTGTGCGGAAGAGCTGCTGAGAGTGCTTTTACAGGAGCCCCTGTGATATTGCGCTTCTTCAAAATGTATCTTGGGTCTGGTGGAATACTTCTAGCCTCTATTCCTGTCGTCTCGCACCCAATGCATCCTTAAATGTCCCATGTACAGCCGAGGTTGACACTCCTATTACCCCTGCCCTCCAGTGACACTTCACCTGTCACAGGTGGTGGTGGAGGACGTGGTGGTGGACGTGGTGCTGGTGGTGGACATGGTGGTGGTGGAGGACATGGTGCTGGTGGTGGACGTGGTGCTGGTGGTGGACGTGGTGCTGGTGGTGGACCTGGTGGTGGACCTGGTGGTGGACCTGGTGGCGTTGGTGGATGACTATTGGGTAGGAGGGTGCTGACAGAATGCAGAAGGAGAGGAGGATCTCGAAGGGGGCACATGGGAGTGCAGAAAGAGGCCGAATATTAGAAACTAAAAAATGTTGAGTAGATAGAACACGAAACCAATTTAACGGGGGGTCCCTTCTTATAGCAAATGTGAATGTCCCATGGCACCCCGTTTTCAGTAAACAGGGGGACCATGGGGAGCTTAATCACCAATGATGATTGCATGCAATTAATTGATTAATCACTCATGATGATCGCGTGCGAAAGCTGGTGTTGTTCGAGTCAGGGCGTTGGCTTACCAATGTGTGATTCTGGGCAAAATAGTTAATCTCCTGTGCCTTCTAAAAAGGCAATGTTTTTCTGTGTGAATGTTCTCTTGTTAACTGGGTGTCTTGTAAAGGTCTCTACTACTCTTGAGTTCAGTTTGCGCTATTTGAATTTGCTAAACAAACAGCCAGCAGACCGTGTAAAGCAAGAGCCTATTATATCCGTTCATGTAGCGCACACACACCAATGAGGGTTCTGTACAACCCAGAACTACATTTAAAAAAAAAAAAAAACACGCCATGACTGCAGAGAGAGTGGCTCACAAAGAAAAGAAAAGAGTGCTTAGTGGCTAATTAAGAGACACTGTCTCGCGCCGCAAGAAAGAAAGATCCAGTCCTGGTGGGAGGGGCCAAAAGTGGACTGGGTGGTAATCAGGAGGGATTAAAAAGCCTCCTGGACAATGGTAACACCCGGTTTTGTACAATTAGTGATGCAAAATGATGCGCACCAATGCAAAACACGGGTGGAGTAGAAAGCGAGCTTCTGGAATCTAATTGATTCCAAGAAGCCCTCGCAAGGCGAGAGCAGCGCAAAGGGAGCTGCTAACGCCAGGCGAGACACTAAAAACGACCTTTTCCATAATGCAGTGAGATGGGTGCCGGGTTATATGCTGTCCCATACTGCTTTGGTCTAAAGTCAGGTGACCACTAAAGTTCATAAGCTTCCAGCTTCCGTTTCCAGGTGCTATGCTTTCTTGTCTTGTGCACGGACCTCTGGAATAATGTGATGAACTTTGGGATAAGAGACCAAGTTATGGAGGAGTTTGCCGTTGTTGTCCCCCCAGCCGTACACCCGCGCCACCGACGATCGCCACAGCATTTGGGCCGAGTATAACTAAATCTGGCAGATTTCCTCTCGAACCAATGTCAACTGCCGGGCGGGATCCGTGCGCCCAGCAAGAGATTGCTCTGCCTCCAACAGCGCCGCCCGGGACTCCAGCTCCGCAAATCGGGCCATTTGGTCCGCACGTTTGGCATGTACAAGCCCCCTTGCCACCCCGCGAATCACGGCTTTGCCAGCTTCCCACAGGGTCCCAGGTGAGGGAACTGAACCTTCGTTGGTGGAGAAATAGTGGCCTAGTTCCTGCTCTAGCGAGTCCACCAGTGTGGGGTTCTGTAGGAACCAAGCGTTGAGACGCCAGACCGCCCGCGGGCCCCACGTGGAAGAACGAAGTCGGAGGGAAACAGGGGAGTGGTCGGACAGTCCCCGGGGCAGAATAGCCACTCCAGAGACCAGGTGGCAGTCAGTGGCCGGAAGCAGGAGAAGGTCGATATGGGAATGGGTGTGATGGGAGGCCGATGTGTGGGTATATTGCACCTTGCGGGGATTCCAGACCCGCCACGCGTCACAGAGCCCCAGCCGGACAAAGCAGCAGCCGAGGAAATGGGGACCGCGGACGGAGTCCCGGTCCTGTCATGTTGAAGCTGCATGACGGCGTTAAAGTCACCCCCAACCACCGTGAGGCCCTGTGGAAGGGAGGAGAGAACCTGTGTAAGGCATCGAAGTGTCGGGGGCAGGAGGGCGGGCGGGATGTAGAGACTCAAGATATTTAGAGGGCAACCCTCCACCATGCCAGAGATCGCCACATAACGTCCCTGTGGGTCAGTGTCAGCCCTGGTTAGGGCAAAGGAAAGGCATTTTCTGAGCAGGATTGCCACCTCTCGGGTCCCGAGTGTGAACCCAGAGTGCCAAACCATCGCAAAACCATACCGGGCCAGGAAGTTGCATTGCGTGCCTAAGAGATGAGTTTTTTGGAGAAGAAGGACATATGCCGCGTGGAGGTGGGCCGCCCGGAGGATGGCCGTGCATTTAATACGGTCCAGCAGACCAATGATGTTCCAGGAGAGAATGTGGAGGGATCTAATCAGTCTATACGCCATCGGGGGAGGAGAAGATGTGGGGGGACAGAGGATCGCCGGGGAGCGCACCGAGGGAGAGAGGGCCAGCGGCACCGCGCGGGGTTAGGGGGAGCCGATCGGGGCAGTTAGTGGAACAGGAACCTTGGAGGCCCAAGGGGAAAGAAAGGGGGGGGGCAACCGCCCGCAGCTGCCCACCATGGCAGCCCGTAGGTGGCCAAAAATAACAAAGTGTTGGACCATAGGAGCTGCGTGTCAGGCATAGACCCACCCACTGCATTTCGCAAAGAAGGAGAACTGCAACCAGCCACCCGTAGGTACCACCAACAGCCGAGGAGCAGCCGAACAGAGCTAAATCAGAAGGCGGCCCATAGGCGGCCGAAAACAACAAACCAATGGGAGTCGACGGACTCTCCACCCACCTGTACCCCCCAACTCTCCCCACCCTACACTACAAAACAGGAAGCATCTGTCGCCCCGAATTCCAATCCAACAAAGACCCCGCTAGTGGTAGGTACTAAACTAAAATGGTTAGCAGACCCCCCCCCCCCTCGGCGGGCGGACCTCCTCCGGGATCCAGTCCTGCAGCGTATGGGCTTCGGCGCGGTGCCATCCGCCCGCTCGGGGGCCCTCTGGGACGGGGAACGAGTCGTCTGTAGCCGAAGGGGCCTCTCCTCCGTGAGCCAGGTCCACGCCGCCTGCCGGGAGTCGAAGAAGAGGGTCATGCCCTAAAAGATCACTTTGAGCCAGGCCTGGAAGAGGAGCCCATAGCAAAGGCCCATTGCTCTAAGCTTCTGCTTAACTTCGTCGTAAGAGCGACGCTGGGACTGAACTTCCCTCGAGTAGTCCAGGAACACCATTATCTTGGAGTCTTTGTGGTGCAGCGGCCCAAACTCCCTGGCCGCCCCCAAGATGGCATCCCTGTCGCAGAAGTTAAGGATGCGGAGGATGAAAGGATGGGCTGGGGCTCCCAGTGGCGGCTTGGGGGCCAGGGAGCGGTGGTCTCACTCCACCGCAAACCAGGGAGAGAGCTTTTCCTTGGGCATCCAGGAGCGGATCCAGTTCTCCAAAAAGGTGGCCACGTCAGTCTTCTCCACTCCCTCCGGGAAGCCCAGGAGGCGCAGGTTGTTCCAGCGCGCCCTATTTTCCGCGTCCTCGGCCCGGCGATGAAGCTCAGAGGTCTGCGACTGGAGATGGGCCACCTGAAACTTAGGGTAGTGACATGGTACTCCACAGTGGAGATCCGGGACTCAGCCTCTGTAATGCGCTCCGTGGCCTTGCGAAGGTCTTGGCGGATGAGAGCCACGTCAACACGCACCTCCCCTATCTTGCTCTTGACAGATGTTTGGGATGCAGAGATCGCTTGAAGAATGGTCGATAGATCCCCACCCCGGCTGGGCCAGAGCCAGGCACCACTCCTCCACCAGGCCCCCGGTCCGCTTTAGCGAACTGGTCTATTGTCGTTTGAGATGTGGGGCCAGGGGCCGCGAGTGCGCAGGGTTTGCCCATAGGTGAGGGGAGTCACCCGACACAGGGTGAGGAGGACAATCGCAGGACAGGCGGCCCCAGCCACCGGATACGCTGAGCGGATCTTCTTCAGGCCCCCCGGCTCACCCGTATCAGTCTCGCGGGTGGGGGGGCAGGAAGGATGTTGCACTATTGGGGATCAGAGCACCCCGCCCGCACCGGATCACCAAATGCAGAGGCAGCTGCAGCGGCACCTCGGGGGGAGGCGCGGGCCAACCAGACCACCAGTCTAACCCACAAATTGAGACGCCCGCAACCCCTCAGCCGAGGGCCAGAGAACACCTCAGCGCAGGGGGGGCACGCTTGCAGCTCCACAGACCAGCTCCCGGTCAGTATGGCAGTCTAGGCACACCGCTGAACGGAGGGGGCGCAAAGGTGGGCGTAGCAGCACAGCTCGGATCACCACCAGATATGGTGACCAAACCCCTAGCCCACACCGCAGCCCGCTCCAGGGAAGATGGACCAGACTCGCCAGTACACGCCAGAGGACCAGTCCCGGGGTGGACATGCGTTGTCGACCGCAGCCGGGCGCTGGACAGGGCGGCCTCAGATGTGCTTCTGGAGGAATCGGGTTGGCCAGTGGTCCTGTGTCTCAAGCCTCCTGCAGGCCGGCCGCCGCACGTTCTCCAGCCAGCGCACAAGATGGCGGTGCGCGCGGAAATCTCCAGTTGCAGAGACAGAGCCAAGCCTCTCAGTGTAGCCCCCCCGCTAGGCAGGATGGGTTGAGCAGATGGCAGGGAAGCCGCAGCGCTGGCTCGCAGACCCCCAGGGGGACCAACCAACTTCTCCTCCGCTCAGGCCCTTCTCGGTTGGGGACGATGGTGCCCACTCCGAGCCGGCCTCCCATTGCAGCTCTCCCGTAGGGATGGCAAGGCCCACACACAGCCCCAACACCAGGCCGGCAGGAGAGCCGATCGACCTCATCGCCACTCACCAATGGCCAAAACAGCACGTCCTGGAGGCAGTCTTATCGTCTGGGCAGCCCACCCCGGCTGCCCCCCGTCCTTCAGGCAGCAGCAGCGCCTCCAATGTCTAGACAGGCCCGCAACCGCTCCGGGGGCAGCCGAGGATCCTCTTGCCGCCGCCGCTGCCCCGGGGGCGGCCAGCAGGGCACCTTCCGCATTAGTCTCCGCAGCCCGCAACAGCCTCTAGTGCTCTCCCGGTCGGGCGAGACAGGGCAAGCGCCAGGCCGCCAAAAGGGCGAAGCAGTGCCCGGACAGGAGCGCGCAGGGACCGCCATCTTACGGGTGAGCAGGGACGCAGAGATAGAGGGTCCAGCAGGGACAGGGAAGGCACCAGGCAGCCCCCAAATGAAATCTGTGCACAGCCGAGAGGGAGGTGAGTCACGGCAGTGTGGTAGGGAGCTTCGATGGCAGCTGTGAAAGGCAGGATTCAGGCGGATGACGGAGGGGGTCCAGAGCACTCTTAGAGTGCGACCGCGATCTTGACGCCCAGGCCAGGCTCCCCCTCTCCCATTCTTAAGAAGCCCACGGCAGACCCCACTGACCTAAACAACTATCGCCCTATCTCCAATATCCCTACCGTAGCCAAACTGCTGGAAAAATGTGCGCACCTACAGCTAACCAAATAGATTGACCACTTTGACCTTCTCAACCAACACCAGTCAGGTTTCCATGCTGGCCATAGCACAGAATCAGCCATGACACACATCATCGACGATGCGCTGCAAATACTCAACCAAAATAGATCTTGCCTACTTATCCTACTTGACCTCTCCTCTGCCTTTCACACGGTCAAGCACAAGAATTTGTTACACCTCCTGAAACACAGAATGGGCCTATCTGGTATAGTGCTGAGCTGGTTCACTTAATTCAAAGTCAATAACGCCCTGTCCAAGCCTGTCCCAGTAACCCTGGGGGTACCGCAAGGATCCGCACTATCCCCAACACTTTTTAATCACTTCTGGGAACCCCTCACCGAAATTCTACAATCCACTAAGGTGCAATATCACATGTACGCAGATGATACACAGTTACCTCATGATACACACCCTAGAGGACATCATATTACTTAACACAGCTCTTAGGAATACTCAAAATTGGCTGGCAGAAAACCATCTTAAACTGAACGCCCTCAAGACTGAATTCCTACTAATAGCTGCGCCAGCTCAAATCCCGAAAATGCAAAACTTGATCAAACTTATCACGGCGTTTAACGTACAACCTACCATTGTGGACTCAGCGAAGTCACACGGAATAACGTTAGACAGTAACCAAGACACCAAGTTACTTGGAACAGAAACTTACGATCTCTGGGGATGCCAGATCCTCAAGAAATCCAGAAAAATTACTTCTGAAACCACAAAAATTCCTGAAGAAAAAAAACTTATAACAGATCCTTCTCTGGGATGGCACCCAGAATTTGGAACGCCTTACCCCCAGAAACCAGATTTAACCCGTCCTCTACTTCTTTTAAAAAGAAAGGTAAATCCATCCTCATGGCCAAATACACATGACTAGGGTCAGCTGAAACCCTGCAATGAGATGCTTTCGCGCTCTCAACTACAAGACACTTATTGATGCTAAATCTAACTATGCTGCTTTTTACTATATTCTATGTACATTTAATTGTATCTATTTCTATTTCCTGTATAAGTAACATGTATTGTCTGTACAGCGTTCGGATATCCGCTAGGATCTTGTTCGCTCTTTATAAAACTCTCCAAATTAAATAATTAAATAAAGGTGGGCGGTCCCGGGACTTTCGGGAAAGGCTGAGAATTTCTTGTCCAAAGCTTGGGCGGACAGCACGCTCAAACGTTATCGATCCAACTGGAGACGATGGTGTTGTTGGTGTCTGCGACGGGGTTTCAATCCAGAGGCAACTGATGTGACCGCCATCTTGAATTTTTTGGCCTCGCTAGCAGAGGAAGGTCTCTCCTATATCAATACCTTCAGGTCGGCCATTTCCGCTGGTCACGCATTGGTGGATGGTTCTCCGGTAGGAGAGCACCCTTTAGTGTGCCATCTTTTGCGTGGCATTCGCCTCTCTCTTCCCCCGGAACCTCGATATTCGAAGTTGTTGGATGTTAACAGAGTTTTGAATCTTTTCCAATCTTGGCAACCAAACAGGTTCTTGTCCAGGAAAGAGCTTTCCGCAAAACTGGCCATGCTGTTATGCCTGTTCTCTTGCAGATGGGACTCCGATGTTCGAGCTCTGGATGTGTCAGGAAGAATCTTCTCTCCCATGGGGGTGAATCTGCGGTACAGACCCTGAAGCACAGAGCGTAACTAGCCTAAAAGTACAGACCCCCTTTTACAAGCAGAAATCCAAACGCTGCCTAATGGCAGCTACTGACCCGAGAAATCAGGCGGTCAAGAGGGCGTAATCCTCGCCTCCGAGTCCTTAATAGAATTGAAACTTTGCGTTACATTAGCTAGGAAATTTTTCATTCTACCTCATTGCTTCCAGTGCCTGCTTCCAAGGGCTTTAACTAGTGGCAGACAAGTGCCCTTGATTCTTTTAGTTAAACTGAAAGACTTGATGCAGGAAATTGTTCCTTTAAGTTACCTTACATCCTTTTTACAGAAGAGATCCCCATCTGTGATATTCAAAACACTGTCCCAAGTGAGTATGTGAGGGTATACAACCTGTGTACCTTGTTTAATTATGTTGTGCCTTACCCTTGCCTTAAGAGGATAATTCCCTTTAACCGAGTTTGTTTTTACCACCTTGTCATTTGTGCTTTAGGGCTACTTTTTCTCCAGTGTTGGTCATCCTCTCTGCTGGTCTCGTTTGAAGATTTCCTGGTGGTCCTACATCGTCTCTACGCTCCCTAGGGGTACCAGAATGTCCTTGCTGTGTCTTGCTTGGCATAGGGTGGCGGTATCTCTGGGGAGAGGAAAGGCTCACTCTTCGCTCCTGTGGATTTTGTGCTTCGGCCTATGGACAGATTCCCCCACGACACTCTGGAGCATGTTATGTCCCTGCAGCCCACACAGGAGGCCAGCTAGCAAGCCTATGGAGCCACTCTGGTGGTCCTGGGAACAAGGGTTCAAGGAGCAGGTCCGGTCTTCCTTTCTCAAGCGGCAGGGCAGCCCTTTTAGCACCAGGTCAGCAGCGCAGTCCTTCAGTAGCAAAGTTGTTTTTCCTCAGAGTCTTTCACAGGTCCAGAAGTGATCCGATGAATAGCTCAGGAGGTATTTATACATGGTGCCAGCCTTTGAAAGTGAGGGACTCCCTATACTACCCCCCACATCTTGTCTCGGAAAGTTGTTCCCTTCCCCTGTCAAGGCTCCAAGGCGTCTGGGGTGAGGAGAGACTAGTGTCAGCTTCCTTTGTGTGTTGAGGAAAAGTGTCCTTCTGATTGGCATCATTTGTACGGGAACTCCATTGCTTTTTCATTGCCATCTCGTGTCAAACACTTCCACACGACACACCTGGTCGTTTTTGCTGATGCCTGAGGAAAATTCGAACTGACACAACAAAAACCATCTTGCAGCCTGCATTTCTGCCCAGGAACTGTCACACGCCCAACCCCCCTGTTCTCTGCAGTTCACCAGAAAGCCACAAGACACTCACCCCGAGTAAATGATTTATTCTCCATCTCCTGCTCCCAGCCTGGTAAACATCCTTGACACCGTGATCAGGTTATCTGGACAATGGTCTGACTGCTGGACCTTCATCAGGCTGATTAAATAATGACTTGAAAGGCCGGGTTTTGATCAAGGCAATTGAACAATGACCTGAAAAGACTAAGCCTTGATCAAAGCAGAGTGAACAATGATTTGTGTACCAAGCCTTGACCAGGTCACCATCTACAAACGTCGTCTGGATCTGGTTATCAACTGTAAACACTGCCCTGATTAAACAATGAACTAACAGCCAACAGACTGGGATGAAAAAGTATAAAAGGCTTGTAAGCTACAGAGTGAAGTAGCAGCCTCCTCTGTCTTGTCTCTGACTAGCTTGGGACTCTGTTCCATAGCCCGGGCTATTGAAATTAATCTGGGTTCCTCCTGCAGACGAAGGCTCCTGTGTCTTCTTTTACTAAGTATGGAAGGTATGGAACACTAGGGCGGTTCCCCCGCCACCGAGACCCAGTAAGTGGGTTTAACCGGTTCTTCAGTGTGCTAGAGGAAGACCTCTTTAAAATATAAGTGAGTATGGGTACAGCTCTGCCCCAACGACTCTTACAGGATGACTGATCCTGTCCACACTTAGCCTCCTTTGTGTCACTTGAACCTGAATCTGAATACTGATCCCTGGGAGGTTGCAGCCAATAGGGGTTCTTGCTTATTTAATCATTTGAATCCCTACAGAGGCCCGAAGAGTCAAGCAGGGGGAGCAGCAACAGTCCGCTCAAAGAGATCCAGTTCCTTGTTGAGTAGCACAATTCAACAAGCATTTACAATGCAATGGTTTCGCCTTTGGAAAAGTTAGAGCTATTGGCATTGCTCATGACATTTCTTTTTTTGTTTTTACTTATAAATAAATGGCATTGTTATTTACATTGTCAACAGCTCTGAGAGAGAAACATTGAACATAGGGGGGGGGAATTTTGTGGGGATCACACTGGGGACAGAAGAAAAGAGCTGATAAACCTATGCACTCTCACGGAGTGAGAGACAAAATCCGAGACAATCCGAGACAAAAAAAGTCATTGAATAAGAAGCAAATAAATGAGATTGACAATAAACACAACCAATGGTAAGCAATGGACAGGTTGTAGGCACACAGTAGGCATTTTGCAATCAGACAAGTTAAACTACGTGGGCTGGACCACAAAAAGTAATGTGTTCACGCTGCGTCAAAATGTCAGGAAGTTAAGAAACAAGCATGGCCAGTACAAATAAGTATGACCTTAATGGGCTGCACTATCAAAGACACACTCATCACTCTGAACTCACACTAGCACTGTTCATCCCCTGCACTTGCACAGGGAAACCACTTCTCCTCCCCTGGCTTTCACAAACACCTCTCCTGTTGCACTCACATAGGCACACATCCTGTATCAGCACTTACACATGAAACCCCCCTGCCTCTGCACTCACAGATAGGCCCACCCGTCCTCCTACACCCACAGGCCCACCCCCTTCTCCTGCATCCACACAGGGCCACCCCCTTCTCCTGCATCCACACAGGCCCACCCCTTCTCCTGTAGAACACCACTCACCCCGCACTGGCACAGAAATCCCTGCACTCGGAGCAACACCCCTCGCGCCGCACGCATTCAGGTACATTGGCACAGACGCACCTCCCACCTCCGCACCTTAATAAAAACACTCCCTGCTGACTTTGGCAGTTTTAGAGCTATCACCTAGAGGTGTATAGACTCCGGATGCTGTGCCACCCGGTCCCTTGGGAAATGGCTGTTTTTGAAACCTCAAAATCAAACATAATTACGTTAAAGACCAGTGATCGGGATTTCGGAAGATATATTACCATAAAGAACATGACCCCAACATAAAATCTCTAAGAAGGGCTCAAATATATATTAAATCGACCACTCATTCCAATAATAAGTGTAACCAAAACACGAAAAGGTTTAAACAGTGTAGAATGTATTGTGTTTTATTTCTCCAGCCTGCTACATATTTACCCTAACATTCTGTTCACTATTAAGATGGGCAAATAGTGGGCCACTGTAAATTATACATTTTAATGTGTCGGCAGCACAGCACTACATATGAGAAAAGTGATTACCACACAATATACAGCATATGCACACTCCATGAAGCAGCATAACATGCATGTAGTACTCCATAGATGTGTTAGCTTCATGAACAGTCACGCTGGTGATTGTTTTCCCAGTCTGGAAGGATGAGAGGCTAACATCACCAGCCAGGTTTGCACCATGTGACCCACAATCTCAGACCACTTAGGACAACGGAAGCAAAAGAACAAACAATGGACGGAATGCTGAACAATGCAAACATTCACCCCCAGTCACAAGGATGTGGTAACTATGCAGCTGTCTTCTTTAAGGTGTAGGTAAAACCTCGAGAAAAAATGCAGTAATTATGGTGGTTAAAAGTTGAAAGTGCCTTGCTGTTGCCTGGCAACGAGATCCACCCACTAATCACGGGCCTCCGCAGTGCTCTGTCAGGTGTGCTGCTGAATTTGCACAGGTGGGCCAAACATCCAGTATTGACTCCCAAAATAAGACTTCACAATCTGTACAGCTTCGATTGGGAGCCGTGGGATTTGAGGGGAGACTCGCAATAAGCCACACACCTTGTTTCGATATGGAATATGACTGATGCGTGCTCAATGTGACCTGTGTCCAGCCATTCCTTGCCACTATCTGGAGCAAGCTTCCAGTGCCTTCAGCAGACTCCCTGCCACCTCGCAGAGAGCGGACCTTCAGTTCTGAGAGACAGCTCCCTCAAGGCAGGCAACAACACAGACAGCGGGTGGGGGTAGGCAGGCAGCAACACAGACAGCGGGTGGGGGTAGGCAGACAACAACACAGACAGCGGGTGGGGGTAGGCAGGCAGCAACACAGACAGCGGGTGGGGGTAGGCAGGCAGCAACACAGACAGCGGGTGGGGGTAGGCAGGCAGCAACACAGACAGCGGGTGGGGGTAGGCAGGCAACAACACAGACAGCGGGTGGGGGTAGGCAGGCAGCAACACAGACAGCGGGTGGGGGTAGGCAGGCAACAACACAGACAGCGGGTGGGGGTAGGCAGGCAACAACACAGACAGCGGGTGGGGGTAGGCAGGCAAAAACACAGACAGCGGGTGGGGGTAGGCAGGCAACAACACAGACAGCGGGTGGGGGTAGGCAGGCAACAACACAGACAGCGGGTGGGGGTAGGCAGGCAGCAACACAGACAGCGGGTGGGGGTAGGCAGGCAGCAACAGAGACAGCGGGTGGGGGTAGGCAGGCAAAAACACAGACAGCGGGTGGGGGTAGGCAGACAGCAACACAGACAGCAGGTGGAGGTAGGCAGGCAGCAACACAGACAGCGGGTGGGGGTAGGCAGGCAACAACACAGACAGCGGGTGGGGGTAGGCAGGCAACAACACAGACAGCGGGTGGGGGTAGGCAGGCAACAACACAGACAGCGGGTGGGGTAGGCAGGCAGCAACAGAGACAGCGGGTGGGGGTAGGCAGGCAACAACAAAGACAGCGGGTGGGGGTAGGCAGGCAGCAACACAGACAGCGGGTGGGGGTAGGCAGAAAACAACACGGACGAATTTTAAAAGCATATTTTCTTTTTTTTTTGCAGTAATGTGAATGCAAGCAGCATTGAGAAAACAACTGGTGCTAAGGCCAAGTTGACAGAGGAGTTTTTACACTGTGCTCTACATGAATATATTTGCATTTTGTACCACTAAAAGTGAATGAGGTATAATTGATTTTGTGCATTTCATTGCGTCCGTTGTGCACTATGTTTTATCACCATCATGTAGTAAGCTGGTTGCAAACTAAGGGCAAAAAATGAGCATACAAAAACAGCTTCCTCTCAACAAGCATTAGATGGAAGATGGAAAACATGCACAAAAATAGTTTGCATTTTTAACCCATTTCATTCTGACCTCTAAATTAGGCCCCCTGCCTGAAAACAAAATGCAACAGGAACCTGTGCTTGAAAGCTCACAAAAATAAACGTAAGTCACCCAAGGCAAACATGTTTCAGTCTATCACCAATGATACCTCACTGAGACTGCTTTTCAACAAGCTTTTTGCCAAAACGAATAGAATATTATCATTCGAAAATGCCTGAAAAAATATTAACTTTGTTCAGTAGCTTTCACCTTTACGTTTCAAAACTGGACAAACTGTTTTTCACGTTGCACAACTAAGGTAGCTTGAATATGCAAGGAACTTGCTTATACAGGAAAAATTGGAAAATGTTACAGATCAACTCTTCAGAACCAAACCTGCGTACCTGTCTGTTCCCGACAGTGGGGGAGCAGCAGTGGGTGTCTGTGATTGTATTCTACAATAATACCCTGACCATGTCCTGTTTGATCGTGTCCAGCCAGGGAAGGATGCAACGATGGACTGAAAGGCTCTGTAGGCTCTGTTGCATGATGGCGAGGAGTGTGGTCTCCAAAGTGGATTTCTCCGTCCCCGGGGCATCAGCCTCTGAATCTAAGACCACTCCTTGGGAGGGCTTAGTAGTCTTGCGCGTCTCAAACGTGAGACGAGACTGTGATTTCTCAGTCTGGCCCATGATGTCGCCTATGAGGGTCTCTCTCCCGCCCAAGAGGGGACTGCACCACTATGGACAGAGCAGGGAGACCAGCCAAGCCAAGTCCACTGTAGTTACGCTATCCAGGCCCCTACACCACACCCAGCAGCAGGGAAATACACTATCTCCGCGTAGTGCAGACATGCCAGCCAATTCATAAAGTCAATCCACCACTCCCCACAGCGGCTGCAATCAGGAGCGTAAGCACGAGACACCAGCAACACAGTAATTTGAGTTGTATTCGGGCAAGGCGCTCACCAGCAATGACAGGCTCCCAAACGCTCACCCGCACCGTCCACTCCCCCAGGCAAGATTACTGCACAGTTGAGGAAGCCAGAAAACTTGAGATCAGAGCTCAGATCAAGAGCCTTCCCACTTCGTTATATGCCCCACGTTATGTCGCTGGCCACTATCTGGGGGCAGTCACACCATGGCAGGCAGCATCTCAAGGGCAGCGCTATTTGGATGGGTGGCGGGCTAGTAGTACATATAGGCCGCAGGGCTGGAGCACCAGGCCGCAGCCTGGCCTAAACCCACCTCCGCAGCAACCCGCGAGCCCCAGCACCCAGCAGCGGAGCGCACCTGGACCGCCCCCGCATCCACAGATGCAGGCCTAGCACACACCGTGCCCCCACTCACCGCCACCAGCACCAGGGCCCAGAGCACCGCCGTTCACCTGGGTCCGCCTCACACCTCCGATAATGGCTGCACAGCGCCGAAGCTCAGGGGCTGCCCACAGTCCGCTTCCGCACCCAAGGAGCAGCAGCCAACAGCAACCAAGACAAGGGCAACAGCAAAGTCGCAGGCACCGATCGTGCCGCCGCCGACTTAGTTCCGCGTGGGCCGCCATGCTTCTTGTGGGCCGCCGTCTTCCTTCTTCCCCTGGGCGGCGGGGGGGCGGGCACTTCCGGCCGGCCGCGCTAGGATTGGCCGGCCGGCCGGCCGGCTGAAGAAACCTCGGAGAGGACGAGGGGGGCGGGCGGGAGAGGACGAGGGGGGCGGGAAAGGACACGGACGTCGGGAGGGAGGCGGGAAACGTGGGGACGGCAGGAGGAGGGACACAAGGCAGGACAGCAGCAAGCACGGCCCGGCCGGACCAGACTCGGGGGCGTTCCCGGCGTCGCGTGACGTCGCCAAAGCCAAAGAATCTCGGGAACGCCCCCGTGTCTGGTCCGGCATTGATGGACAGGCCCCTCGTCCAATGGCTAGGCTCCATTTATGGAGCTAGCCAATGGGACGGGGGGGCGTGTTCCATAGTGCTTACTATACTCAATAGATTTCTCTGGAGGAGGAGCCTAACGGCTCCGCCCCCCAGCGAAACCTAAAAACTGCTAATTAATTAGGTTAACCACTCCAAGTCTGGTCTGGCAATACGCTCAAGCAGAACAAGGTCTGTAGACTCTGCTACCACCATAACGACAAAGGGACCCCCATCATTACTCTATTTCTTTAAGACACAGCAGGACCCCGGCCTCTGAAAGCATTGAAGGAAAGAGTGGGGTTACAAATCCACAGACACTAAGCCAGCAATCTCTAGAACTGGTTAAAGAGTCCAATACCCACAAGGACCAAACTGTCATTGATCAAACATATTGCAATGCCAGAACTCCATTATGCCTATTAGGCAATCTATGCATGGTCTCTCAAAATCAGGGAAAAAGCAGTAGTCTGTTTAATCAATCTGTTTTGACTGCTCAGACCCCTGGGACAGTAAGGACACAGTACCAAAGTTAATCCCATTAACATCAGCACTGAACGCAATTGCAGCGCTAGAATCTCACGCTGTGGAATTGCTTCTGGTAGTGGAACCAATAAAATCCTCTAAAAAGAGTAGAACAGAGACAAGTAGCACAACTGGGTGGTGGGACATCCTACAAGTCACAGTGAAGTCCCTAAATTACCACTTGTCAAAGCTTAATATACAGGTGGTTCTCAAAGACACTCTTGCATGGTTTGTCTCTATTGACGAAAAATTATGAAAACTAAATTTGCTCATCACCAGAGCCCAGTTCGAAAATGACCTCATTTATGTCCGTTTCCTCCTGTTCGCCCATCATAGATAAATTGAGTGCCCTACCCAAGGTCTTAAATAATTTGATGATGGAACTGAAGATAAAAAGGGATGCCCACCGGAAGTCCCTCATTGTCGTCTGCGACGTCGTGGCCTCTTTTGGTAAAAACTCTGGGCTTTCCATTAATTGGGGGAAATCTCTGTTGTTGTTTGTCCTGTGGGGGGAACCCCCAGTCCCTCCTTTTGCACTGTCCCATTCAAATTAATACTGATGGGTTTAAGTATTTGGGGACTTTCATCTCCCTTGACCCTGCAGTCAGGTATGCCCAGAATCTCCTTCAACCTTTGCAGAGGCTTAGGAGTGATATCGCCAACTGAAGGAAACTTCCGCTCTCTTTGTTGGGACGGGCAGCCCTCTTTAAAATGATGGCATTGCCTCGTTTCCTTTATGCCCTACAGTATACCCTTGATGTAGTGCCAGCCAGCTATTTTCGTGAGGTGGAAGGGTTGCAGCGTAGTCTCCTATGGGAGGGCAGACCCCGTATCGCTTTAGCTAAGCAGACGCTCCCCTGGTACGATGGAGGCATTGCCCTCCCTGACATTAGGCGGTACTATTGGGCCTCCCAGCTGGCCGCATTTAATCATGGAACGTATGGTCCCATTGCCGATCCCGGCTATGCTATGGATAAATGGTTTCTCCCCGGAAGTAGATATAATAGGGCGCTGTACTCTAAGCCAACTAAGTTAGACTTGACGGGCCCGACTAAGCATGCTGTTTGGATCTGGCATGATGCCACGAGTTCTCTGGGGTGGAGGGATAAGCGGACGTTGGCCACCCCGCTTTTTGACTCGGAGAGGTTAGGTAAGCTCTGGAGGACAAAAGGATTTGATAAGTGGGACCTGACTGGGATCTCCACCATTGGAGACATCTGGGGAAAGGGGAGGATTAAGTCCTTCGAGGAAATGCAGGCTGAATTTGAGCTGACGGGACTTGAGTATTTCCGCTACAAACAAATCCGACACTCACTCCAGGCGGCCCTGCCCGTAGACTCTGATCTTCTGGAGGCTTCGCCTCTCGAAGATAGAATCTTGGATGGCCACCTCCCCAAAAAAACAATCTCCCTGATCTACAAGAAGCTAATTAACCATAGGGCTGATCCACTTGGGGAGTTGAGGGATAGATGGGTGCAGGACGGCATAGAATTAGATGATGAGGACTGGCAATCGGCCAGGTCTTCTCCAAAAGGTGGTCGCAATTCCAGAACAGCTGCGGCTCGTTCAGCTTAAAATACTACATACGGTCTATGTCACAGGGCCCCGACTTGTACATATGGGTCTTTCTGATACCGGCTTGTGTAGACGGAAGTGTGGTCTCGTGGGTACATTCCTTCATATCATCTGAGAATTTCAGTATATCACTGAGTATTGGCGTAAGATTCACAGTATCATACACGAGGTCTTGGGGGGTCTCCTTGCTGCCGGAAGCGAGGAGATGCCTCCTTAACATATGGGAACCTACGGACCTCAACTCTGCACAGACGCGGTGGGCTACATTGGGTTTCATGATAGCGAAAAGGAATATTGCCCAGTTGTGGGGAGCTGAACAGCCTCCCACCTTGGAGGTTTGGAAAAACAACTTAGACTGGATTATGTTTCGGGAGAAGACTGTTTTCATGGCAAGAGGCCACCCTCGAAAGTGGGCTTCAATATGGGGACCTTGGAATAGATATAGAGGAGAGATCTGTGTGCCACCTAGAGACGCTGTTTTTGATGTACCCACATCCCCGTGAAGGTCCTGATATCGTTTGTATTCCAGTATCCTGTACCCCCGAAAGTGTTATACCTGATATGATAATTTTCCTCTGTACTGTGAATTCCACTGATGCTTTGTTTCAATAAAAAGAATAGTAAAAAATAAATAAAAAAAGGGAAGGGGGATGCCCAGATGCTCTCTAGTACAAGCAAGCTCACCTAGGAGTGACGAGGAATGCACTGCAACCCTTTAAATTCCCTGGTTGATGACTCATCACCTGAAGGGCGGTCATTGTATTGGCAGTCGTATGCCAAGGTCTATACCTCAACACTCCTCGGCTAGAGTAAGGTAGGAAGCACAGATTGGAATTCACCATCATAAAAAGTATTTTACTGGAGAGGACAACGAAAATAAGGCTCCTCCCGGACACGACCATGATCGGGGAAAGGATAGACTGGAAAGGCCTTAAGGCGCCCTACTTACATAGCGAATACCATACTGGTACTTAATCAGTGTGCACCTTGCTGTGCTCTCCTCAACAACATTGACTAAAGAGATGCAGACGCAAACTGCTTTGGAACAAAAAGCCTCACCTGGAAAGCAAAACAATGAAGAGCGTGTAAAATCAATTAAAAAAGCCTCTCAGAAATCAAAGAACTCGAAAGATACTGCATAAAGGGTGACAAAAATTGCTTTTAGCTGCCAGTATGGTGAAAAAGCAAACATCAGTCAAACAAGGAAACAGGATATCACGCAACATTATGAGATGTTCCCAGGCTCTGCCAAACCAATATAAATTTGAGCATTGAAGAAATAACTCCTTGTGGTCACTCACAGATAGACAAACAACCATTTACTCTAATAGACCAGGTGGACATAGCATGGATAACAGTAGGGTGCCTTCAGAAGTTACAAAGGGCTCAAGGCAAAAAATGGAGGTGGCAGTCCAAACCAAATAAAAATAGAAAAAAGTTCCAAGTGTAGAAGCAAGAATACTAGCAACCCTGTATCCAAATATAGTGCTCATCCCAGGAATAGACCTCAAATTCTGAAGAGTATCTAGAACTTTATGTAGAAAAGAGTAAAGTGGCTTGTATGGGGATCCATCTGTGGATCATTCGGAGGGTGTTGAAGCAGCGGGGAGGAGACGGCGTTGACTTGCTGGGTCAGTGAGAGCGATGAGTCCAGGATGAACCCCAGGTTGCATGAGTGGTCGTGGACGTGGGTGCGGATCCCAGGGCTGCTGGCCACCAAGAGTCTTTTCAGGCGGAGGGAGTGGATCCGAGGAAAAGGACCTCTGTCTTGTCAGAGTTAAGTTTCAGGCGGCTGGTCTGCATCCAGCTGGCGACAGCCTTCATTCCTTCGTGGAGGTTGGTTTTGGCGATGGTCGGTTTTTGGTGAGTGAGAGGATCAGTTGAGTGTTGTTGGCGTAGGAGACGATGTTGAGGTTGTGCGAGCGGACGATATTGGCGAGCAGTGCCATGTAGATGCTGAAGAGGGTAGGGCTGAAGGATGATTCTTGGGGCACGCCGCAGATGATCTTGGTGGCTTCGAAACGGAACGGGGGAGGCAGACCTTCTGGGTTCTGTCAGTGAGGAACAAGGTAATCCAGTCCAGGGCTGTGTCACGTATTCCAGCGTTTTGTAGGCGTGTGCGTAGGATGTGGTGGCAGACTGTGTTGAAGGCGGCCGAGATGTCCAGGAGGATGAGGGCCGCGTTTTCGCCGCTGTCCAGTTGGGTCTTGATGTCGTCTGTGCCAGCGATGAGGGCGGTTTCGGTGCTATGATTGCTCCGGAATCTGGATTGGGACGGATCCAGGATGTTGCTCCGGAACGCGGATTGGGATGGATCCAGGATGTTGTTCTCCTCGAGGAAGTGGGTCAATTGCCTGTTGACGATCTTTTCGATGACTTTCGTAGGAACGGCAGAAGGGAGATGGGCCGGAAGTTCTTCAGGTCCTTTGGGTCCGCCGTGGGTTTTTTGTGTAGGGCGTTGATCTCGGCGTCCTTCCAGCTCTCCGGGAAGGTAGCGGTCTCGAAGGAGCGGTTGATGTCCTTCCGAAGTTGGGGTGCGATTATGCGGTTTGCTTTGTTGCAGATGTGGTGAGGGCAGGGGTCGGATGGTGCGCCGGAGTGGATGGTGTACATGGTCTTGATGGTGTGGTTGTCCTGGTTCGTCCAGGAGAGCAGATGGTTGGTGAGGCTGGGAGTGGTGAGTCTGCAGTGTTGGCGGGTGTAGGAAGGGTCTGGGTGTTGAAGCTGCATTGGATTACTGCGATCTTGCGGTTGAGTGGAGGTTTGAGAGCTCTTTCACGATGTTGAAGAGCTCTTTGCTGTTGTGTGCATTGTTGTCAATGCGTTCCTTGAAGGAGGTCCTTTTGGTGGCTCGGATGAGTTGGTGGTGCTTGCAGCTGGCTTTCTTTAGGGCTGCGTGGTTGTCTGGTGTTTTTTCGTGGCCCCACTTTTTCCTCGAGTCTTCGGCAAGACCGCTTGGATTCCTGGAGGTCGGTGGTAAACCAGCTGGCCTTTCTGTCGGTGCGTCTGTTTGAGGGTTTTTTGATCAGGGCGATAGTGTTGAAGCAGGTGTCAATCCATTGCCTGAAGTTGCTGGCGGCTGTGTTGGTGGGTCTCGGGCGGTGATGAGCTGGTCTTCAGTGACCTTGTTCCAGCTGCGCTAGGGGATCCGTAGCGGGTGGTGGTGCACAGTGGGTTTCTTGAAGGTGAAGTGGACACAGCGGTGGTCAGTCCAGTGGAGTTCGGTGGTGTGGCTGAAGGCAACGTGGTTGCTAGCTGAGAGGATGGGGTTGAGCGTGTGTCCAGCGGTGTGGGTGGGTGTTATGAAGCTGATTGAGTCCGAGGTTATCGAGCTGAGTGACGGAGTAGCTGTCAACGGTGTTCTTGAGGTGGAAATTCAGGTCTCTGAGGAGGATGTAGTCTGTGGACGCAGGAGCGTGCGTGATGACGATGTCTTAGATGGCGTCAATTAACTCTGGCTGGGGCCCAGGGGATCTGTAAACGAGTGTTCCTCTGCGGGGGTGTTGGGGTCGGTGTGGATCTGGAACTGTAGGTATTTGGTGGTGCTAGAGGTGTCTGTCGTGCAAGTCGAGGCTCTGAGGGTATTCCTGTAGACAATTGCGATTCCTCCTCCTGGTCTGTTGGTGCGGTCCCTTCTGGTGATCTTCTATCCATCTGGGGTGGCTATGCAATGTCGGGTTCCGAGGAAAGTTCATCCAGGTCTCTGTTAGGAAGGCGAAATCCTGGGAGGCTGTGTCGAGTAGGTCCCAGAGTTCGACTCCGTGCTTGTGGACGGAGTGGGTGTTGAGTAGTATGCATCTGAGGTGGTTCTTTCTGCTATGACGGGTGGGGTGGGGAGTGCGGGTGTTCTGCAGCTGGTGAATCTGCAGCTACGGCAGGTGATGGGTCCGTGGGTGAGTATCGGGCTGGCCTGGAAGCAGTTTGATGATCGGCCGGTGTTGAGTCCGTGGAGGAACCAGTCGTCAGGCGCAGACGGGCTTGCCTTAGGCGCGTCTGTTGCGTGATCGCACAGCAGTCGCCATTTACGTAGGGGAGGGGCGTGCGGCTGGGAGGCGGGAGAGGGGTGGGTTGCGGCGGGAAAAATATAATGACCCTTAGGTAGTGTTATGGGCAAACAAGCCAAGGAGCCAGGAGAATAAAATACAAATGCTCAAAAGAGTTATGGGCAACAAACCAAAGAGCCAGGAATAAATCAAATACAATGCGCAAAACAGAGGGATCCAGCAGGGAGAGGTCTCGAATCCTGCCTGTGTGGGACCGCAGGGCAGAGCACTGACGAGCGGAACTGCGGGTAAAGAGCTGATCACTGACCGAGGGTTAGTCCATTAAGTCACCAGACCTGGCACATGGAGAATGGTACTTACTTTTAATTCTCTGAATTCTCTTGATCTGGCGAACTAGGAGAAGGACACGCCGGCACGTATATACTTTCTGAGGCCAGGACACTGGGAGGTATTGGTAGGCGTCTACTCACGTACAATTGGAAAAGAAGCTGCATATAAAAGACATTATGGAAATACTAGCCAGCTAATAAAGTTGAAGAGAATGCAATGATTTTACTACTTGAAGAGGTTTAACGTGACTTTCTGAACATTCTCCATAGGGAACACCATACTGGAAGACGTACAAATTAGGAAACCCAAAACTAATACAGGATATTATTACAGAAATCTCCCCTTAGCCTTTAAAATGTAGTCCTTTCATGTCCTCTGGATACCTGGGTTGTTTTTACTGGAAGAGGTCCTGAAGAAGGTGGCCTTAAGCCGCCGAAACGCGTGTCGACCAAGTGCGGGGTCTCACATTTAACCTTGAGACCTGTATTCACGATTTAACTTCCTTGTTTCAGATGGAGTGGTGATGCATGTAGATAGTGTGAGAATGTTGTGAATGTGTGAGAATGTTGTAATGGATTGTCTATTACTAGGGGCATAATGATTTGTGTGTAAACATAAGAAATTAGTTCTGTATATAGCAATGAATTGTATGTATTTTACTATGCTTTCTTTTTTCACTTTTTTCTCTATTCTATTTAAAAAAGTCTATGTATGGAAAAAAAATTCTACTTGTAAAAAACTAGTAAAGAGACTTCTATACATAAAAAGCAATGATAATTAAGAAAAAATGAAATAAAATTCATAACTTTTGAAATAATGAAATAGATTATTGTGCCTTTGTCACCAATATCTCATTATTAATTAGAGACATATTTGCATCAGATTTGTGTGGCCATTAAGGGAAATCTGCTTTCTTCATTGTGCAAACAAGCCAAGGAGCCAGGCGAATAAAATACAAATGCTCAAAAGAGTTATGGGCAACAAACCAAAGAGCCAGGAATTAATCAAATGCAATGCGCAAAACAGAGGGATCCAGCAGGGAGAGGTCTTGAATCCTGCCTGTGAGGGACCGTAGGGAAGAGCACTGACGAGCGGAGCTGCGGGTAAAGAGCTGATCACTGACCGAGGGTTAGTCCATTAAGTCACCAGACCTGGCACATGGAGAATGGTACTTACTTTTAATTCTCTGAATACAAGCAAGAGCAACATTTACAGATCTTCAGTCTGTATAAAAATATTTTAAAAAATAATCAGCAAAAGAAAGAATAAATTAAGCATGTTTTTGTTCTTAAGTGTGATACACACGCGTTTTTATTAGAATCAAAACCAATCAGGACACTTTACTTAGTGATGTGAAATGATAATGTGTTGCTGAAACCCTCATGCGCTATACAGTTTTACTATAAAATGTAGTGGTCATTTCAATGAGAAACAAGCATTTGCAATGCAATAGGTCTCGCATTTGTGAGAGATTGAGCTATTGGCATTGTCAATGACAATGCTTTTAATTGTGTGATTTACTGCCAGTCTTGCTTCTATAAAGTACAGAGTGCATATTTACACACCATTTGCAAGTTTTCAAAACACATAAATAAAAGGCGTTGTCATTTACAATGCTAATAGCTCAAACTCTCGCAAACGCGAGACCTATTGCATTGCAAATGCTTGTTAAGTAAGAGGATAATTCAATTGCGGTTCAAAGGTGACGTGATCGAAGAGTCGAATTGCAGAATTCCCAGAGAAATGCGAGTTTATTTAAAGAGATCAGAGGCGTGATAAACACTATTGTAAAAAAACATACCCAATATTTCGTTTACGTATTTGGGGGTTTGATTTCCTGCTGTTTTTCCAGCCACGGGAAAATGTTACTTTGCCCTAAAATAGTATGAAAACAGTGGGATGTCATATATGCTTTTTAATCCGCATTCTATCCCAGCCCCCTAAACGAGGTGGGGTGGGGGCTATAATGGGCAATAAATAATCGCAATCCGCATTTCTATCCCCAATGAAATATTTATACAATGCACAACAGCTCTCGCATTGTTTTCGGTCTTGAACTGTGTGTTTCTTTCTCAACTCTTTGCAACACATTAAGGATGAACGGTTGAGTCGACCCTCTACTTCCCCCATACCTTCCCAAATCCCCCTGAGATTAATGCAGTTACAACAGGCTCCTTCCAGCCCCTGGAAAAGTCCGAGTGAAGGAAGGAAGCGCCTTCTGGTGTGTTTGTGTGAATCCTCCTCCCGAGCCCTCGGCTCCTGCCCTCCGCTGCCTCCTTTCCCACAAGCCTCAAGCGGCAGTTGATGTTCAGGCCCCGCTGCCCCAGCATCGACGGCCAGGTGCGCTTCCACACAGCGGACTTTAAATATGACTAGAATGTGTCCCGGGATAGTGCATTCCTCTCAGGGCACGACGGTGTCACGACAGCCCTCATGCAATGTGTGCCCTTCCTCCCTCCCCTGCACGCACATTTATTCACACACAGGCAGACACACACACAATGCACACTCTCACACTGATACTCAACACGTAGACACATATGCAAAGATATGCAGACGGATGAGCTGACACACACAGGCACACTCACTCACTCAGACACACACAATGCGCGCACACTCACTCACTCAGACACACACAATGCACAGACAGACATTCACACATGAAGAAACCAGCACAGACACATGTTCACAAACACACAGGCGCATATACACAGTACATACACACATATATATTCGTACGCACAAAAGTGTACACACAAACATACCATTATTCACAGTGCATTTGTAGGTGGCTGGAGGGGTGGACGGCACGAACCAAAATACATGTTCACAGGTTCGCAGAGGTGATACCAACACCATTTCGAGTCACGAAAGTTGACATACAATTAATACAGTTGCTCATATATTGATTTTATTTTTAAATAAACGCGATATGTGATATTACATCGCATGTATGTGGTGCACAATGTAATTTAACATAGAGTTTTAGTGGATATGGGAGTTTTGTTGTGTTCTTTGTTGCTAATTCCATATACAGACATAAAACATAGTCTGAGACACATTTCACATTTATTCCCACATGTGCAAATGCAGTCTACATTTACATATGTTAAAAATCACACAATAAGGAACACGTTCGCTGCCCTCTCTTGAAAACACAGAAACGTACTGCTTGTATACGATTTTACTGTTGGTATCTCTGACTCCTGTCTCGGGTCTGGTGACACAGTCTTTCTGGCTCCTGTGTCTTCTGTGGACAAGGACTCTTGGCTGGAGGTCTCTCTGACCCCTGTCTCTGGCCTGGTGACATTGTCTGTTGGACCTGTCAGTCTCTCTAGTCCCTGTCTCTGGTCTGGTGACAGGGTCTCTGAGGAGTGTGAAACTGTCTGTCCCCTGTGTCTGGTCCGGTGACACGGTCTCTGAGGCGTGCGAGACTCTCTTTGGCCCCTGTCTCTGATCTTGTGCTACGTCTGAGGCTGTCTGCTTCGTCACCCCTGTTTCTGTTCTGGTGAGACCCTTTCTGATGCCTGTCGGTGTCTCTTGACCCTCTTTCTCTGTTCTGTGTACACGGTCTCTGAGGGCAACCTGTCTCTGTGGCCTCTGTCTTTGGTCTTCGCAAGGCTGTCGGTTTGTCTGCCCCTTATCTTGGGTCTGGTGACACGGTGTCTGAGGCCTGTCGGTCTATGAGGACCGAGATCACTGTCTCAGAGACCCCTGTCTCTGGCTCTGCGCTACCTCTCGTGAGGGACAAAACATAAAAGAAAATGAAAATATAAAAAAAAATGTTAACTAAATGGGAGTCACCCACGTACAGTGACGTGTAACTGCCTAATGTTGCAAGATTATTGGGGACAAGTCATAGATTATTTTAAAGACGGCACACGGGTTGATTTACAGCTGACCCCGCAGACGTATCTCTTTGGTATATCTGTAGGGCGCATTAAGAATAAATTAAAGAAACACTTGTAAATGTCACCCTCCTCCTGACAAAGAGAAGGCTAGCAGTGCACTCGATGAGTCGTAAATCCCAGCTGTAGAGAACTGTCTAAGCGATGTGGGGAATTGGTGCATGACAGAGGACATCTGAATGACACTCGCTAGATGAGACGACAAAATGCCAGAACACATAAAGATAGCAGAGTTTGCTCAAGAATTTACAGTCCGGCCCCGCCCGAGTACAGACTGACATCATTAAGCACGTAAACACACCTTTAAAACCAGCAACACAGAACAGAAACAGAAAGCAGCCCGGGCTGAGGGCGGGGGCTGCCCGCGCATGCGCGCTCCGAGCCCCGGCGCCAAAGCGGAGTGCGGCATCTGAAGTCCCGGATTCCAGGAGGGGGCCCGGGTGAAGACCAGCGCTGCGGAGGAGACACGGAACACGGCGAAAGAGCCCGGTGGGGGGGTAGTGTACGCGCGTGTGTCTGTGTGTGTTCGAGTGTGTCTGTGCGTGTGTCTGTCTGTGTGCGCGTGCGTCTGTTTAAGGGGGGGTGCGTGTGTGTATGCAGTGTGTGTGTGTGTCTGTGTATGCGTGTGGCTGTGTATGTGCGCATGCGTGAGTGTGGCTGTGTGAGTGTTTGCGCACGGGAATATGAGGCACGAGAGGGGCACGGCGCCGTGCGCGCCCACGAGGTAAAATCTCCGGCAGGAGAAGCGCGTGTCAGTCTGCTGTCCACATTCCCCCCAGAGTGATAACATAAGTTATCGACCTAGACAGCAAAAGCTTTGCTTTTGCTTTCGTCTAGGCTCGACCTAAAACATGTGCTGTCTGTAAACGGCAGTACCCTACCACACCGTAGTAATACATTGGCGACTGTGCGCTCCAATGTTAACACCAGCTGGTTACATACCACACCTTTACTACTCTTGCTTAGGTCACTTGGGTGATGTCAAAAAATCTACATCACGCCCACTTTGAAAATTGTTCCAGCACCAATGTATACGTCTGTCCAAAACTCCAGGCCGTACGAAGAGGCCTCCTTAGGAAGCATTTAATAGCCCTTGGGGTCCGCACCTGTAGACGCTATCACAGAGTGCATGAAACCAACAGACATGGCACTGACCCAACGCAGGATTCGTTAAACTCTTGGTGTTTGCCAACAAGGCTGAGGTTGTCCGTCCCAGTTACATCCAGCCATGCAATCTAGTGACTGGCGGAACAGGGTGCTGAGAAATGGCATAATTACTGTGAACTAACTGACAGAACTGAAACTAGAACCCGTCGTTTTACAACTAGTTTTACATTTTATGTATTCTGAGCAGTGGGCCCGTTCCCTGGTAAACACGTTTTAAGATTGCTCAAACGATGTACAGCACATCATGCATTTTATTTGCTCCATGACTACACACATTCCAACGAGAAACATGAGAAGTGACCCCGCCCACTCCAGCAGTAACACTACTCGCACATTACCACACTGCCCTTGGCACTAGAAGTGTTAAAGCCTCATTGCAAGCAGAAAGTGTTTGTTTTTTTAAGCTTTTGGCTCGTAGCTATTTTTTACTGTACCACATGCTCTTATGGCTTGAAATGTGTACATGATTGAATGTTGCACTTTGCAGATAAAATAGATGCGATTGTTGTATTTTATTTTAGAGCAACATAGGCATTTTCAAATAAGTCTAGGCGCATGCCTGGAAAGCAGCTTTCACAGCTTCCCAGGAGTGCTTACACATATAAACATTTCTGCACTTCTCAGGAGGACTGCAGTACTTTCAACGGGAGAATACTAGCACTGCTCAGTAGTACAATATTTCCATTTAAATAACTGAATTGATGAATACACACGCGTTTTGTTAATGCCGTAAGGAGAGCACGCGGCCGTTCGATCTGACCATGTGTAGATTAGGATCATGTAGAACAAATGCTGCACGAGCATTAAGCTGTTCAGAACATGCCAAGACTCACCCCATAGTTTATCATCATAGTTTATCATCGATTATTATTGTTTCTCTAAAGGGGATTTCCGCACGCACGCGTGACTAGCAGGAAGAGAGTTTGGTTAATGCATTTCCCTTTTTCCTGCTTCCTGGAAAGCACTCTTTAGCACCGCAGAAAGACAAACAAAGCGTAAAACGTTTGTTATAATATACAGAACAGGCGGGCAATTAAAGCCAAATTTCGGGGGGGGGGGGGGGGGAGGGGGGCGGATCTGAAAAAGATTTTGGGGGGGGCAAATTCTTCCAGCCGTAACCAGAGCGGATGTAAAAAGGGATAATACCACAACAAAAGCCTCATTTGCAAGTACACGGTCTTTTAAAGTACTCGGGTGCGGCTACATTTAGATGTCGTCAGCCCGGGCTAACACAAACGACGGGGGGTGGGGGGGGGGGGCTGAAGCCCTGTGAGCCCAATGGGTGTTGTGCGCCTGCTGCAGACCCAAACACACATGCGCCTTTAAGAAATACAGACGAAGGTATGAAAAAAAGGCTGACCCCGGATCACCATGCAAGCCCCTCCCTAGTTGAGCAGCCTCAGAGTGAAACTATGGCTCCTTTATGGGTCACAAACGCTTCATAGTAAAGACGTTGGCCAGAACAAGGGACAGGGAACCCTGGCAGGAAGATAACCTTCACCATACCTAATGAGGCCGAGGCCGCTGGCAGGTCCCCCGGCAGCGCCATTCCAGTAGCAGGCAGGCACCAAAGGCATGGGAGGCGCCTCGGGGCACGTAAAGCCGCTCCTGCCGCCCGTCAGCGGCGGGGCTCGGGCTTCAGATGCTCTTGTTCTTCAGCAGTCACTCGCGCTCTATTCTACCGACGCCACTCGGTTTCGCTTTCTATCGCGGAGGTCCATGGGAGATTTCAGCTAGCCACTAAAAGCCCGAGGCGGTCTGCTGAGCAGCGGCAGAAGTCTAGGAACTGTGATGCTGCATGTAATAGGGGCGGGGTCTGTGAGTGCGGGACGGGGTCAAAGGTATGCCTAAAAACACCGTACTGTCCTGTAAGGGGGTTTTCTGGGTCTTTAACTTTCAGGCAGTTACATATATAATAAGGTGCAGCTTAAAATGAGATTAAGGTAACCAGTGGAAAAAATGCATTATAATACATTACGAAACCTCTATTAGCTAATACACTACAGAGGTCAGTGTGTAACCAGAGCGAAGGCAAATTGTTTGGGAGTGACCCAGCAGGGAGGGCGAATAGGGGCAGTTCCAATAAAATATAGAAAAACATTTATGCTCCCGATAATACACAAGTTGATACACATGAATCTTTTTGCTTTGATGGGTAGCCAGGAATACGATAAGACAACAGTGTCTAAAAAGCAACAGTTCCCCATGAGTTTCTTGAAAAATCTGTGCTGACCCTTCCTGATCACAGGGAACAGTTTAAATGGACTAAAACACATAGCAGTTAGAACAAGCATTGGAAATGCAATAGGTCTCGCATTAGGAAAGTTTGAGCTATTGGTCTTTTAAATTACTTTTTTTAAATTTATGTGCTGTTTTTAAAATAGCTAAAATAATAGCTTTGTCATTTATAATGCCAATAGTTATAACTTTCGCAAATGTGACACCTATAGCATTTGTAATGCAACATGTATTGTATTTACGTGAGTTAGATGTATTGATATTACAAATAACAATGGCTTTTAATTTTTTTAAATAATTAATACTTAAATCATTTATTTAATTTGTAATGTCAATAGCTTTAAGTTTTGTAAATATTTTTTGTGAAGATTATGTTCAGTGTTTTTTATTGTGTCGAAAATCCAAGAACAGAAGTGAAAAATTAACATCTTTTTGTAATTTGTAATAAAGCTTGTAAGCTTGAAAACTGCTTGAAACATTGAAAGAACATATTTGAACCAGTGATGCTGTGGTGGTGCTGAGTGATGTTCTGGTTGCCCTGACTGATGCTGTGGTTCCGCTGATGATGCTGTTGTTACGCTGAGTGATGCTGTGGTGGTGTTGAGTGGTGCTGAGTGATGCTGCGGTGGATTTGAGTGATAATGTGGTGGTGCTGAGTGATAATGTGGTGGTGCTGAGTGATGCTGGGGTGGCGCTGAGTGATGCTGGGGAGGCGCTGAGTGATGATGTGGTGATGCTGAGTGGTGCTGTGGTGGTGTTGAGTGATGCTGGGGGGGTGCTGAGTGATGCTGTTGTGGTGCAGAGTGGTGCTGTGGTGGTGCAGAGTGGTGCTGTGGTGGTGAAGTCTGGTGCTGTGGTTGTGAAGTGTGGTGCTGTGGTAGCGCTGAGTGGTGCTGTGGTGGTGATGAGTGATGCTGTGGTGGTGCTGAGTGATGCTGATGTGGTGTTGAGTGGTGCTGTGGTGGTGCTGAGTGGTAATGCTGAGTGGTGCTGTGGTGGTGCTGGGTGGTGCTGTGGTGGTGCTGAGTGATGCTGTGGTGGTGCTGAGTGATGCTGTGGTGGTGCTGAGTGGGAGATGGGGAGAGGGAGAAAAAGGAGAGCAGAGAGAGGGAGAGGGTAAAGAGAGGGAGAGAGGGGGAGAGAGGAGTTAGAGGGGGGGAGAGAGTAGAGAGAGATGGAGACGGGGAGAGAAGAGAGGGAAAGGGAGAGAGGGAGAGGGAAGTGAGGGAAAGGGAGAGAGGGAAAGGGAGAGAGGGAGGGTAAGAAGAGAGGGGGAGGACGAGAGCGAAGAGGGGAGAGAGAGGGGAGGGAGAGAGGAAGAGAGAGAGGAGAGCAGGCAGAGGGGGAGATGGGGAGAGGGAGAAACGAGCTCACAATAACAATAACGCAATTCACATTCGTCGGCAATATTTCACGATAGTAAAGTACTTGAACGGTAAACATCGGTGGTGGTAGAGAAAGCAGCTTGGGTCTGGAAGTGATGTGACCCAATGATCTCAACTACCGTGTGCCCTTTCGTGTAGCTCCTACACGAAATAGGTAAAGTATAAAACGTATATCTGCACATAAACTGTCTATGTTACGGTTATAGGGAGATGGGCAAAATGATGGACATGAAAACAGGGAAGGGGCGAGGGAAAAGGAGTGAAAGCAGGAGGCACAGATGGCAAGAGAAAGATTAAATTAGAGAGGTAAATCTAAAGCAAGAAAATTAAAACGAGACACGGCCTGGCGGCCGTGAAACTGAAAGTACGGCCAAGTGAATAATTAGGGGAGGAGCGGATACCTTTGAAGAGCTGCTGATCGGCTCCAGCGGAGCAGGTATGCCCAAAGCTTACGTCCAGCTGGGGCTATCGGAAACGGTCAGCTCAAGTAGCAGCAGCAGTCCGGGGAGGGCGGAGAACTAAATCAAGTTCCCAATCCTGTTACATGAACGGAAAATACGAGCGCTGAGAGTAATAAGGCTCGCTGCTTCTAGACTCCAGACAATGAGTGCGTGTTAAGGGGCCATGTTGGGAGAAGAGAAAACCGAGTTAATTGGTGCAAATGCAGAAGGCATGACTAACTCAACAAGCAATGAGAAAACAAGTCTAATAGGGGCAGAAAGGCACAACAAGTTAAAACGAGACACGGCCTGGCGGCCGTGAAACAGAAAGTACGGCCGAGTGAATAATTAGGGAAGGAGCGGATACGAGTCTAATAGGGGCAGAAAGGCACAACAAGTTAAAACGAGACACGCCCTGGCGGCCGTGAAACTGAAAGTACGGCTGAGTGAATAATTAGGGGAGGAGCGGATACCCCTGAAGAGCTGGTGGCAGCATCAAGCTGGGGAACAGATGGCTGGCTTTGATGTGCACGCGCATTTTAGGTCAATGCGCTTGCGCATTGAGCTGGCTTTTCACGGGCACAGCATCAAATCGCCGTTTTGGTTAAGCTCTCGATAAGCCCCTATATCTCTCGCAAGCTCAATGTGCAAGCGCATTGACAGGCGAGACCTAAAAACATGCCCTAGTCCACCGACACAGACTTTTGTGATGAATACGAGCTGCTTAAGTAAAAGAGCATAATCTACATGCACATCATGGAAGAAGAGTCACAAGACCTCACAACTGTGACATGATGCACTCTTTAACAAAGCCTATGGGGATTGGAACTTACCTTAAGAACAGATTTGTTGCCAGGTCAAACAAGCGAGACTTCACTAATGCCAACAATTGTCCTTCAATAACTAATGTGACAGGTGGGAGGTGGCTTTCATGAAAATAATAGGGCCAGTCCAGATACTGACATGCATTACGGCATCCACCTTTATCACACTTGCTACAAGTAAGCACTACCCTATCAATGGGAACTTTGGTGCACCACTAATATCAACACATGCAGTGTGATGTCCACACCAACAGGACTGAAACAATCTTTTCAAGAGTTGCCCTAATAAGGGCATCAATGCACGAGTTACACTGCAAAAGGCAGTCTTGATTAAATAGACAGTTTTTTAAGTTTTTTCTTTTTTAAACAGAAAATATCTATTGAATGAGGTGACAGTAAGTGCACAGATGTGAATTCCAAAGTATGGCAGCCTGGAAAACAACAGAATGTTCATCGATTCATTGTGACAGATTCTAGGGATAGTCCAGAGCAAGGCACCCAAAAGATCTTAGAACTTAACCTGGATAATACATTTGGAATAGCGTCTGCAAATAGACTGAACCTCGAGTTCTGCAAGTTAAAATAACTGCCTTAAATAAAACCCTTTTATGAGTAGGGAGCCAATGTAGGTCACTTAGTTGGGAAGCAAGGGAGAGATGCCTCAGCAAATCCAAGATAAGGTGGACTAGCTGAAGTAAGTGAATGTAATATTTTGGTAGACCCAGAAGAAGAGAATTGTCATAATCTAGTCTCAAAGTGATCATAGTATGAATGACCATTTTACAGCAAGTAAAAATTAGGAAAGCCAGGGTCCTTCTAAGTGATTTTAGCAAAGAGAAGCTGAAAGCCTACAGAATGACAGATCATGGTCAAATTGTATTCCAAGAAGGAGTAGGAATCTGGCCCAATTCAGGTGGCCACCAAGCCGGAGACCAATTGTTATTAGAATGGTCAAAGATGAGAATCTTGCTTTTTCCGAATTAAGCTGGAAAAAGCCATTATGCATCCGTTTGGCTGCAGTGATACACACTCTTTAAAAAGCTCTTGGCTACAGAAAACATGCTCAGAAATGGACACAACTGTGTGTCACCTGCATAGGACACTAGAGAATAGCAAAATAACTGCACAATATGTGCCAGAGGAGCTATACAGAAAGTTAAAAGCCTGAGTCTAAGAAATTATCCCCATGTTGCTACTTGTTTAATCTTAGAGATAGCCGATATAAACTGGCCCAAATTTACAGCTTGAGACCACTTTAACAGCAGTCCCACGGATTCCCATAGCTGGTGTATACACGAACCAGTTGGTCAATTTTTAGATGTACATTTGAAAGACTTTGTAACAAAGGCTGTTACTTATATTAAAGAACCAACCGATTTTCTAGTGGAATTAACACAAATTAACATTCCCACAGATCAAGAAATTTGGCTATGCACCATTGATGTCCAGGCGTTATATACGTCAATCCCGCACAACCTGGGAATTGAAGCAATAGAATCAGTCCTTCTCAATTCTACCCTTGATCAGAAGTTCCAAGTCTTTTTATTGGAATTGTTAAATTTCACACTTTATCAGAGCTATTTTAAATGGCAAGAAGATCATTTTTTGCAACTTACAGGTACCAGCATGGGCAATTGCGCGGCGCCGAGCTACGTGAATATCTTCATGATGATCTTTGAAAACAATCACATCTTGAATGGTGAACACTGGAAAATACATGCGAATGTATTCTACAGATACATCGATGACATTTTTGTCCTTTGGATAGGTCCCAAAGCGACATTACTAAGACAATTGGAAGATTTGAACAAAATCAATGACCGGATTCAGTTTACTCACACCATCGATCAGAAAAGTATAGCATACCTAGACGTACTGATACAAATTGAAGGAAACAAAGTCAAAACGACATTGCACAAAAAATCTACAGATCGCAACAATCTCCTACACTATGCTAGCTTCCACCAGAATTCATTGAATAACAATTTGCCTCTATCTCAACTATACAGAGTTAAGAGAATAGTTTCAGAACCTGAAGAATCTAAGGTACAAATACAAAACATGATTCAACGTTTTCGAAAGAGAGGTTATCCCGTGAAAATACTAGAGAATGCAACCACCAAATATGACATCAAATCACGCACAGATTTACTGAGAAGTTCCCCCAAAACATCGGAAAAGTGTGCTGTAGTTGTTTTGACATTCTCCACCAAGAGTTATGCCTATAAGCAATCCATTCTTAGACATTGGCAAATTTTATCCAATGAACCAGATTTCAAAGGGATCTTTCAAAATCAGCCAAGATTTGCTTATACCCGCAGCAGAAACATCCAAGACATGCTCAGAAAAAGAATTCAAGACTCTACACATGAACCTCACAAAGGCACAGTACCATGTTTTAATTGCAACAATTGCCATGCAATTATCAAGGGTAACTCTATTAATCATCCTCGGCAAGGAAATCCTATACATTTCAAAGTCACGGCAACCTGCGATAGCATGAACCTTATATACCTTCTCAAATGCCCATGCGGCCTGGTATATGTGGGCAAAACAACTAGAAAGATAAAGACTCGTTTGACAGTACATAAAAGCAATATAAGAACAAAGAATGAAAAATCACCAATTGCTGTTCATTTCAATGAAAAAAGACATAACATCTCACAATTAAAATTTCTGGTGCTTGAAATGATTACCTCCATGGGTAATCAAGATGCGAACAAAATACTCTTACAAAGAGAAAATCAATAGATTTTTAGGTTGGACTCTTTAAAGCCGCATGGGCTCAATGAACGCTTGGACCTCTCGTCTTATTTATGAATAATAACAACAGTGACACCTCTATAACCACATTGACTGCATTTATCGTGATATGATTCATTGTCACAAATTGACGTTGTTTTATTTCTTTATATTTGATGATTTGTTTTGGTAATAACTGTCATGTCTTCACGAGTTATACGTTACTGGGTGGGTCACTTAAGCAGAATACACCATTCCAACATGGCCGAACTCATCTGCCAACCTGAGTCTGTTTTCACTTTTTTAACTACCTAAGAGAAAGGCCGTCTTCACTTTTGCAGATCTCCTTGTTGTATTAACAGCGACGGGTTAGTCCCGCGTTTGTTCACTTTGCGAGTACTATGCATGTACCTTCATAACAGCGGTAAGTCGACAACACTGGAATTAAAGCGGGGATTAACAACAGGTTGTATTCATACGCAAGACTCAGTTTAGAATGAGAAATTTTTACATGTTAACTTGAAGGCACCGTCTAGGCAACTCTGATTATGTTTTATACATGACACATTTAGTTTTTTGTTTACGGAATCGCACCATGCTCACGTTAGGGGCGATAGCGTGTCTCTACAGTTTAAGTTTTTGTTAGAGTTGTTGAATTGATTTCAAGTAGGATTTTCATTTAGTAACGGTCATGTGGGAAAAATGTACTGCATACGTTTTTGCTATTGAAGATATGTTTAGAAGAGATAGAATGATGGACCCTCATTTGTACGTATTATTTCTACAGATTCCCCTGATGAAGTACCTATCAGAGGTACGAAATGCATTGGGAAAAGCCTTATATATCCAGATGGATTTATGGATTTATGAATGTATGATTATGACATGCTTCAAGATGTGAATTTCAACATTTGAAAAATGAAGTAATAAATCAAAGGATGATGTAAAATAACGAATTCATTATTCATTGGTCATATATGATTTAAAACAATACACAGATCGCAGTGTCGATCCGACATAGCAGCGCCCAGAGGGTCGTTCCAAACCAAAGGGAACGCTTCTTGCTCTAACCATTGAGCCACGCTTCTCCACTAGTAAAGACTGCTGGACCGTTTTTTTGGTTTTTTTTATAGCGCGAACAAGACCCTTGCGGGTATCAGAGCGCTTTACAGGGCAAATATAGGATGACATATACCACAGAACTATGAGAGTACAGTACTGATAACTATTAAAAATTAGCATATATCTACAAGAATGTATAAGTAACAGTTCAAGTGAATTTAGACATTAGTATCGATTTTACTTTTTTGTTTAAAAAGGCAGCGGACGGAATTCGTCTTGTTTCTGGGGGTAAGGCGTTCCAGATCCTGGGAGCCATTCCTGAGAAGGTACGATTATATGTTTTCTTCCTGGAGAAACGCTGTGGTTTAAGTAGAAGATTATCCGAACTCCTGGTAGATCTGTTACCACCGGATAGTACTAGTTTCTCTGCAAGGTACCTCTGGATTTTGTGATGCAATGCCTTATGAGTCATACAGACGATTTTTAGGTGGATTCTGGCCTCAAAAAGTAACCAATTGATGGCCTGCAGGTCAGGTGAAATGTGACAGCTTCGTTTTTTGCCAGTGACTAGTCTAGCGGCTGTATTGATTGCGGCTCTTAGCGGAGCAGTCGTTGATTTAGGAAGGCCGCAGAGAGCGACACTCCCATAATCAATTCTGGGAATTACTTTAATATGGACTGCCTGTTTAAAGTCATTTGCGGGTATGAAGGGTTTTAATTTTCTCAGGGTATTTATCTGAAAATCTGCTCCTTTATTTGCAGCGCTGATGTGCTTCTGCATATTTAGTTTATTGTCCAGGGTTATTCCTAGGGATTCGGCGGAATTCGATGATGAGAGGTTGACCGTCAAGTGCAGTTAGGTGCTTCATCCAATCGCGGATGATGGTTGTTTGGTTGGGGGGAGCGATTAAGAGGTATTCTGTCTTTAGTGTGTTTAGTTTTAAATGGTTCCTAGCTAGCCAGGTTTGTGCCTTTTGGAGCGTAGAGTTAAGGGACTTGGGGCCCGATGTAGATAATAGTGAAATACCGAATTCTAAATACCGAATTTTACCGATTCGGTATTTGGAAATCAGTATTTCAGATGTAGGTAAGAATTCGGTAATAAATACCGAATCCTTAATATTCGTTATTACTGAATCGGCAATTGAAATTCAGTAATAACGAATACCTACCCATTCAGTCCTATGGGCTTGGAGGCCCATAGGAATGAATGTGAAGACATTCGGTATTACTGATTTGGTATTACCGAATCGGTAATACCAGGAGGTATTTCAATGGTGCCAGGGTGTCCAAAGGACACCCTGTTGCACCCCTGAAATGTGCATGTGTGCACATGTGGCACACATGCATGCCCTAAGGACATGGATGTGTGCCACATGACACTTCAAAAAAAGCAAGAAAGTGCTTTTTTCAAGGACTTCGGTAATTACCACAAACTTGAAGTTGGTGGTAATTACCGATTCCTTAAGGCCCAGAAGCACTCTTTTATGTGCCTTCGACATTGCATTTAAACAATGGGTATTACTGATTCCTTAAATGCAAGGCCAATAAGGAATCGGTATTAAGGAACCGGTATTTACTGATTCCTTATTACCGATTCCTTCCCTACACATGAATGCCTAAATACCGGTCGGTAACGGTGACATTTACAGATTTTCACCCTTACCGACCGGTATTTGGGCCACTTACATCGGGCCCACTATGTCTTCGAGAGAATGGACCTCAATGTTGACCTTCGAATAAACATATACTCTGTCTGTAGAGAAAGAAAGATTGACCAACATGTATATAAAAAGATTAATGAACCTGCAGTGTTAATGCATGTGCATGTAGTGGACAAAAACTTAATAAAATTGTTCTAATTAAAAAGTCATTGTGATACTTGTTCAAATTATACAGTTCATACTGCTCTCATAAACACATTGAGCAACCACCTCATTCTCAATGGAAATTCCAGATATATATCCTCTGACCTACTTTGTGCTCAATACTTTGGCTTTTTAATATGGTTTGGTATTTTCCAGCCAAAACTCATGGCTAGAAATGGGCCTTTGGTGCATTTTTTCAGGATGCTATTCAGAAACAGACGAGTAGTTTTAGTGTCAACATCAAGATAAAAGCAGATTTACAGGGAGTTTGAAACAAAAAATCTGGCAAAACTAAACTGTTTACATTTAATGAAACACATAGGTAGGTGAATCAATAAAACAACATGAGGCTGTCACCATTTAGTGCCTCATTCAATTGCCCCGGATTTACTGCTGTTAACTCTGGCACCCTAGAGCAGTGGTTTTTAATCTGTGGTCCGGGGACCCCTGCAGGACCATGATACCTACTCAAAGGGCCCTTGACTACTTAGAAAATAAAATAATATTAGCAGAATAATAATGTGCATGACAATAAAGGTATAACTAAAACACCTAAATATTCTGTAAGGTTTTTTTTTAGTCTTTAACTTTCAGGCAGTTACATATAAAATAAGGTGCAGGTTAAATGAGAAATAAATATAAAAGTTAAGGTAACCAGTGGAAAATGCTCTATAGTACACTATGAGACCTCTATTAATACACTACAGAGGTCAGTGTGTAACCAGAGAGCCACATAATTAAATCTTGGTTGGTGTAATTGAGATAAGTGATTTGTGTATTTTTAGTGCTACGAGGTCCCAGCCTGTGACAGAAATTCCTGTGAATATATGTCCATATTGTGAACTTGCACTACACACAGTATAAGATAGACTGTTACAAAATGCACAGGAAGTTTTAAGGTAAAATAGTGCTTCCACAATATAGATTTTAGTAATACTCAGACTATATGTCATACATTCTTTTTTATCATCATCATCATCAATCAACTTTATTTCGGTTTACTGTACCGAAAAGGTGCATAATACAAGATAAAAAATATACCTTAAAACATTATAATACAAATCTCAATTCATTGCAGTTTAAATATGAAAAACAATCATACTACATCAATTGTCAGAAGGCTACCACAATACTCAGACAAAAGACCATGTAACAGAAATAAAACAAAAAAAGTCCTTAAAACGTCCTCCATGTCACCCAAATTATCTGAGTTATTGCCTAGAGTGGGGAGCTCAGATATACTCAGTGAGGTGGATACGATAAAACTGTGCACCATGATAATGGATACAGTATAACTTGTAGCACATAAAACCTAAATATCATTTTGCTTGTGGATTTCGCCCAGCAGTCCTTGCCTTATAATTGATTATTTTACTGTGTTCATTACTTTATTTGGATCACATTTCAACGTTTAAAAACCCTAAGAGTTCATTGGAACATTAAGAAAAGGCATACACCAATTATATGCAAGTTAAGATCCTTATAAAATTTAAAAACATTTGGTAATTAAAATGCAGGGTCATAAAACGTAGTTTACAAATTTTTTTCCTCCAAGACCTACTATAAAAACAGAGAGCCATAGCTGCATAAGACCTGGCTTTCCATACCTACTTCCAAAGTTCATATCAGATCTACGTCCCATATCCTAGGAGCCTTTTCCTAATACACCATATAGAGAAAAGAAATCTGGGTACAGCGAATGCCATATTTCAGTATTTTAATTGCCTTACGATGGCTAGGAGTCCCTATGTTCCTACAAACCTGTACCATCCACGTTTGTCCTTCTCTTTTATAGAATGGACAAAAGAAAAAAGCATGTGCCTCAGTTTCTTCTGTTGCTCCACAGGTGGGACATTCCCAGTCTATTTCCCTTGCCCAGGCACTAGTAAAGGTGCGCAAGTGGCGTGAACCATACCTGAACTGCAATTACAGCTTCTTGGCTAGCTAGCGCTGGTTGAATCTCATCCAGGAAATTCTCGTATCTATAGACATCTTTAATCTGCATACAATTCCTAGTTAGGGTGCCTGCAGTTGAACTCATTGTGAGGGAGGAAAGTCTTAAGGCCCTGTAGCAATCCACCAGTTTCTTCCTAGATATCACAGAAGAGATTCTTAAATGGTCTTCCCATAGAGATGCCAATCCTATGTGGGTGACCCTGAGATGGGATAACCAGGGTAGACTTTTAGCCCCTGGTAAATCCAGAAGTTCTTCTAATGCTTGCCTATAAGGGGTCAACTCAGGGGTCGGCCAAATTCTCCTCCAAAAGAAGAGCGGTATTAGGGCGATGACCTTCGAGATGGGAGTCAGTCCTACATCTAATCGGCAAAAGGAACACAATTGATGGACGGAATGCAGAAGAAATCAAAACATTCACCCCCAGTCTAGAGATCTGGGTTAAATCCATCATTCTTTTGCACATAATGCCACCAACTTTAGACCAGGCCATATGCAAATCAGTCTTGATCCTGTGCCTCATGGGAACAGTCCAGCCCTAATTGCTAAGCCAGGTTCTCCCTGGACTGGAAACAAGCATCCCACGACCGATTTCTGGGTTTCACCCCTCCACAGCCAGGATAGCTTGAATCCAGTGGCACAGTGAGCCCAGGACCCAGTTCTGGGCATACCCGGCGCACTTAGGGCGTGGAAGCAAATGACACACAATTGATGGACAGAATGCAGAAGAAATCACAACATTCACCCCCAGTCAAGCGATCTGGGTTAAAACCATCATTCTTTTGCTCACCCTGCCACCCCAGTTTAGACCTGGCCATATGCAAATCAGTCTTGACCCTGTGCCTCATGGGAACAGTCCAGCCCGAACTACTAAGCCACGTCCTCCCTGGACCGGAAACAAGCATCCTAGGACTGTTTTCAGGGTTTCACCCCTCTTCAGCCAGGATTGCTTGAATCCAGTGGCACAGTGAGCCAAGGACCCACGTCTGGGCTTACCCGGTGCACTTAGGGCAAGGAAGCAAAAGACACACAATTGATGGACAGAATGCAGACCAAATCAAAACATTCACCCCAGTCAAGAGATCTGGGTTAAATCCATCATTCTTTTGCTCACCATGCCACCCCAGTTTAGACATGGCCATATGCAAATCAGTTTTGACCCTGTGCCTCATGGGAACAGTCCAGCCCGAACTGCTAAGCCAGGTCCTCCCTGGACCGGAAACAAGCATCCTAGGACCGATTTAGGGGTTTCACCCCTCTTCAGCCAAGACTGCTTGAATCCAGTGGCACAGTGAGCCCAGGACCAACATGTGGGCATACCTGGCGCACTTAGGGCGAGGAAGCAAAAGACACACAATTGAAATGAAATGAAAAATTATATTTATATAGCGCATACATACCCGGAGGCCTCGCAGCGCTAGAGCTGAATAATGTGGTGAGCAGGATAGCAGGGTATTTAGCACATTTTAGCGAACAGGTAAGTTTTTAATGTTTTTCTGAAGACCATCAGGTCGCTAATCTCCCGCATGTTCGGCGGGAGCGAGTTCCACATCTTTGCCGCCATGTGTGAGAAAGCCCGGCCTCCCCAACGAGCCTTATTGACTTTGGTTGTGGTGGCAAGATGCAAGATGCTGGAAAGAAGGGTTCTCGATGGAATGTAGAGTACAACCAAAGAACGCAGGATAGCTGGACCTGTTCAGTGAAATGCTTTGTGCACAATGCACATAGCTTTGAAGTGTGTTCTGGCAGCAATTGGGAGCCAGTGGAGTTCTTTTAGGGCCTTCCTTGCTGATTGCCAGCGGGGGATACCGAACAAAAGTCGGGCAGCACAATTGTGTGTGACTTGGAGTCTGTTGGTCACTGCTGCCGGAGCTCCCAGATATAACGCATTTCCATAATTGATTAACAGAATGCAGAGCAACTCAAAACATTCATCCCAGTCAAGAGATCTGGGTTAAATCCATTATTCTTTTGCTCATCATGCCACCCCAGTTTAGACCTGGTCATATGCAAATCAGTCTTGACCCTGTGCTTCATGGGAACAGTCCAGCCCAAACTGCTAAGCCAGGTCCTCCCTGGACCGGAAACAAGCATCCTACGACCGGTTTCAGGGTTTCTCCCCTCTTCAGCCAGGATAGCTTGAATCCAGTGGCACAGTGAGCCCGGGACCCACGTCTGGGCATACCCGGAGCACTTAGGGCAAGGAAGCAAAAGACACACAATTAATAGACGGAATGCAGAACAAATCAAAGCATTCACCCCCAGTCAAGAGATTTGGGTTAAATCCATCATTCTTTTGCTCACCATGCCACACCTCTTCAGCAGAATAGCTTGAAACCAGTGGCAGTGTGAGCCCGGGTCCCACGGCTGGGCATACCACTGGATTCAAGCTATCCTGGCTGAAGAGTGGTGACATAACCTGAAACCGGTCCCAGGATGCTTGTTTCTGGTCCAGGGAGGACCTGGCCTGGCAGTTCGGTCTGGACTGTTCCCATGGGGCAGAGGGTCAAGACTGATTTGCATATGGCTGGGTCCAAACTGGGGTGGCGTAGTGGGCAAAAGAACAATGGATTTAACCCAGATCCTTTGACTAGGGGAGAATGTTTGCATTGTCAGCATTCCGTCCATCACTTGTTTGCTGTAACACTTTTCGCCCTAAGTGGGATGGATATGCCCAGACATGGGTTCCTTGCTCACTGTGCCACTGGATTCAAGCTAGCCTGGCTGAAGAAGGGTTATATACCCTGAAACCGGCCCCAGGATGCTTGTTTCCGGTCCAGGAAGGACCTGGCCTGGCAGTTCGGTCTGGACTGTTCCCATGGGGCACAGGGTCAAGACTGATTTGCATATGGCTGGGTCCAAACTGGGGTGGAGTAGTGGGCAGAAGAACTATTGATTTAACCCAGATCTTTTGACTGAGGGGGAATGTTTGTATTGTCAGCATTCCGTCCCTAAGTAGGATGGGCATGCCCAGACGTGGGTCCCTTGCTCAATGTGCCACTGGATTCAAGCTAGCCTGGCTTAAGAAGGGTGACATACCCTGAAACCGGTTCCAAGATGCTCGTTTCTGGTGCAGGGAGGACCTGGCCTGGCAGTTCGGTCTGGACTGTTCCCATGGGGCACAGGGTCAAGACTGATTTGCATATGGCTGGGTCCAAACTTGGGTGGAGTAGTGGGCAAAAGAACAATGGATTTAACCCAGATCTTTTGACTGGGGGAGAATGTTTGCATTGTCAGCATTCCCTCCATCATTTGTTTGCTGTAACAATTTTCGCCCTAAGTGGGATGGGTATGCCCAGATGTGGGTCGCTTGCTGACTGTGCCACTGGATTCAAGCTAGCCTGGCTGAAGAAGGGTGACATACCCTGAAACTGGTCCGGGATGCTTGTTTCCGGTCCAGGGAAGACCTGACCTGGCAGTTCGGTCTGGAATGTTCCCATGGGGCACAGGGTCAAGACTGATTTGCATATGGCTGGGTCCAAACTGGGGTGGCGTAGTGGGCAAAAGAACGATGAATTTAACCCAGATCCTTTGACTAGGGGAGAATGTTTGCATTGTCAGCATTCTGTCCATCATTTGTTTGCTGTAACAATTTTCGCCCTAAGTGGGATGGGTATGCCCAGATGTGGGTCGCTTGCTGACTGTGCGACTGGATTCAAGCTAGCCTGGCTGAAGAAGGGTGACATACCCTATAACTGGTCCCAGGATGCTTGTTTCCGGTCCAGGGAGGACCTGACCTGGCATTTCGGTCTGGACTGTTCCCATGGGGCACAGGGTCAAGACTGATTTGCATATGGCTGGGTCCAAACTGGGGTGGCGTAGTGGGCAAAAAAAGTTGGATTTTACCCAGATCTTTTGAGTGGGGGAGAATATTTGCATTGTCATTTGTAATTGTCATTTGTTTGCTGTAACACTAGATATAATCGGAGCGGAGACAGGGAAGTCTGGGGGAAGATTCACTAGGTCCCTAATAAATGTGTTTTCTACTGATGTGGTGTTTTTCATGATTTTATGTCCCCATAGCTTTGCTCATACGGAATGGCTCCTAGGGATTGGGTTTTGTATATTTCCATCAGGGGGCTGAGAAGCTTTGAAGAAGAGGACCTGTAAACCTTAGCGAGTTCACCTGTGTTCTGTGCTAATTTAAACCTCTGTTTCCCTTTGTGAAAGGCCCAATCCATATGCTCATTAAGAGTGATCCCCAAGTACTCAAAGATTGCAACCCTCTCAAGTGGAATTCCATTCAGCACAGGGTTGGTCCTGGTGGAGTGTGCAGAATTAATATCCATAAATTTGGTCTTAGCAACATTAACCTTGAGGCCCGCCCAATACAAAAGGTATTGAAGCCATCGAGTATCCTTTGGAGAGATTTTGAGAGAAGGTGGGTATCATCAGCAAACATCAGGTCTGGGATTTCTGTTGAACATATCTTAGGAGCCTCATTGTCACTGACCCCTTTTAAGGTATTAACTAGCCCATTGATGTATAGACAAACGAGGGTAGGAGACAATACACAGCCCTGTCGGATGCCCCTGGTTACTGGAAATGGTTCACAGAGCTCGCCTTATTTCCCACATCGAACCTGTGCAAAGTTCTTCTCTTGCAACCGCCTAAGAATGTTGCAGGGGTAAGTGGGGACCCCCATATTAGACATGACAGACCAGAGTTTAGACCTAGGAACTAGGTCAAAAGCAGATATTTAGCGCTACAAGAGATCAGATATAAACTACCACCTTCAAGCACCACCATTTTCCTGTAGAGGAGCAGAAGGTGGAATACCTGATCAATGGTGGAAGTTCAGTTTCTAAAGCTTGCTTGTAGGGTACTGAGGGCATCATGGAGTTCTATTCACTCTTGTAGCCGATCTAAGATAACCCTTGCAAAAACCGTCTACATCTCATCTATAAGGCTAATGGGCCTTTAATTTCCCAGTACAAGCAGTGACCCTTTCTTGTACACAGGGGTTATTTCAGCACTAGCCCATGTCTCGGGGATGGGCATATCACCTATTACGGCATTAAAGATAACCAGCAAGTAGGGGCCCCAAACTTCAGGTTCTGAAAGATATAAATCTCCAGGGATTTTGTCAATACTGGGTGCCTTGCTTGGGGCTATCTTAGAAATTGCTTTGCATACTTCGTCAAGGGAGATAATAGGAAAGTTCTCTTTATTCATTGTACAGTCCCAGTCTGATGTTTTCAGATCTGCATTTTTGTTCACCTCTTCCTGTGGGCAATCCTGGGTATTATAGAGAGAGTGAAAGTGGCCATTCCAAACTTTAGCCGCGATGTTTGGCTCTAGTTTGTTTCTCCCTTCCCAGTTACCAAAGGTAACAATATTTCAAAATGCGCTAGGAACTCTGAATTTTTGTGCCTGTTGGAGAGACTCCATTTGGACATATCCCACTCTATTTTGGCCTGTTTAATAGCATCCTTAGACTTGGTTCTAGCACTAGAAATCTGGGTTTTTTTCTTATTGAAGTAGTGTGGCTCACCGGTTAGAGGCGGCAGACCCGAGAGCAGAGGACGGCCCGGGACTAGGGTTCGATTCCCGGCGCGGCAGGTTTCTGGACCAGGGTCAGCGGACTCGATAATTCTCTCGCCTCGGTGCCCACTCTGATCAGCGATCACACTCGGCAACTCTGGGCATTAGCTTGCCTCATCTTCACTAACGGCCCCACCAGACCGCCAGGGATGCCTGGTCTCACCCTGGAGATACCCATTAAGGGACCATCTCTCAGGGAAGCCAGGAAGGGTTTCGCAGCGGTCGAAGCGCCTTGGGACCCTCCGGGTAAGTAGTGCGCTATATAAATGCCTATACATACATACATACATACTAAGCTAGATTTAGCTTTACCACAGTGCACATTATACCAAGTTGGAAAGATCTGTTCTCTCTAGCTCTTGCTTCATGAAAAGAGAGGTCCCCCAGTGTGGCTACGCAGAGTGAATGAGTCTACGCAATTTTCTTGTGCCTGTTTTCTAGATTCAATATCTCCAAGCAGATACTCAAGTCTCCACCTGTACCTCATCCCTGGTGGTCCAGTGGTAGAGTCTTGCTTTTCTGCTGGTTTCACTACTGTCTGTCTTGTGTTGTGCCAATTTTTCTGTCTGTTGTTATTGTGCCAGTTTTTCTATCCTACTGTTATTGTGCCTTTGCATTTCTAACTGTAACGTGTTATTTGTTGCCTTGTCATTCTCTGTTTTTGTTTAGTTATTTTCTGCCCTTTTCCCTTTCCCGCAGCTGCTGTCCCCGTAGCCCTCCCCCTGCCGGTTACCGCTCCCACCTCCCGGCTGCTCCTCCCTCCCCATTCCCTATTTAACAGTGGCTGCTGTGCAGCCGCTCCACTGGCACGCCAAAGGTAAGCCCATCTGCACCCATCTGTGACCCGACAGCTACCAGCCCCAAGGACCCTGGATCTCCGACCACCCACCGCTATGACTCAACTGCCATACTCGCACTCAACCCATGAAGGAACAACAACTGCCAGTTGTTCACGTCTAACACCACCCAGGGACAGTTCTCCTGCCGTCAATGCCGCCAAACCTTCACCACCCTCTGCACCACCACGCCCGCCGCCCCTACGCCGGATGCCAACACCACCAAAGCATTGACATACATCCTCCTCAAAGTGCTCACCCTTCACAGGCAGGCTGTAGAAATTTGGGACCTCCTCGAAACCCTCTCGCCAGACGTCGCCTTCTTCACAGAAACTTGGACCAACTCCACCTTTGCGCCTGACATTGCCACCGACATCCAGACGGATACAAGATACAGAGGAAGGACCCCCCCAAACGCCCGAGAGAAGGACTTGCCATCGCACACAAGAGCTTCCTCCGACTCCCAAACTCCAGCTCGAGTGACAGCCCGTTCGCCAATGAACACACCCATTTCCAGACCAGCCCCAAAATGACCCTTGCACCCTTGCTTACAGACCTCCCGGACCTCGAACTGCGTTCACCACTACCATCGCCGACCTCATCACACACCACACCACTCCATCGCCTCTATGGACTACATGCTCATCGGAGACCTCAACTTCCACCTCGACAACTCCGCTACCCTCCTGGACAACCTAGCCAACCTCGGACTGAAAGAACTCATCACCACCCCACCCACAAGGCGGAACACACCCTCAACCCCATCTCTGCAGGCGATAACAACACCTACTTCAGCCACACCATGCAACCCCCCTGGATGGACCACCACTACGTACACTTCCACGTTGACAAACCCACCGCACCCAAAACTGCCCCCCGCCCTCCACGAAGAAACTGGAGCAAGATCACTGACGAGCAGCTCGACTCCACCCTCAACTGCGCTGCCCCCTCCACCTCAACAGACACCAACCTCACAGCCAAAGAACTCCACAGATGGATCACCAACTGTGCAGACGAGCTCGTACCCCTACTAAATGCTGACAGACAGCGCCCCAGAAAGGCAACCTGGTTCACCCCCAACCTCCAAGAATCCAGACGCACCTGCAGACATCTCGAGAAGAACTGGAGAAACAGCAAATCCTCGGAAGACCGCACCGCCTACAAGAACGCCATGACAGAATACCACCAACGCATCTGATCCACCAAAAGACATCACCCCTTCCCACAGGACCTCTGCAACAAGCTTGGATCCAACTTCCATCTGAAAATCAAGGGCCTCTACTACAACTTCAATGACCAGACACTTGACTCCTAAACCATTCCCTCCTCCAGCAATGCCAGCCAGCCCACCATCACCTCCTGAATCCCAGTCACCACCGAAGACACCATATCGACCATAAAAGGCATCCACTCAGGAGCCCTCATGGACCCCTGCACATCTTCCACAGAGCCATCGCACCGGAACTAGGACACACCATCAACGCCACCTTCGAAACCGGCATCTTTCCCGACAACTGGAAACGTGCAGAAGTCAGACCCATACTCAAGAAGCCCTCAGCAGATCCCATGAACCTCAGGAACTATCGACCCATCTTCCTCCTCCCATTCGCGGCCAAAGTTACTGAGAAGACAGTCAACGTCCAACTAACGAAATTCATCCAAGAAACTCCATCCTCGACCCCTCCCAATCCGGATTCCACAGCAACCACAGCATTGAGACCGTTCTACTCGCTGCAACACAGACGGAATTCGCACCCTCCTCGACCAAGGACACACCGCAGCCCTGTTCCTTCTCCACCTTTCTGCAGCCTTTGACAACGTCTCCCACTGCACACTGCCAGACTCCACGACGCCGGCATACTTGAATCCACCTCGACTGGCTCCGCTCCTTCCTCACCGGCAGAACCCAAATAATCAGACTTCCACCCTTCCTCTCCGAACCCACAGAGATCAACTGCGTAGAACCCCAAGGATCATCGTTCAGCCCCACACTCTTCATCATCTATATGGCCCCCTTCACCGCCATCGTCAGACTCAGCATAGTATCCTATGCAGTCAACACCCAGCTCATCCTCTCCCTCACCAAGGACCCCCTCACCACCAGACTCAACTTCCAGGAAGGAATGAAGGACGTCACATCCTGGATGAGCAGCAGCTGCCTGAAGCTCAACTCAGAGAAGACAGAGGTCCTCGTCATCGGACCCCCCCCCCCTCTGCATGGGACAACACCTGGTGGCCCATTGCCCTCAGCAGCAACTCCACCCCCACGGACCACGCCCAAAACTTTGGCATCTTACTCAACTCATCCCTCTCCGTGACCCGACAGGTCAACACCTTTGCTTTCACCTGTTTCAACACCATCCGCATCCTCAGAAAGACCTTCAAATAGACCCCCAACCCTCAGAATCAAGGAAGACTGTAATTCACACTCTCATACCCAGCAGACTGGACTATGGAAATGCCATCTACGCCGGGATCAACAAGTCTCTGCTCCGCAAACTCCAGACTATACAGAACACCGCAGCAAGACTCCCCCTCGTCATCCCTTGACACAAACACATACACATACCCCAACCCCTGCCTAACCTTCACTGGCTCCCTGTCGAGAAGAGAGTAACTTTCAAGACACTCACCCATGCCTACAAATGCCTCCACAACACCGGACCCCAATATCTCAACAAAAGAATCCCCTTCCACGTACCCAAAAGGAACCTCCGATCCGCCGACCTCCTATATCGCGCCCAAGCCCGGGAACAACCTCACGATCGACATCAGATGCGCCCCCACCCTGTACATCTTCAGGAAGACCCTCAGACCTGGCTCTTTGATTGACCAGAGCTGCCCTCCCCCCCATCGCCTTGAGACCCTCAAGGGTAAGTAGAGTACTTAAAACTCCCTGATTGATTGATTGAGTCTTCCATAGTGGTCCAGTTAATTTTATAAATGATAGAAATAGAAATCTGGGACCCCTTTATTTTATCCCAGTGGATACATCAACATGACGTCGACAGGAGAAGTCTAATGTCAGGTGCATCCCAATTCTTTCCATTTGTGTTCCCTACTTAGAATAGCAGATGTAATGCCAAGATGTTATCTGGCACATGCAAGCTAAATTTCCCTCACAAAAATTGCGATTCGGTAAAATAGCCTGTAAGCGACCGCAAAACAACACTTTCCAATGCATCAACCCAAATACCCAAAGACCATCCTGACGCTCTCAGTAGCGGTCGCTCCCCACGCTCCCTGCTCTCCTGTGGTATCGTTGGGCTGCACTCTTTGCTTTGCTCTGCGCATTTCATAACTGCTAGCTGCTGTATGTCATAGCGCTGTACTGCAATAAGCATTGTCGAGTATTTGAATTAATTATAGCGCTTTACCTGACTTAAGCACTGTTTTACTTATTTGCGCAGTCCCAGTTGTAGCGCTCGCTGTGTAGCTTTGACTGTATTTTGCATTGCTCGTTTTGTGCATCGATATTTGTAGCGCTTACATCACAGATTGTTTAAGCTCATCAATTACTCTTTGTGCCCCATCCTGTTTCTAGTTTCACTTTTGCTGCCATTTTGTTGTTGTTGTGCCTCGGAGCCTGTCCTCTCCACCCCGCTCCCGCCTCCCAGCTGATCCTCCCTCGCCCCTCCCCCCCTCCACTCTCCACTTATGACAGATGCATTTGCGCGCAGCGTTCACGCACAGCGGTCGCGCCCCATGAGAGCCGAAGGTGCGCCAAAGGTAAGCCCGTCTACGCCCGTCCGTGCCTGGATCGCGCCCAGCGCCAGACCCCCAGGTCCTCGCAAATCCCACTCCTCCTGCATAACGTACGATGCTGCTTCCCTCTCGGCACTCAACCCCGGCCGCCTCCAAGACTGCTACCAAGCCGCCCCAGGACACTCCCATGGACCCTTCACCTGCCACTCCTGCAAGTTCGACTGCATCAAGACCCACACCAAATCCACAAACTCCAAACAGAGCTCCGACACTAACCACCTGAAGTGCATCCTGCTCAACACCCGCTCGGTCCACAAGCACGCCATTGAACTTTGGAACCTTCTCGACACCACATCACCGGACGTCGCCTTCCTTACAGAAACTTGGATGAATGCATCATCAACTCCTGACATCGCCATAGCCATCCCGGACGGCTACAAGATCATCCGAAATGACCGCACCATCCAAACAGGAGGAGGCATCACCATTGTACATAAGAACTCCATCCGCATCACGACCAGCTCAGACGATCACCTCGCAGCCGCCGAACACCTTCACTTCCAGATCCACACCGACCCCAAAACCACACTCAGAGGCACCCTCATCTACAGACCGCCAGGACCCTGCCCTCAATTCAGCGAATTGCAAACAAAACAGGTGATGGACAGAATGTGGATCAATGTCACACATTCACCCCAGTCCAAAGATCTGGGCCCAAATCCATCGTTTTTTTGCACTCCACACCACCCTGGGTTAGACAATGGCGATATGCAAATCAGCTCTGACCCTGTGCCCCATGGGAACAGTCCAGTCCGAACTACAAAAGCATGTCCTTCCCAGAACGGAATCAAGCATCCGAGGACCGGACCGGTTTCGAGGTAACACCTCTCATCAGCCCGGCTAGCTTGACTCCAGTGGTGTGGAGTGCCTAGGACCCACGTCTGAGCATCCCCAGCGCACTTATGGCGGCAATTGCAAACAAAACAGGTGATGGACAGAAAGTGGATCAATGTCACACATTCACCCCAGTCCAAAGATCTGGGCCCAAATCCATCGTTTTTTTGCACTCCACACCACCCTGGGTTAGACAATGGCGATATGCAAATCAGCTCTGACCCTGTGCCCCATGGGAACAGTCCAGTCCGAACTACAAAAGCCATGTCCTTTCCAGAACGGAATCAAGCATCCGAGGACCGGACCGGTTTCGAGGTAACACCTCTCATCAGCCCGGCTAGCTTGACTCCAGTGGTGTGGAGTGCCTGGGACCCACGTCTGAGCATCCCCAGCGCACTTATGGCGGCAATTGCAAACAAAACAGGTGATGGACAGAATGTGGATCAATGTCACACATTCACCCCAGTCCAAAGATCTGGGCCCAAATCCATCGTTTTTTTGCACTCCACACCACCCTGGGTTAGACAATGGCGATATGCAAATCAGCTCTGACCCTGTGCCCCATGGGAACAGTCCAGTCCGAACTACAAAAGCCATGTCCTTCCCAGAACGGAATCAAGCATCCGAGGACCGGACCGGTTTCGAGGTAACACCTCTCATCAGCCCGGCTAGCTTGACTCCAGTGGTGTGGAGTGCCTGGGACCCACGTCTGAGCATCCCCAGCGCACTTAGGGCGGAATATGCAAACACAACAAGAAACCCACAGCAGACCCCACTGAACTTAAGAACTACCGTCCCATCTCGCTCCTCCCATTCCCTGCCAAAGTCATCGAGAAAGTCGTCAACAATCAGCTAGCCACCTACCTCGAATCCAACAAATCCCTCGACCCCTCTAAGTCCGGCTTCCGAGCCAAACACTGCACCGAAACCACACTCATCGCAGCAACAGACGACATTCGAACACTTCTGGACACTTCTGGTCATCCTACTTGACCGCTCCGCAGCCTTCGACACAGTCTGTCATAGCACCCTCATACAACGCCTCAGCAACATCGGAATACAAGGAAAAGCATTGGACTGGATCATCTCGTTCCTCGCCGGAAGAACACAGAGAGTCCGCCTCCCCCCTTTTAGATCAGAATCCACCGAAGTCATCTGCGGCGTTCCCCAAGGATCATCACTCAGCCCCACCCTCTTCAACGCATACATGAGTCAACACAACCTCAACATCATCTCCTACGCCGCCGACACCCAGCTGATCCTCTCCCTCACCAAAGACCCAAACACCGCCAAAACCAACTTACACGAAGGAATGAAAGATGTCGCCGAGTGGATGAAGGACAGCCGTCTAAAACTGAACTCGGACAAAACGGAAGTCCTAATCTTAGGCTCATCCCCCTCTGCCTGGGACGACTCATGGTGGCCACCGGCCCTGGGAAACGCACCCAAACCAACGGACCACGCACGTAACCTTGGCTTCATCCTGGACTCCTCCCTCTCGATGACCAGGCAAGTCAATGCCATCTCCTCATCATGCTTCAACATCCTACGCATGCTCCAAAAAATATTCCGCTGCATACCCACCGAAACAAGAAAAATGGTTACCCACGCACTAGTCACAAGCCGACTGGATTACAGCAACACCCTTTACGCCGGAACCACTGCCAAACTACAGAAAAAACTACAACGCATCCAAAACGCCTCAGCCAGACTCATACTTGACATCCCCCGCCAGGCTCACATTTCCGGTCACCTGAAAGACCTCCACTGGCTCCCCGTCAACAAGAGGATAACGTTCCGACTCCTCACCCACGCACACAAATCCCTCTACGGCCTAGGACCCGAATGCCTAAACACGCGCATGTCCTTTTACTCCCCCACCCGCCAACTTCGTTCGTCCAATCAGGCCCTCGCTGCTATTCCGCGCATCAACAGATCCACCATGGGGGGAAGATCCTTCTCCTACTTAGCGGCCAAAACCTGGAATTCTCTCCCCACAAACCTCCGCCTTACACAGGACCACCTCTCCTTCCGAAAGCAACTTAAAACTTGGATATTCGATAAATAGTACCCCCCTCCCCTCCATCAAGCGCCTTGAGACCCTCTGGGTGAGTAGTGCGCTATACAAATCTCTGAACTTGAACTTGAACTTGAAATAGCGAAAATTCAAGAGAATCGCAAAAAATGCACCCTCAAATTTAGCGATTAGCAAAATAGCGATTATATAATAGCTAAAACTAAAATTGCTCCTGCCAATAGCGAAATCACAGGTGCAACCAATCTGAAACCCTTTCAAAATGCATCAGGAGACCCCGTAACATTGTAAGGCCAAAATGATGAAGAAATCTACGATAAGTATTGTCTGAATCGTGCAATGATAATACGCCTAATTTCAGATTTGGAACCCCTACAGCAGCACCAGACCCGTAGGACCAATGCCATACCTGCACAGATCCAGGACCTATGTAGCCTGCACCTACTGGCGTCAGGCAGTTTCCAAGGGTTCGAAGCAGTAGCCGGAGCTGTATCACAAAGCGCACTCTCACGCTTCTTCCGGAAATTCCTTGACGCCATGACAATGTTCCATACCAACATCACTGTAGTAACTCCAAAGAAATAATCACCTGTAGACTGGAGTCAAAGTTAAGAGCTGTTTATTGTTAGTTATTCGCTCTCAGAATCATAGTGTGGCCAACATACTAACATGAACTCTACGGCATACTAACTGATGAGGGGTAGGAAGGGTGCGATTCCCCACAACCCCACAGGAGTTGAATCAGACCAAACTGGAGCACTATCAGGTGGCTCAAGTCCCACATGTTATTGGATGCATTGACTGCACGCATGTCCCCATCTGTCCCCCCTCAGCCAACGAGTACATCTTCCGAAACAGGAAGTCTTACCACTCCATCAATGTCCAGGTAGTGTGGAATGCTAAGCATATAATAACGGACATCATAACACTATTTCCTGGGAGCACATATGACTCGTACATATTCCGCCACAGTGGCATCTGCTTACCGGTGAATTTGGAGAGGGACACCTACTTGGTACATACATATACCTATTTGTTACATCATTATACCAAATGTGATTGCATTACTGCGGCTAACCCTTTGCTTTCCCCCCTCTAGGTGACAGCGCATACGCCTTGCGCGGATATATACTGACCCCTTACTTCAAACCAGCAACACCACAGGAGCAGCGCTACAAAGCGGCACACATCAGCACAAGGGATGTGGTTGAAGGAATATTCGGAACACTAAAAAGTTGCTTCAGGATCCTTCATAAGACTTGTGGGGCTTTACAATACAACCCCGAAACCTGCTGCAGGATTGTGACAGTCTGTGCCATGCTGCACAACATTGCCACAAGAAGAGGCATACCAACCAAAATGGACGTGAATGACAATGATGGTGACAACCAACCACATGCACAACACCGTCAAGCACATGTGGCAAACACAGCCAAAGGTCAGAGGAGATGTGCACACATCACACAACATAATTTCTGAGGTAGGTAAGAATGAGCCATCACAAGATATTGTGGATTGAGAGTGTTTTATTGACATGATCACATGCCAAATTAAAGATTTATGTATTGAAAATTTTGACAGTGATTGCATAGGTTGATTGAGTCAATATAAACTAGTTACCAGCACTGGAGGGCAATCACAATGTTGATATGGACCATGGTTATGCCACCATGTCCTAAGAGGTGGATATACATGGCTAGCGCCTCTTGCCACGTACGCCCAGCCTCCTGTCGCATGACTCTGCAACATCAGCCCGATGTGTGCTTCTGGATGTTGAGCTGCGCGAAATGCACCTCCTGTTAGTGCTCACTGGCACAGACACACTACTCAGGCTCAATGCCTCCTCACTGCTCTCCTCCCCTTCCAAGTTGCTGGCAATCACAGTCCCAGACTGGAGGTGTTCCATGTCAGTGGTCACTTGGCCTAAGGCACTTGCAACGTCCCCACAGAAATGGCCCAGATCAATCTATAAAGACACGGAGCACCATGCCAATACTGCAGTGGTGTTGCTCAGCTTGGTTACGGCCCTCGTATTAGCTGACGTACGCAGCAAACTCTACCGATGCCTCAGACGCTTGGAGCGTTGTCCTGCAAGGATGGCACGGGTGAGCTCCTGTAGGCTATGGTTTGTCTGTTGGTTTCCCTCTGCAACAACTGTAGTGAGCTCACGCACACAGTCTGACATATTTCTCATGTTTTTGGCCAGCTTGGAGATCTGCATGTTGATGGTGCCCATTTGTCTCCCCTGCAGGCGCTGCACATGAAGCATCTGTGACTCAACGCCACCATATACATTTAGAGCCTGTTCTACATCGGCCAAAATGCGGCTCCTGGGTCTGCGCCGTTGTCCTAGACGGAGCTGTGCTGGTGTTGGAGCTGGTGAAGGGACACGTGGCTCGCTGGGGACTGTTGTGGGTGCTGGAGTCGGCTCTGATTCCATTGCTGGGAGTGCGGGTACATGTGCCCTGCATTTCGGTGGTGTACATTCCGGCTCCACAAGGGAATCTCCATCTCCAGGGCTAGTAGCTTCTTTGCAGGAGTCTCAGAGATGATGAGCCGGTCACTGTCCTCGGAGTCCACCTGAGCTTTATCTGTGTGTGAAACAGTGCAGTGTTAGTATTGTTTGTTCCTAAATATGTTTTTCGCATGGCCTATTTCGTTTATAATAAATCACTGATTTAAACAAACTCCCATGATGCTTCATGTGTATGAGGGAAAATGTGGAATGGAGATTTCCATGCATACTGTGATTTACCTGGGGGTATGTGCAGGGATATACAGTACGCATAGTATTAGCGCTTGCGTGCATCTTACCTTGTCGTGTACTAGCTGCGCCGGACGTTTCCAATTATGTGTCTCCTACGACTGCCTCAGGCACGATCGTCCCCTCAACAATGTCATCCAGGGCTGTGTTGGGGGTGCTGTAGATGGTCCCCCTCCTGTACCAGCTGCTTCCTACACCCTTTCGGCTATGCGCTCCTTGGCATGCTTCCTGAGGTTGTACCACTTTTCTTCAGATCTTCTTTGCTGTGGTGGGTGACTCCCACAACATTCACTCTCTCCTTGATGCGCAGCCATATTTTGCGCTTCTCCACCACTGGCACCTTCAGGGACAACTTGCCAAACAGTTTGTCGTGGCTGCTGCTCACCCCCCCTATCAGGTGTTCAAGTTCCCTGTCCGAGAACTTCATATTTCTCTTCCTCTGTGTGGCACTGTTCCCTGCAGCATTTTTGTCCTTCCTGGCTGTGTGAACTCTAGCTGGATTTTGAAGGTGATGTGTCTCTGCTCAGCTTCCGTGCTCTGCCTCCTCCTCTGAGCTAAGGGCACTGAATGAAGCATGGACTGAATGACTTCCTGGTTGTGATGTCATCAGCCTGCTTCTAACGCGACCGGCATTTTGAGAAATCGCTAATCCCGAAATCGCAAATAGCGATTTTGCAAATACCGAAATCACTATTTGCTAGTTTGTGGGTTAGCGACTCGCAATCATTTATTCTGTATTTTTATAGCAATTTTAAAGGGATCGCAAAAATGTACCAAATCTGTACATGCATCTCATTTTGCGATTTTTTAATAGCGATTCCTTATATTTCGGTAATAAGGAATAGCTTTAGCGATTTTTGATGCATGTACACCTATGATCACGATCATGGCATGTTAGAATGGCAAAGTCTAAAACCGAGGCTCCCATTTTTTCTATCCACAAGTGTTAGGAGGTGATTCTGACCATCTGAGCCACCCAGATTTTTTGCTTTTTGAATACCTATTTGTTGAGCTTTTACTGTGGGAGAGCCTGATAAGTTGGGACTCACCCACAGTGAACTCATGATGAAAGGGACTGCATGTGTATTTCACTAGTGTCCCCCTGGCGCAAGTAGGCCACTGTGCTGCAGCCAGAGTAAGGGGCACTGGGCTGGTTACATGCAGACATGTGTGTGCATGCGTGTGCACAATTGTAAGGGCTGCGCAGCGGAGATTCCAGGCATGCGCAGCCCAGGAGCAACTACAAAGTGAATGGTGTGGCAGGACTTATGCAGAGCTGGGTGGTGACCTGGAATAGGCTTTCTACAATGGGAAGAAAGATTTGAGGGAAAGTCAGCACGCTTTACTGTTTTCACTCCATTACTCTCCTATGCGGATGGGAGCACATGGGCTAGAAATTCCAGACACACACTAAAGTCCACTGTAACTTATGTGAGAAGAAGTATTCTGCAGAGCCCAAAGTCATATTTGTTCTGCTTTTGGGTCATCCAGAAATGTCATTTTTCTTTGAGTCAGCTCATAACCAGGGCCTGGCTGGGGCTGACCCTGCAAAGCTGAATTAATGACCTTCCTCCCCAATCTGTAGCATTAAAGGCATCTGATGCTCCCCAAGCTGTAGCATCAGAGGCCTAGCCCTTCTCGACAAGCATTCCAAAGGCGAAGGCCTCCTCTCCAAGAAGAGAACAGGGGTGGAGCTACAGGTTAACCAATTAGCAGCTATCACCTGGTGCCAGGCACCAAGCTGCTCTGGACGGAGGGCAGCGAGGGGGGAAGGGGCTTTCATGGACCAAGTGGCATGAGACCCCTGGACAATGCCATTTTGAACAAACCCAGACGCCTGGGTAGGAAGGAGGTAGCAGGGGCAGAGAAGTGATGTGTCGCTGTTTGATAGGGCAAACGGAGACTTCCTGCCAGCCCCCTCCTAATTCTGGGATGTGGTCTGCTGAGGACGACTGGTGCTGGAGCCTGGCACCATGGGCAGCTTGAAGGAAGAACCTCCAGACTGGCCCAGGACCCTGACTTGCACCACAAGGGGAGACCCAGACAAATGACCAGAAGCCTGGGCCTCTGTGCAAGGAGAAGAGAGGCCCAGGAAGAAAGCCAGGCGAAAGGATGGCACTAGCCAGTGAAGACCATTCACTGCTGCATTCACCTTCCTGGCGATCAAGAGGGCGAAGGAAAGTGCTCCCAGTGGCTGGGGAGCACCACCAGGAGCAAGAAGAAGCAAGAATGGAGCTGATCGGGTGCCTGGGGGCTGAGATACGCCCCCTAGAAGGCAGGTGACCTTTGACCTCTGCCAGGACCGATGACGAACCGCGTGGGACACCGCCGCTGGTTAATGTTGAGCCCCTGGGGTGGGTTAGGTCCCGGGGCTGCCCCCATAAGAAGATAAGCCGGGGAGTGCTGTTGTGCTCCCCGTGAAACTGCCCACAAGGGGTGCCAAGAGCCCACCATGGCCCCCGACGACTGGAGGGAGGGGAGCGCCGTAACGCCCCCTCATGGGAGAAAACCAGTCGGGGAGTGCTGTCATGCTCCACGTGAAGAATTCCCCAGGGGCCCGGGATCCCAACTCCGGGCCCCGATGCACCGAAGATAAGCCGGGGAACGCAATAGCGCTCCCCGTGTAGACTACCCCTTTGGTACGGGAGCCCAACTCTTGGCCCCGAAGACCGGCACTAAAGCCGGGGAGCGCGACTCAATAGCACCACTGGGGAGGGGCCCGGGATCCCAACTCCGGGCCCTGTGTGTCCCGCGTAATTGAGGGAGTGCTGCAGCACTCCCCCGTGGCTGAAGGAAGGTGGGGGAGTGCCACCGCACTCCCCCGTGGCAGGAGGAAGGTGGGGGGAGTGCTGACACACTCCCCCAAGGTCCGGCCGGAGAAGGGGGAATCTCCATGTCTGAGCGGGCAGACCAGAAGAGGAGTGTTGGCTCCCACGGCAGCACGCGTGGGTGCTGGCCGGGCGGGGAGCCGGCAGGAGTCACCGGGGGTAGGCTCCTCTAGTGACTCTCCAGCGAGCCTGTGATGCCTTTCAGGGGCTTTAATTGCAATGCGTTACAACTGTTGCCAGCTATGATAAGTACCTCATTTAAAGTGATGCACAAATATGTATTCTTGCTACTGCATGAGGGGAAGAACAATCCAGACTGTTATCCGCTAAGATGTAGTGGTGTATACTTAGGCTGTGGGGTTTTAGGTTTAAACCTATAATAACTGATAAAACCCCACTGAAAGAGAAATAGCCCTCACCAGTGAAAAAATATAAACACTGAAAAAACACCTGCACAACCACAAACTAAATGCCATTCAAAGGAAGGAAAAAGAGAGTGAAAGAGTATTTTTTTCATCCTGAAGGGGCCAATACAATGTAACTTTGTTATACAAGCTAGCAGTAAGAAAGGCTGCTTGAGTTTTGTTGTTTAGGGATTTCACTAAAATATTGTTTCTTCTTTCTTTTTCTTTTTTCAGTTTTGTGATCTTTGGTCTGAAGATGCAGGGTTTAGAAGTCTCATTTAATTATTTTATAAACTGTAGAGAATCAGGAAATATCAAAATCATATTTGATATTTTGGCTGCATTTGATTATTTAACTGATAGGTAGAATGTCTGGTTTCATAAGAATCTTTCCTAATATGTGTCATCACATTCACCCACAGAGAATGGGTAAAAACCCTTAATACAGCAGCCCCCAAATTTTAGTGGGTCAGTATTGATAGTAGGTGAATTGCCAACACCTCAGGCTTTAAACATTCAATGCAAGATATAGTGATGTATGAGAAATGGCTTGCAATGATGCATAGTAATGTCCCTTCACCACCAAATGCATTTGAAGTCAATGAAATCTCACTGTGGTACTCTGTACAAGTTCTAGATCCCTTCAGGAAAGGGGGATTTCCTCCATAGTTTTAAAAGTGCTGCTTCATTTTTGACTGTTTCAATAACTGAGGGTATAAGCGCCCAGCTCATTGAAAATGTAGCAGAACCTGCCCTGAGAATCGCAATCTTCAAGTGCACTAGTATTGGCACGGAAAGCTATGTCAGTGACTAGAGTTAACAAATTGTGTACTGGCTGTTTTGGCGTTGTCTGTCCCAAGTGCCGTTGTTGAGACCGCCTTTTCATAGAAGTTTACATGGGAAGGAAAGAGCGAGCGCACATGACTGAAGACTCACTGAAGAATTATTGTATGGTGTACTAGAATAAGTTTAATTTACAAAAATCTATTTGGACCTCATATACACGATACGTACAAAATGTTTCATAAACACTGGAAAAACACCTTTTCTGTTGTTTTTGGTGGTGCGAAAATGTGTAACCACAGATAACAACTGTTTTTTTAAGGTCTTGAAATCACTGAAAAAACCCCACCAGAATTTACCAAGAATAGAAACTGAAAACAGGAAAGCCTATGTATACTGTATGGTCAGTATAAAATGCTCAGTCAGGGTTATGTGACCCCAGGACAGGATTACCTATTTTTAATGCTTGTTGAGATGATGCGGTGAGTCGCCACTGGAATGGTGCCAGTTGGCAAGACCCTTGCTCCAGGTTGTGTCAACCCACTGCATTAGGGGGCAAGATGATGTGCATACATGGGAGTGGTGGTACTAGGTCCCTCCCCCCCTGCAGGAGGGGTGGAGATGTTATGCAATGTCACAAAGTAATTCCAACAGCTTATCTATATTTGTAAATTGGTGCATAGTATTGAGTAGTCTGTGTGTCTAATAAATCTACTCTTACTTTTATAAAGCAAAGTACAGACTGGACAATCAATTATTGAGTGTTATTTCTGCGTACTTGTAATGGCGAATACTAGCCTACACCACCTCCCTTGAGTAAACCTTAGACTGCTCTGCAACGCTACCCTTTGAGAGTCAAGCGCTACAATAGAATGTTTGGTTCCCAGTGAAGAAGAAATGTGACATGTTATTTGTGCAGGACTCACAGATACTGCCTCGTTTTCCAACTTTGGTGTCCAGCAGTGGGAAACATAGTATCCCATTCTGGTACGCATTTATAGCATTTGATGAATCCAGTTTTGCCACACATTACCTATGCAGTAATGAGCAAATGGAAGAGCACAAGGCTCTGAGCAGTGGCGTAGCTAGGGGAGAGGTGGGGGCGGTCCGCCCCAGGCGGCACTAAATTGGGGGCGGCGGCACAGTGCACACGTTACGTGCCATTATGTAATTGCGCTGTGAAAGCGCACCTGCTTGCAAATGCTCTGCTGCAGTGCACGCCACGCACCGATGCACGCACCACCTAGCATAGTGGTGGTGGTCCAGGGTGCAGCGTACCTTGTAAGTGGGTCCCAGGGCCGTCAATCTTGTAGCGCGTGAAAGCGCTACCAATGACGGCCCTGGCCATCATTTTTAGCCATCCCTCGTGCTGTGCTCCCGTGACGCACGCCACCATCACACGATTGACTCAGTGGAGAGACAGTCTCGGCAGGGGAGTGCTGGGCGATTTGCAGAACGCCTTCGGTAGGGGCCCTCGGCCCTGCCACCAATGTGGAGCCTACAGGGGAGGTACGGGGTGATGATCAATCATGATGTCACTGTGACAAATATTAGTGCCCGTTGAAATTTGACCATGAGGGCTTAGCAGTTTTACCCCTTCTGGAATATTCTTGAGAAACCCGATTCTGCTCGGTTTCGTGATGCTTTCCTTCCCCGCTTATTTTTTCTTCAGATTCAAATCAAATGATTATGTTGATTGCATGATGGCACAGATGTCTGTCTAACTGAGAGAGATCAAAAGAAGCAAGAAGGGAAGGGAACCTTTTCACCTTGGGCTCTCCAGAGCGCTGTCTTCTGAAGGAAGAATAGACGTCACAGCCCTCTGGCGTCACTAGATGTAAATCTGCACTCATGTGACGTGGCACGCCTTATTTAATATATCTGAAATAGGCGCATGTGATGCAACGCACATCAGCTCTATCTAGAAAAGTACAATCTGACCAGGATTCTGGACATAGTGATGGCCATTTCTGCACCTGAATGATCCAATTGGGCTGCCAGCGGTGGGAGGGAGCGGCGGTCAGCCTGGAGCAAACAAATCAGAGTGGGGAGAGATTTACAACAAAAGCCCTACCTGAAAGGGATATAATACTGCACATAGAAACAAGTATGGCCTCCAAGACTGACAAGTAATGATTCCAAACTATAAACAAAATAAGAGACAGTACTGAAAACAAACTGCACACAGCACAAGTGATCCCAGAACAGAGACAGCACCGAAGACAATGATTCTAAACTGCACACAGCTTCAGTGACCTCAGAACAAAGACAATACTGAAGACAATGATTCCAGAATCGCACACACATGGGACCTCTAGAGTAGAAACAATGCATAAGGCCAGGATTCCAAACTTTGTACAGCACAGGTGAAACTGACACAGCACTCCAGACAAGTGTTTCTAAACTGTACACAGCACAAGTGACCTATTGTGTGAAATAAGCATGGCAAGAATGTCAGAGCACAAAATCAGTGTGGGATTTTTCTAGGTCACTAGGCCCTGTATGAAATGAACTACTATATATCAATAATCAGCTGGACTCTGTTTTTGGCGCGTTAGAGCCAAGCTACACTGTTGACTCCATTGGGCTCCAATCACTTGCCTATCTGCACTATTTACAACATGTTGGGGTCCTTACCATGACTCACCGGTTTCTGTGTTTTGTCTCCCTGTTGTCTCTGTATTACACCTTCCTGTTGGTTTTAGTGCTATGTCTCCCAGCAGTCTCTCTCTACTATGTGTCCCTGTTGGTCTCAGTGTTATTTTTCCCACTCATCTGTGTCTCTCTACTCTGTCTCCCTTTTGTTCTCAGTACTATAACTCCCAAGTTTAAGTATTTTGGCTCTTTGTTGTTCTTGGTACAATGACTCCCCTGTCTCAGTACTGTCTCTCTGTTTTTCTAAGTACCATGACTGACCAGTTACAGTATAATGTCTCCCTGTTGTTCTCAGTACTATGAATCTTTTGTTTCAATATAATGTCTCACTGATAGTGTCCCTACTGTGTTTCTGAGCCATATTTATCTGTCTGTTTCAGTACAAAGCTTCCCCGGTCAGTCACGTTACTATGCCTAAGTCTGTCTCAATGCTATGAACCCTGTCTCTGGAAGTGCCATGCATTCTACGCCTCTATCAGTCCATTTTGATTTAAAGTGACCCTCTGTATCCCCATTCCATCTGCTGGGTCTGGCCTATGCCTCTGCCGAACCTGTCTGGGAGTATATGTTCAAATAGCACGGCAGGCTCTGGGAAAGGATGCGCCTAGAAGCGTGATAAAACAACCTACAAGTCTACAGCTCTACATTGTGGATACTTTTAGCATGCAGGGGAAACAGATCGTATACTCCCGAGAACTTTCTGTAAAAGTTCTGACTTGATGTAAAAAGTACAAGAAGGGACCATTGCATTTCCGCCCAAGCATGACCTTTAGTCTCAGCGCAGCCTCATGCACTCATTGTTCTCTGTGTATGAGTTGTGTTATTTTATGTTATAAGCCCTTTTATAATCCATTTCAAGTGCAACTAGAACTTGCATTCTATCACATTCCTATTTTCCTGTTGCTTCCACCTTTTTATTTTCTCACATTCGTTGTTTTCTAGACACCCTCTCGTCCCCTTATTACCCCTTCACTCCCCTAATTGCTTTCTATTTGTTCTCTTCTCATCTCCAGTTTTAACTCCAGTTGTCTCTCTTTTATCATGTTAAAGGACAATGTGTTTCTTGTGCGAGTAAGAATGCGCACAATACTAGGCAGAGCTGTTCTGGACCGCAGATTTAGGATGCGCAAGTTTCACGGTGAAAGACCTATTTATTAATCTCCTGACATCTTCTTGATTTGTTGCTTTTCAGTGGCATGCTTGTGGCCTTGTGTGTGCTTGTTTGGTAATTTAATGCTTGCTAGTCAGGCCTGACGTTCCTGCTACAAGATGGCTCGCCTCTCTAGGCTCTGACGCCTAATGGAAGCAGTCGCCATTGTCACCAGCCCAGGGACAGATGCTCCAAGTGAGGAAGTTTAGGGAAAATTTAGCAAAGCAGGTTTGATTTTTGGGTACAATTATTCCATCCTAAAATGGATACCTTGAAGCTATGGATTTTCTTGCAGCACGTGCAATCTATGTGTTCTCCTTTGTACTCCCATTATATTAAACTATGTAGCCTTGGACCATGCCATGTATGTGCCTGTAACTTGCATGATTGAGGCCACGTGTCTCTCGGACCTCTTTCAAGTGCTCGCCGACCTTTTTCCCCAGCACATCCCCTCCACCCCAGCTACCTGCCATGGGCAACAATCTGAGGAATAGCCCCGGGCGCCAGAAGCTCTTGCTACGCTACTGGCTTTGAGAAAGGTTCAAAGTTTTGGTTATAGAACTAAAAGTATGGGAAAGAAAGCTCTGCGCACATATATGTCATGTGAAGATATTATGGTTTAAATGTAAACTGTATTAATATGACTGAGTTATTTGGATTATCATGTGATAGCGGGATGGTGCTTTCCAGGAAATTATTGCATACAAATGTTCTAAGCCATATTGTACACCTTCGAACCCTAACACTACATGCACTAAACCTGCATGAGCAGGGTGTCTTCTAAAGAGATAGGGACTGCAACTGATACCTACATCACAGATGGGGGTGTAGGGGTGGATTGACCTTTGGGGGACAGAAGAGGTAGGGGGTCCTCGGAGGTTCCCACACTTTTTAAGGGCAGGGAGGGTTTCCACAGAAGGGGCCCCAGATATCCTTCCTCCGCTGAAAGTTTTATTGCCAAAACCACTGGAAGGGTGGGCAGGAGGTTTCTTTACCCCGGGTAGTAACACCCCAGGGGTTCCCACGGTGGAGGACCCCAGGAAACGTTTCCTATGGTGGGAGGAGGGTGTGGTAGAGTTGTGTGTTCAAATATCACAGCAGGCTCTGGGAAAGGATGCGCCTAGAAGCGTGATGAAACACCCTACAAGTCTACATCTCTACATTGTGGATACTTTTAGCATGCAGGGGAAACAGATTGTATACTCCCCAGAACTTTCTGTAAAAGTTCTGACTTGATGTGAAAAGTACAAAAATTCTGCAGAATGGACCATTGTATTTCCACCCAAGCCAAAGCATGACCTTTAGTCTCAGCACAGCCTCATGAAATCCTTGATCTCTGTGTATGAGTTGTGTTATTTTATGTTATAAGCACTTTTATAATCCATCTCAAGTGAAACTAGAACTTGCATTCTATCACATTCCTATTTTTCTCTTGCGTCCACCTTTTTATTTTCTCACATTTGTTGTTTTCTAGACACCCTCTCGTCCCCTTATTACCCCTTCACTCCCCTAATTGCTTTCTATTTGTTCTCTTCTCATCTCCAGTTTTAACTCCAGTTGTCTCTCCTTTATCATGTTATAGGACAATGTGTTTCTTGTGCGACTAAGAATGCCCACAATAATAGGCAGAGCTGTTCTGGACCCGCAGATTTAGATAGCGCGAGTATCACGGTGAAAGACTTATTTATTAATCTCCGGACATCTTCTTGATTTGTTGCTTTTCAGTAGCAGACTTGTGGCCTTGTGTGTACTAGTTTGGTAATTTAATGCCTGCCAGTCAGGCCTGACGTTCCTGGCACAAGATGGCTCACCTCTCTAGGCTCTGACGCCTAATGGAAACAGTTGTTATTGTCACCCGCCCAGGAACAGATGCTCCAAGTGGGGAAGTTTTGGAAAAAATCGGCAAAGCAGGTTTGGTTTTTGGGTACAATTATTCCTTCCTAAAATGGAATGCCTTGAAGCTATGGACTTTCTTGCAGCACGTGCAATCTATGTGTTCTCCTTTGTACTGCCGTTGTATTCAACTGTGTAGCCTTGGACCATGCCATGTATGTGCCTGTAACTTGCATGATTGAGGCCACTTGTCTCTCGGACCTCTTTCAAGTGCTCGCCGACCTTTTCCCCCAGCACATCCCCTCCAACCCCGCTACCTGCTATGGGCAGCAATCTGAGGGACAGGCCAGGCCACCAGAAGCTCTTGCTACGCCACTGGCTCTGAGAAGGGTTCAAAGTTTTGGTTATGGAACTAAAAGTATGGGAAAGATAGGCCCTGCGCACATTTATGTCATGTGAAGATATTATTGTTTAAATGTAAACCGTATTAATATGACTGAGTTATGTGGATTATCATGTGATAGTGGGATGGTGCTTTCCAGGAAATGATTGCATACAAATGTTCTAAATAAAGACAGGAAGTGTCCCTTAGTTGAAACAGGCGGACCTCAGATAGGGTCCAACAGGTTGTGATGTTTAACATATAACCTTTTAGGGCAAAAGCACCTACCAGACAGGACGAACTCACTAATATGATGGGGACTAACCACAGGTTAGGAAAATATTTTGACAATGTCAACAACGTCAAGAAAAATTCAAAATATAGGTCTTAACAGAACCATCAATCATTATTTGTACCACAGTATATAAAAAATGTCTTCACTAGTTTGTTGTTTAAAAGTAAAACATATATATGTTTATTGTGTTGCATACAGTTATTCCAACAGTTAGCAGTAAATCAATACATGCATAGATTAAAAAAAATCACATTATTGAACACATAATAAACAAAATTTAAAACATGTACAATGGGTTTTAAAATTGTTCGTGAGAACAAATGTCGACGCGGCGTTTCGATTTTGGGCGATAAGCACCTTCTTCAGGACAGTTTCTATATAAAGAAACAAAGTATTACCATACAGCAATAATACATGGAATCAAGATTTATAAAACAACTGTACATAATATCTCTCTGTCAGACTTGTTGACTACTGTCATTTTCATTTGGGGACATTATACATTCAAAAAATCATTAGAGAAACATACGAAAAGACGTAAAGAAGTATATACAAAAAAACATAACCTACTGTGGAATATATATTGCCCCTCTATTTTGAGCTCGCCTGGTGATTGTAGTGAAATTATTCATTATGTACAGTAATCTAAAGATCTCACTGCTCGCCTGTTTCAACTAAGGGACACTTCCTGTCTTTATTTCTATGTCCCCAAGTCCCTGACCAGTTAACAAAGGGGGCCTCCTTTAATTTTTCTTGTTACAAATGTTCTAAGCCATATTGTACACCTTCAAACCCTAACACTACATGCACTACACCTTCATGAGGTCGGTGTCTTCTCAAGAGATAGGGACAGCAACTGATACCTACATCACAGATGGGGTGTAGGGGTGGATTGACCTTTGGGGGGACAGGAGAGGTAGGGGTCCTGGGACGTTCCCACGCTTTTTAAGGGCAGGGAGGGTTTCCATAGAAGGGGCCCCATATATCCTTCTCCCGCTGAAAGTTTTCTTGCCATTGGCACAGGCCTAAATCACTCGAAGGGTGGGCAGGAGGTTTCTTTACCCCGGGTAGTAACACCTCAGGGAGGAAGACACCAAGAAATGTTTCCCATGGTGGGAGGAGGGTGTGGTAGAGTTGTGTGTCCGGCAGGCCCCCCAGGTTAACTGGTGGGGTGGTAAGCAACCCGAGGTGGCCCATGGTAGTGGTAGGCCCCAAAGAAGGGTAGTTCTCAAGCAGGATGTGCAGTGGTAGCCCCTAGGTACACTAGTGGGCTAGGTAACTGACCCAGTGGAGATCTGAGAGGGGGTGATGTGCTCCCTAGATTCCAGGTGAAGGGTTAGTGGTGGACCCTGAGGTGTCAGGGTCCGGTAGGTGGTTACCCAAGGAAGCAACAGGATGTCATTCTGGAGCTGGTGTTGTGATCCTGAGGTGCTGTGTGGGGCAATGCCTAGCCGGTAACCAGTCAGGTAGGACTTGTGGGACTTGGACCCCAGGCCCACAAGTATGGAGGTGTTCCCCTAGCTGCATTCACTCTCCTGGAGATCAAGAGGGCGAAGGAAAGTGATCCCAGTGGCTGGGGGCGCCACCAGGAGTAAGTCAATTGTGTGCCTGGGGGCCGAGATACGCCCCCCCAGAAGGTAGGTGACCTTTGACCTCTGCCAGGATCGACGACGAAGAGCGTGGGGCTCCGCTGCCGGTCCGAGATGAGCCCCCGGGGTGGGTTAGCTCCCGGGGGCTGCACCCTGGGGGCTGCCCCCACAAGGCGATAGGCCTGGGAGCGCTGTCGCCCTCCCCGTGAAACTGCCCACAAGGGATGCCAGGAGCCCACCCTGGCCCCCGATGAGACTGGAGGGAGAGGAGTGCCGCGGAGATCCCCGTGAAGAGCTCCACAGGGGAGGGGCCGGGATCCAAACTCCGGCGCTCCAGTATGTCTCACGAAGGTGGGGGAGTGCAGCCGCACTCCCCCGTGGCTGGAGGAAGGCGAGGGGAGTGCGCCGCAATCCCCAGTGGCTGGAGGAAGGTGGGGGGAGAGCCGACACACTCCGAGTTCCGGCCAGACCAGCGGAAATTACTGTGTCTGCTCGCCAGAGCGGGCAAACCAGAAGAGGAGTGCCGGCTCCGGCGGCACTACGTGAGGGTGCTGACTGGGCACGTAACTGGTGGGAGTCACTGGGGGTGGGTTCCCAGGGCTGTATCACTCACCTGGGGGTTCGGGTGGGACCGGACCCTCCAACGAAGCAAAGACGCGGCCGGAGACCCACAGAGCATCTCTCCCAGTGCAGTGGGGGAGTCGCTGCTATGATATTCAAGAGAAAGGAGAAGCGCCCCATAATGCCTTGCAGGCCCAGACAGGCCTGCAGGGGAAAACAGCTTTTCCTCGGTTGGCGGTGGCCCCTGGAGGACGGGGTCACTGCCGAAGGTGTGACAAGGTGCAGATGAGCTGCAGAAGCTACGCAGTCTCCCCACAAAAATGGAAAGTCCCTCAATAAGCCTCAGAGGGACTGAAAAGAAACAATCTCTCAAGGGCTCAGTCAGCAATCAACTTTCCCCTAGGCTAGAACTTTTGTCTACCCTGGGGAGAGGATTGTCTCAATGTGTTGAAGGCTGTGCTGGGGATTGCTGGAGAAGGGCATCCCTTGGAGGTGAAAAGGTGCAACTACATGAGAAGTGCCTTGTGGAGTGTGGGGGTGGGCAGGCCGGAATAACAGGCGCGGAGGCCGGATGTAGTGTGCTATGATTAGCAAGGGTTTTATTTATATACACCAAAGTCAAGCCCTTGGGCACGGTGATCAGATACAGTCCTCGGGGTTCGGGCTGGGGTTCCTCGCGAGGGGGTCCGATGAGGAGAACACAGGTAGGTCTTCTACAGCTGGGCTGGGGTTCTCCTTCCTGGTTGCGGGCGTTGGGGTGTCCCTCGGAGATAAAGGAAAGAGACACGGGGCAGTTAGTTCCAATGGTCACGGAACTCAGTAGTCTGACACCGACACCGGGAGTGCAAGGATGGAAATAGACCGTGAGGGAGGGCGGAAGGGTAGGGGAAGAGGGGAAGGAAAAGACGGGGTGTAGGGACAGAGTGCCTATAGTGGGGGGGGTTGGGTGGAAGGTATTATACAGTGTAGGGGTGATTATTATATACAGTGGGGTGCACGTGACTTCTATACAAGATTTACACGTATATATACTAAATACACAGGGAGGGGGAAACACGGAGAATGGTAATAGTTTACTCACGTGCCCCGCCATAACTCTCATCCGAGTTACGGCCGCTTTCCAGCCACCTCCTGAGGATGCCACCAATCCTCGCACCAAACGTCTTCCTCTTCTTCCCTCTCTCGCCTCGTCCTCTCTCCTACAGTCTTCGCTGCCGGTCCTTCGCGTCTCGCCAACTCCTGCCACGAGTCCACCGCTGGGAACCTCTCCTCCTCTGTGTCGCCGGCTTTTCTACCATCCGCTCGGGCTCCTGAGAAAAGACTTCCGGGGTCGGGCGGGTTCACTTCCGGTCCTTTAGTGGCCGTTGCACTTCCGGGGTCAATCCAGGTCGCTTCCGGTCCGCTGAGCTCCGGTGTTGCTGTCGGCGCCTGCAGGGAGAGAGAGAGAGGTGTAGCCGGTTTTGGCTGTGGGTTAGTGTTGTCGCCCGTATGGGCGTTCCTACGGGACCGCTGCACCCGGGAGGTAAGGTCCGCCCCTTCACATCCCCTTTCCCTAGGATTGATTCTTATAGGGTTTGGGGAAGTTGGATACCGGGAGAGGTAGTCCGCATTACCCTGTTCCAGCCCTTTTCGATGTAATGTTCGAAAGCGAAAGGGTTGGAGAGAGAGAAACCATCTGAGTACTCGATCATTGTTCCCACGGTTACGTGCCATCCATTCTAGAGGGGCGTGATCCGTGTATAGAATGAATTCTCGCCCCTCCAGGTAATACCGGAGGCTTTCTATTGCCCATTTAATGGCGAGCGCCTCTTTTTCAACCACTGAATAATTGGTTTCTCGGGGAAACAATTTCCTACTTAGATATAGGACAGGTTTTTCAGCTCCCTCTGCATCTTTTTGGGACAGCACCGCCCCCAAACCCTGGTCAGACGCGTCGGTCTGCAATATAAAGGGCTGGGTATAGTCTGGACTCATCAGTACTGGCTCTGAGGTTAGGGAATGTTTGAGGAGATGAAAGGCATGTAACAACAAGGGGGTTGGGCGTTTGAGGATCTCTTCTGTTTTCGTGGTTTTCTTCAGGAGGTCCGTCAGGGGGGCGGCAGTATGGGAGAAGTTGGGTATAAACCTCCTGTAGTATCCCAACATACCCAGGAAAGCACGGAGTTCTTTACGTGTTTGGGGAAAAGGAATGGCTTGGATGGTTCTGACCTTACTATCTTGGGGGCGGATATGCCCCTCTCCCAACAGGTACCCTAAATACTTCACGCTCTGGGCCGCTAATGTAGTCTTGGAGGGGTTAATGGTGAAGCCGTAGGCGCCTAGGGAAGTGACAATCGACTGTACATGAGACAGATGCTGCTCCCATGTGTCACTATAGATGACTATGTCATCTAGGTATGCGCCCGAGTAGTGGGAGTGGGGTTGTAGGATCTGATTCATGGCCCTTTGGAATGTCGCCGGGGCCCCATGAAGGCCGAAGGGCATAACTTTAAATTGGAACAGGCCTTCAGGGGTGGAAAAGGCGGTCTTGTGTTTGTCCTCTGCTCTCAAGGGGATCTGCCAGTATCCCTTGCAGAGGTCAAGGGTACTGATATATTTAGCTCTACCGATGCGTTCGACCATCTCGTCTACACGAGGAAGAGGGTATGAGTCGAAGGCCGAGATTTTGTTCACCTCCCTGAAATCTATACAAAATCTGGTGGAACCATCGGGTTTTGGTACTAAGACGATGGGCGAGTTCCAGTTACTGCAGGAGGGTTCAATGATGCCCATTTTTAACATTTGTTTGGTTTCCTCGTTTATGACAGCTCTTCGGGCTTCCGGGACACGATATGGTCGCTGTCTGACTATTTTCCCGGGTTCCGTACGGATGGCATGTTCCACAACTGTAGTGTGTCCCGGCAGGGAGGAAAACACTGTGCGTACTGATGACAAGGTCTGACACAGGTCCTGTTTCTTGCCCTCTGACAGCTCGGCATCAAAGCAGCACTCAAATGGGAGGGGGCTAACACCAGACAAGACGGGACGAGGGCCCTCCCACTTCTTTAGGAGATTGATATGGTATATCTGGGCGGACCCCCTGGTGACGTCTGTTTGGATTTCATATGTGACCGGAGTCACCTGTCTTATCACAGTGAATGGACCCTGCCATTGTCCGAGCAACTTATGGTCCGAGGAGGGAAGGAGCAACAGTACCAAGTCCCCGGGAACAAAAGACCGGGCTTTGGTTCCTTTGTCGTATTGTTTCTTTTGAGTAGTTTGGGCAGCCAGCAAATTCTGTCTCACAATCTCTCTGATCTCTCCTAAATGCGTTTTTAGATTGTTGACGTATTCGGGGAGAGGACGGGTCCGATCGGGCTCAGCTTCCCAGGCCTCACGAGCCATGTCCAAAAGAGTCCGGGGGGCCCGACCATATAGCAGTTCGTAGGGTGAATAACCCGTGCTGCTTTGTGCTTTGCACCGGATGGCAAAGAGGGCCAAAGGCAGCATCTCCTCCCACCTTTTGCTCTCGAGACCCAAAAGTTTTTTCAAAGTGGTCTTTAGCGTGGCATTATAGCGTTCCACCAAGCCGTCCGTCTGGGGGTGGTAGGCGGAAGTTCTTATTTGTTTAATCCCCAGATTGGAACAGACTTGGCGCATAAGGGAGGAAACAAAGGGTGTGCCTTGATCGGTCAAGATTTCCCGGGGAAACCCCACCCTGGAAAAAATGGAAATGAGCGATTTGGCTATGTTCTGGGTGGTTGGTTGACGGAGAGGCACAGCTTCCGGGAATCGCGTGGCGTAATCCACTACCACTAAGGCATACCTACAGCCGCTCTTGGAGGGTAACAGGGGACCTATAATGTCCATCCCCACCCTAGTGAAGGGGACATCAATCAGAGGGAGGGGCTGTAGGGGTGCTCTCGGTGGTCGGTACCGGCTGGTTTTTTGGCACACCGGGCATTCCCGACAGTAGCGTTTGATCTGAGCATACACTCCTGGCCAGTAGAACTTCTCCAAAATCGCCTCTCCAGTCTTTTCATCACTGAAATGTCCACCTAACAGATGGCTGTGAGCCAGAAATAATACCTTCTCTCGAAACAGCCCTGGGATAACCAATTGAGTATTAGCCTGGGCTCCTCCTTTCCGATACAAGAGTCCGTTTCGTATGAAGAAGTAGGGACCTACGTGTAAGGGGTCTTCATCGGGAAGTGCGTGACCCCAGGCATCCTGCAGCACTGGATCCTCTTGTTGTGCGGCACGGAATTCCCGATCGGTTTCCCACGGATGATTGTCCACCTGTGCGGGGTATGCCAGGGCGAACCCCCTCTTTTCCTTTTTCCTTTGGGCCTTGGTTTTCAAGGGTTTGGGCATCTCCACTGAAGCAGGGGTATCACGGGAGAACGGAGCCTCCGCCCACCATTTCTTTAAGGAGTCTGTGGTGTCTTGAAGGAGATGGGGAAGACCACTATAGTCGCTCCCCAGAATTGCCTGTTCAGGTAGGTTGGGCACCAAACCGACTGTCAGTAGGCTTCCTTTGTCGGTAGGGTGTTGCACACTTACTTGTGCTGTTGGGTAACATTTAGTGTCTCCGTGGACACATTTGATGGCTACCGACCCGGTCACGGGTCCCACTGCATGAGGTAATTCTTGGGGACGTAGAACACTATGGCGACACCCAGTATCAGCAAGCGCCATCATGCTGTGTCCGTCGATCTGTACAGGGCAACGGAAGGGCGGAGGGGTTGTTCCGGTGGTGAGACACACATAGTTCCTGGTCAACCCGATCTCCATGGGTTCCTCCTTCTGGGGGCATATGCGGGCTATGTGTCCGAAGCCACCACAATGATAACATTGAGGACCTGGGTGCGGTGGTCTCGGCATGACTGGATAGGGCATCAATGGGGCCAGTTCTGGTTTTCGGACCACCGGAGGGGGTCTCGCTGGTCGGGGATGGCTGCCACGAGGTATGTGGACAGGGTGTTCTTCCTTCACCCGCTGGGATTCCTGGGCTCGATTGTAGGCACTGGCTATTTCGACAGCACTGTCGAGAGTCAACCGGGCATGTTGGCGGACCCACTTCTGCGTGGCGGGATGCAGAGAAGCTAGGTATTGTTCAAGGTATATTTTGGCCATTATTTCGGCCTTGCTGGAGGTTGCAGGTTTTAGCCATCGGTCGGCCAAGTCTTGTATGCGGAATGACAAAGCCCGGGGATTTTCTTGGGGCCCCTCCTTGGCCTGTCGGAGCCTGACCCTGTAGGTTTCATCATCTATCCCCAGACGTTCCAATATGCACTTTTTGATATCCGCATAAGGGGTCTGTCCCTGTATGTTCGCTTGCTGATAGGCTGCTTGCAATTCTCCCGTCAGAAGAGGACCAAGGTAATGACCCCATCGATCAGCGGGCCAAGCAGCGGCCTGAGCGAGGCGTTCAAAGTTGGTGAAGAAAAAATCTGGGTCTTCGCCAGCCACATACTTTTGTAGGACTACCGAGGGCAGTGAGGTCATGGGTCTTTGCTGCCCCATGACGGTCGTTAACTTTTCCAGAGCTTGGTCTTGGGCCGTGCCCTGCCCCTTCAGGACGTCGTGCAACTGTCCTCTGTCATCTTCTGCGGTCTTGAGGAACCTCTCCATCAGCTTGCCGAGAAGTTCCTGGCCTTCTGCCAGCTGTTTGACGGCGGCCTCCATGCTTCCTGGCGATCCCACTTCTGACACCACTTGTGGAGTGTGGGGGTGGGCGGGCCGGAATAACAGGCGCGGAGGCCGGATGTAGTGTGCTATGATTAGCAAGGGTTTTATTTATATACACCAAAGTCAAGCCCTTGGGCACGGTGATCAGATACAGTCCTCGGGGTTCGGGCTGGGGTTCCTGGCGAGGGGGTCAGATGAGGAGAACACAGGTAGGTCTTCTACAGCTGGGCTGGGGTTCTCCTTCCTGGTTGCGGGCGTTGGGGTGTCCCTCGGAGATAAAGGAAAGAGACACCGGGGAAGTTAGTTCCAATGGTCACGGAACTCAGTAGTCTGACACCGACACCGGGAGTGCAAGGATGGAAATAGACCGTGAGGGAGGGCGGAAGGGTAGGGGAAGAGGGGAAGGAAAAGACGGGGTGTAGGGACAGAGTGCCTATAGTGGGGGGGGTTGGGTGGAAGGTATTATACAGTGTAGGGGTGATTATTATATACAGTGGGGTGCACGTGACTTCTATACAAGATTTACACGTATATATACTAATTACACAGGGAGGGGGAAACACGGAGAATGGTAACAGTTTACTCACGTGCCCCGCCGTAACTCTCATCTGAGTTACGGCCGCTTTCCAGCCACCTCCTGAGGATGCCACCAATCCTCGCACCAAACGTCTTCCTCTTCTTCCCTCTCTCGCCTCGTCCTCTCTCCTACAGTCTTCGCTGCCGGTCCTTCGCGTCTCGCCAACTCCTGCCACGAGTCCACCGCTGGGAACCTCTCCTCCTCTGTGTCGCCGGCTTTTCTACCATCCGCTCGGGCTCCTGAGAAAAGACTTCCGGGGTCGGGCGGGTTCACTTCCGGTCCTTTAGTGGCCGTTGCACTTCCGGGGTCAATCCAGGTCGCTTCCGGTCCGCTGAGCTCCGGTGTTGCTGTCGGCGCCTGCAGGGAGAGAGAGAGAGGTGTAGCCGGTTTTGGCTGTGGGTTAGTGTTGTCGCCCGTATGGGCGTTCCTACGGGACCGCTGCGCCCGGGAGGTAAGGTCCGCCCCTTCACATGCCTTTAACAATGTTATTTCTTGTTAGAACCTTTCTCTACTTCTTCCTCTAATCAGGCCTCTTACATTTACAAAGAACTTCATTTTTCCTCTCTTGATCGTCCCAAGAGTAAAGATGAACTTTTATGGGAATCTAATTTGCAGCATACTCTCCCTGTCCACACATGGAACTCTATTTGGGTACGCATACACCATTCCTCCTGCAATGCTAGCACCACTCAGACCCTTTATTATTTGTTATCAAAGATTGTTTTTACTACATTTTCCCTCTTCATGTATAGTGTAGAATTATCCCCAAATTGTTGGTCATGTCAACACAGCCCTGGCACGTTAATGCACTCCTTTTTTCTCTGTCCCAAAATCTCACATATTTGGATTAAGGTATGTGAATCAATCTCCTCCATTTGTTCTACTAATTTTCCTTATGATATATATAACATATTCCTGTGAAGTAACTCAGCAACATGGTTTGGTTCCCGCAAGGTGGGTATCTTTGTAGATTTATTAATTGTTATTGCCTTCCAGGTAATAACCTCTAATTGGAAAGATGCCTTTAAGGTCTCCTTTTCTGCCTGCTGAAACCTTCTTTGTTATCATCATAGACTGGATAGAGCTTCTCAGCAACTGATTTGAAAGGAAGCCTTTTGGTCTCCACTCACTATTTATCCACAGCTGCCCTTCGGAATAAGGACTTTTTTTTGTATATCAACCACCATGAGTATCTTCTTTCTTTCTTTTTCCTCTGTAGCTTTTATTAGTCAAGGTTTCTTAAATATGGAATAAGATAAGGATATCATCTTACTTTCTTTTTCTTCCTTCTTCTTTTCTTTCTTTCCCCCCCCTTCAACTTTTTCCTTTTCTTTTTCTTCTTTCTTTTTCTTTCTTATTCTTTCTTTCTCCAGCTTTTCCCCTCTTCTAAAAAATTTAAAATGCTATTATTGCTTTCATATTTTGTGTTATTGTGTATCATTGGTAGATATCCGGTTATGTTCATTACTTTTTTGCTCTTTTGCTATGTAATTTTTGTATAAAGTTGTACCTATGTTTATATTTGCTTCAATAAAGCTCTTTAAACTAAACAATGTTATTTCTTTTAGAGGGACTGCAAGTCACACGTGTAATGTGAAGTACCTGTGAAAGGTGGAGTCATAAGAGAAGTGGGTTTATGTTGCCAGATTTTCCTGCTAGGGTGTCTGGCTGTATCTGCTTAATCCTGTGATTTTAACTGTGATGCCTTTTAGGGGCTTTAATTGCAATGTGTTGCAACTGTTGTCAGCTATGATAATTACCTCATTTAAAGTGATGCCGAAACATGTATTCTTGCTACTGAGTTAGGAGAAGAACAATCCAGACTGTTAGCCACTAAGATGTAGTGGTGTATACTGTATGGTCAGTATAAAATGCTCAGTCAGGTTTATGTGTCCCCAGGGCAGGATTACCTATTTTTAATGCTTGTTGAGATGATGCGGTGGGTCGCCACTGGGATGGTGCCAGTTGGCAAGACCCTCGCTCCAGGTTGTGTCAACCCACTGCATTAAGGGGCAAGATGATGTGCATACATGGGAGTGGTGGTATTAGACCCCAACCCACCTGCGGGAGGGGTGGAGATTTTATGCAATGTCACAAAGTAATTCCAACAGCTTATGTATATTTGTAAATTGGTGCATAGTATTGAGTAGTGTGTGTGTGTCTAATAAATGTACTCTTACTTTTATAAAGCAAAGTACAGACTGGACAATCAATTATTGAGTGTTATTTCTGCGTACTTTTAATGGCGGTTACTAGCCTACATCACTTTCCTTGAGTATGCCTTAGATTGCTCTGCAACGCTACCCTCTGAGAGTCAAGCGCTACAATATGATGTTTGGTTCCAGAGAAGGACAAATGTGACATGTTATTTGTGCAGGCCTCACAGATACTGCCTCGTTTTCCAACAACGACGACATAATCAATTATGGACTCAGACCCGGCCCGGTTGAAGGTAGGTTGACCATGTATGTCTGATGGTGTACGCCTATTACAGCCCCAAACTGACTGGTTCAGTGTTAAGAACATAAATCTATAGCGCTATAGAAGACCACTTTTTTAGGGGGGATGGTAGTGTCTGGTATTGGCCATTGCCTGTCTTCTTCTACCAAGGTATCACTCAAAGTAATGCCCAATAGCTCAAATTGGCAATTAAAATTGCCTCCTAAACCAGTCCCAGGATGCTTGTTTACGGTCCAGGGAAGACATGGCTTTGCAGTTCGGGCTGGACTGTTCCCATGAGGCACACGGTCAAACTGATTTGCATATTGTCATGTCTGAACTGGGGTGGTGGAGTGAGCTAAAGAATGATGATGGATTAAACCCAGATCAGTTGACTGGGGGTGAGTGTTTGATTTGCTAAAACGCTCCGTCCATCATCCCCTTTGGTATCGCTTTGTTTGCCCTAAGTTGGCAGGGTATGCCCAGACGTGGGTCCCTTGCTCACTTTGCCACTGGATTCAAGCAAGCCGGGCTGAAGACGGCTGGAATGCCAGAAACCGGTCCTCGGAAGCTTGTTTCCGGTCCAGGGAAGACATGGCTTGGCAGTTCGGGCTGGACTGTTCCCATGAGGCACAGGGTCAGGCTGATTTGCATATAGCCATGTCTGAACTAGGGTGGCAGAGTGGGCTAAAGAACGGTGATGGATTAAACCCAGATCAGTTGACTGGGGGTGAGTGTTTTATTTGCTCAAGCACTCCATGCATCATCCCATTTGTTATCACCTTGTCCCTTAAAAGCACACATTTCTCAGCTCTGCTGATAACACTCTTGCACTACCACCCAAAAATAATACATCTATGTCATCACAAAGTTTCAAGTGGTTCTAATTAAATCCAAAACAATTCCAACTAGCCTTACCATTTCCAGATAAGGGATTTGGGGGGCATCTGACCATAGGGAGGTCTGCCCCCTTGGCAAAGTGTGTGTGTTTGGGGGGGCAATCCAGGGCTGACATTTTGGAGTTGGGCTACATTTGTAGCCTATTATAGTCCAACGTTAGATGGGGGTTGCTCTGGGCTCCCTGCCATTATTTTAGGTACAGAGGACCTGATGACTGGTGACAGGGAGTTTTTAGTGGTGATTATCGCGAGTTTGCAGTTAATTAGCAAGTTTGTGCATGGCACCTTACCTTGAGTTACAGCCATATCAGATTCTGCGGGGAAAGTGGTGGAGGCAATACAACTGCTCCGGGAGTCTGGGCGCCTTGATATCCTGATGAGCTGCAAATCAGTGTCCCACATGGCCCGCCTAGCTCATCAGATGTCCAGACGCATGGCTGCAGCGGTTATGGCATTTTTCCACTGCAAAAATGCTGTGCACTGGCGTCCATAGAGAATCGGGTAAGTGCCAGGGGCAGCAGCTGATGGCAATATGAGGCAGATGGCAGCAGCCGACCGCACAGTTTGTGCGTGTACAAGACTACTGCCAAGAGAGGGCAGAGGAAGTATGGCGTCTGCTGAGCCGCTGCAAGGGTTTATGTGAGCAATAAAGACACTGCAGTGAGAGGGGGGGCACAGCGCACAGAGATAGAGGATTGCAGGTGGGGTTTGGTGGTGAGGCGCATTCCAGCAAAGCAGGCGGCATCTGCGGAGCAGCTGGTGACAGTGTTCATTCCAAGGAGAAGCACAAGGCCAGGGGTGGGAGACGAGTATGCTGTTATGGTAGCGTTCCATTATAAGAGAAACACGAGGCCCGAAGTGGAGGCTGAGTATGATGAAATAGTGGCACATGGGAGCACAGCAGGAGAGGAGAGTGAGCATACGGGGCAGGTTGAGGGCCCAGAGGTTGGGTGGCACTCCCAAGATTAGATTACAAGGGTTGGTAGGGTTGTCATTTGTGGGGGGGCGCCATATGGAGAAAGAGCAAGAGACATAGCTTGGTCGTTGGGAGTGGCTTCAGAGGATCCCACGGGGCTACAGTCCCGCTGGGCAACAGTAGGCCCATTGCAGGGGGGGCCAGGGCGGGAGTGATCTGATGGCTTCGGGTTTCGGTGGGGGGTTTCAAGGAACAAGCATGTGGTGAAGTTGGGGGGGGGTTAGTACAGGCCAAGGAGCCCCGAATCTGCATTAATAGCAGCCTTGTGAGAATGGATTGGGGGTGAGGAGGAACGCGAAGTAGGAGAACCGGGGGCAGGGGCGTCCAGCGGCGCGACAGCTCAGCTTGTTTTAGGTGCAGTTGGGATGTACTGATAAGTCCTGTAATTTTTCCCCAGTTAGAGGAGTGGTGCAGATTTCCAGACTCAGTAGAGCTGGGGCAGCTCGAGTGCGCCGAGTTGACGATATGGCTGGGCCCAGTGCAGTTCGCACGACAACATCGTTTGATCCCTACACGTCTGACAGAGCCTTGTCAGTCCCAGCAGGAACGTCATGGGTGGCCTCCAGCCATCACAGAGCAAAAGACAGATGGGTGGTGTCAGCACACCGGTATGGAAGGGTTCTTTTGGCCCCCTTGTCACCCCAACACCCCCTAAAAGATTACTGTATCAAGACAGGAAGTGTGTGTGTGCAGGCCCCAGTTGTGCCAGGGTGGAGGACCAGTTGGGGGTCAGACTGGTTGATTATGATGAACATAGCCTTGAGGAAGGTGAGGTGTGTGACTGCAAGGAGCTGATGTCAGCACAGGTAGATAGGGGGGGGGGTTCAGCTAATGTCATGTCTAGTGTGTTGCAGGCAAATGCAGAGTGGCCAAGTATGGCGACAGAGTCACAGAGGCCGATGGTGCAGCAGTAAGCATCTGTATGGGCACCGACCTTGGAGCCAGTTAAGGGACTGGGAGGTCCAATGATGATGTCCATGGCTTTGGATGCGGGGGTGAACACCGGGGCTTGAGGGAGTGGCTGCGAAAGGGAAAGTATGTAACAGATGTAGGAGTAGGTACGGAAGCAGTAGTGGATGGCACAAAAGGTGGGCCAGGTTGAGCAACAGAGGCTAGTGGGGGTAGCAGCAATGGGGTAGGCAGCAGGGGGAGTACAGAAGACAAGGTCAAAAAGAAGGAGGGCTCGTCATGAAGCACAGTGGAGCTGTGTTTATGACGAGCTGAGCTCGTCATGAACAATGGGGAAACATCAAAGTCAGCATAGGAGGGGAAAACTCAAAGCAGCCAAGGTGTTAAACTGTTGCATAGGGAGGTGCACTATGAGAAAGAGTCTAAGGAAGAGGAGTATGAGTTATCAAAGCGGCCGTGAGTGCCCTTGATAATTGAAAATTGGACCACAGCGTTTTAAATTTATGCCTGCTTATACTGCGAGAAGTTTCCAGAGCACTACGTAGCCATGTTCAAATACATGGATGTGATCAGGAAGGCACAAATTACGGGGGAAGGATATGCCTGAGCTCAATATGATGAGATGAGGAATTCTAGGCACGGTTAACATGGGATCCTGAGGCACAGTGGGGGAGTTGGATCTTTGGCAGAACTCCATGGGTGCAGCGAAGTCAGGCAAAACAATTTTCACAGCCAGATCCTTGCCAATAGTGTATCACCACTTTCAGGGCCTCCCCATGAGCATCAGAGTGGGGCTGTGAGTACATGTTGGGACTACAACAAAGGGATGTGTACTCAGGAGTACTGCAAGTTTCGCCATAAGTGCTCCAAGTGCTCAGGCAGGTATGCCCTCGTCCATTATTTTGGTGTGGCGGGCGGATATTACGGACAGAAATCACGGCAGTGGCAGCCAGGGGCCACAACAGCAGCAACAGTCAAATGGCAACAGAGGAGGAAGGGAGGCACAGGGATCTGGTGTGAAAGGCTCGTAGTCCGGTTAAATGGGACAATTTGGAGTACTGGTTAAGTTTTACGTCAGCTGGAGGCGGCAAGGGTTCTGCGGGATGGTTTCAATTCGGGTTTTCGATTGGAGTATGACGGTCCCGGTAGGAAGACAATTTGCGGTCAGTGAAATAACACAAACAGGCAGTGCAGGACAAGCTTGATAAGGAGGTCTTGGAAGGCAGGATGAAAGGCCCCTTTAGCAACTGGTGGATTTGATAGTGTCACAAATTGGAGTGGTGCCTAAAAAGGTACAGAGACAGTTTTTTTTAAATCAGCAGAATGAGGGTTGGTGAATGATTTCATTTCAGAGGATTTGGCCTCAGTGAAATATATTCTACGGTAGACGTGGCCATGTCACTGGTGGTGATAGCAGGCCAGGGAGCACTGATGGCATAGTGTGAAGTGTAGGCAGCTTTTTGGCTACTCCCGGTACATCCGGGTTATTTTAAGCTATAGGGACATGAAATTTGAATGGCCATGGTATGTGGACAAGGCACTGACGATGTGCTGCTCAGTATCATGTACACCATTTGAATGTTTCCATAAATTTCTACAGCAGCTGTTCACATGGTATACAGGCCATCATTTGGTGACACATTATCTGGATGATTTTGTTTTCTTGGGTCAACTTGGCTCAGCAGACTGATAGCAGCTGCTGGTAAGATTCCAAGAGTTCACAGGTGACCCTGGGGTTCTTTTGACAGCAGAGAAAACGGTGGGCCCAAGTACTGCGTTGACTGTTCTGTGCATTGAAATAGATTCCCAGCGGATGGAGGCGAGATTGTCCCAGGATAAAAAGGAGACAATGCAGGCATTATTGGTTTGCTTGTTGGTGTGGGACAAGGTAAAAGTGAGAGAGATTCAGCTGTTGCTGGGGCACTTAAAGTTTGCTTGCGGGGTTGTCATAGAAAGGTAGACCATTTTGTTGAAGGTAGGGGCTAGCACTCTCATGTTTCTCGCTGCCTCATCATCATGTGTGGCTATCAGCTGGGGTCAAGGAGGATCTTTGGATGTGGTGTTGTTTTCTACAGTCCTTCAATGGGATTCCTTTGGCACTACAGGAAACTATGGATTGGGATGTATATTCTCAGATGCAGTGGATGGTCTGGATTTTGGTTTGTATTGGCAAGGCAGGTGATGTGCAGAGGAAAGTCCAGAACATTGGAAAGCTAGGGGCAGGAGTATTGCGTTTTGAAATTGTTCCCCCTGGTGGTGGTGCTCACATTGGGCCTTATGTATCAAAGGGTTTTACCCATTCTGTGTCTATGGGAAAATGTGTTCATACATATGGCCCATTGTGGGGAGTGGAGCTGGCTCATCGGAGGGTGCTGTTCTGGGTTGAACACTTGTCAGTGTAGCATGACATAAAAAGACAGTCTGTCAGGGTCATACAGGTGTTGAAGTTGATGCAAGCTTTTGCATTGGGTTGCTTGCAGCATGGTATCCCTTTCAGAGCACAGAATCTGCAGGTGGTGGACATTGACATTGCAGATGCTTTGTCTCGTTAAAGTTGGGGAGATTCCGTGGGTTGGCAAAGGATGCAGACAGATGTAAGACGGGCATGCCCGAGGAGTTGTGGTTGATAGGAAACACCGGATGGTGCAACTGGTTGTAGGGTCCCTTGAAGAGTTTACGGTCAGCCATGAGTGGAATTTTTTCAATTTAGAGTGCAGAGCAAGATGAAAGTTTGGCTTCAGGCTGAGGACATGATTCAAATACTAGACTTAACCGAGAGGGGCATGTTGCACGTTACCAGTGCCGGTAAGCTGGCGGGGATCACATTTATGGGGAAATCATACTGTGAGTATGCCCCGTCTGCAGGCGAATTGAGTCAAAGGATGCTTGAGAGTTAAACCCAAGAGCAGGGTCTGTTGGGGTGGCTTAGGAAACCATTAAAGTGGCATTTGTTTTGTGAGGTTCTGCGGGAGCTGCTGGCGAATCTATGACAGAATTTCGACAGACAGAATTTCGACCTACACAAATATCGGCGTAATTATATCGATAGCAAAATTATCGACGCCCTATGTACAACATGGTAAGTACCAAAATATCGAAAAAATAATATCGATGTTAAAAATATCGTTGTCAAATATATCGATTTTTTTTTATTTAAAATAAACATAAAAAATACTGTAAATAATACTTATTAATTACTTAAACATATTTAAATATATGTAATAATGGTAAAAAAATAATAATACATATTTAATAAAAAAAAATATTTAAAATTCATATATAATATATACTTACTCAAAAATAATTACTATTCCCACTCCAGTGGGTGCAACAGTAGGGAAAACTGACCCTGAACCCTAAAAATACCCCTTTACCCAAAAACCTAAAACTGACCCTGAACCCTAAAAATACCCCTTTACCCAAAAACTGAAAACTGACCCTGAACTCAAAAAATACCCCTTTACCCAAGAACTGAAAACTGACCCTGAACCCAAAAAATACCCCTTTACCCAAAAACTGAAAACTGACCCTGAACCCTAAAAATACCCCTTTACCCAAAAACTGAAAACTGACCCTGAACCCTAAAAATACCCCTTTTACCCAAAAACTGAAAACTGACCCTGAACCCTAAAAATACCCCTTTACCCAAAAACTAAAAACTGACCCTGAACCCTAAAAATACCCCTTTACCCAAAAAATGAAAACTGACCCTGAACCCAAAAAATACCCCTTTGCCCAAAAACTGAAAACTGACCCTGAATCCTAAAAATACCCCTTTACCCAAAAACTGAAAACTGACCCGAAACCCTAAAAATACCCCTTTACCCAAAAACTGAAAACTGACCCTGAACCCTAAAAATACCCCTTTACCCAAAAACTGAAAACTGACCCTGAACCCTAAAAATACCCCTTTACCCAAAATTAATTAATATTACAAATAAATTAGTTCCCACCCTATTCCCCTATAAACCCACAACCCGCTCCAGTAGTAAAACATATAATTTAGTTAAAAATATACATAAATTATCAATTAATTAATCAATTAAAATAATTCATTGCCAATTAATATTTAATTGCAAAATAAATTAATCATTAAAAAATAATTATTTAATTACAAATAAATTACCCCCCACCCTATTCCCTTAAAAACCCACAACCCGCTCTGGTAGTAAAACATATTATTTACTTTTATATATTTTTTATTTATAGAAACATATTAAACACATATTATAACAATTAATTTAAATACTTAACTAAAATTTCTAACACATATTAGTAAATCGAAATTACTTACATCGATATATATGCTATCGATATAAGTAATTTCGATATTACTTACCTTAGGGTCGATATTCTGGCCATCGATATTCTGGCCATCGATATTCTGTCCCATCGATATTAGCAACTCGATATAAGTGTAAGTCGAAATTAAAAATTCGAAATTTTGACTGTGAACCCTGCTGGCGGTGTGCTGGGGTTACTGGGAGACATGCCAGTTCTCGGCACTCATGTCCTGTATATTTTTTGGTGTGTTCCATATGTCAGAGTTGCTGGGGGGAGGGGCAGGGGCTGGGGAGTGGTATTGTGGGAGGACATGACGAGAAGACAGGGCAGGTTGGAGATATGGCTACATATCTCAAAAACTGATCAGAGAGTCAGAGAGTGCTAGAGCGAGTGGATTGTTGCACTCTTTAATGTTGATGGGGCAAAGCCTGGTGTTTTAGGGTGATCGATGGGCTGCCTTTAGTGGGGGCACCATAGATATAGTTTTCAGGCACTAGTCTGGGGCGAAGGTTTCGGCCTTTTAGTTGCAATCAGTTCTCCGCAAAATCCTTGCAGCTTTGGGGTTTCCCCCAGCTGAGTATGCATTCCTTCCATATTGGCATGTTAATTGGAACAGGGAATCGAGGCTGAGTGCACAAAGACATTTGGGGAGCTGCTCTTCAGATTGCTATAGGCATTATGGGCAGGTTCTGGGAGCAGACGGAAGTGCTTCAGGGCATGTTTTTTTAATCCTTACTACTGTTTTGTTTGATTGCAGGCCCGGCAGCAAAGGACATGGCCATTTGGGTGGTGGGTCATTCTTCCATCAAGTAGGCAGAGAGGCAAGCTACACAGAGGGGTTTTGGAGCAAATTTGGTTTTTGACAAGCATTTGTTTCCCATTACATGGCAGGGAAAAAGGGATATGTGTTGGCGTGAATTGTCATAATGTTTGAATCGCTTAATAAAAGACAGTAGATTCCCTGATGTGTTGGTTATCAGTAAGTAATAGTTTTATTTCGATATAATTCATATCATACAAAGCAATACATGCAGATTAAAAAACAATAAAAACCAGTGCAAGGCAAAACATGTACGTTAAAAGACATTAAAACCAGTGCATAGGTGATACCATACAATTCAGACAGCAAATTACATAAGAGTTGCATAAAAACAATCTAAGATATATATCAAGCAATGTATGAGAGCCTATTAGATCTAATGCGCCATGCCCAGCCTAAGAATTTCGCCAGTCCACTTGCAAACAGGGGCCAAAGGTCCGTTTTTAGAATTCTTAAGGCCTCCTTGTGGGATCTAGTCCCGAGTTCTCTGCAGAGTGGCTTCAGCCATCTGCGGCGAGGGGCTGCATAGGCCGGGCATTCGAACAATAAGTGCGGGACTGTTTCTATACTGTTCAAGCAACAAGGGCAAAAGGGAGTTGTCTGCACCGGGACCTTCCAGCTGGCAGTGCGTTTCCCCACTGGGAGTACGCCCACCCTAAATTTAAAATATAGAGCCCTGTCCCAAGTAGTTAAGATAGTATCCAGATATGGTTCACAGAAATGCACCTCCTTGACCAAGAGAAATTCCACTGTGGACCTGCACAAGTTGGCATTGCTATTCCTGCCATCAATCACCCAACTCAAAAATAGTTTCTTCAGAATTGACTTGGGCGGGGCGGTTCTAGTAATCCAGGCGTCTTCAAGGCCCAGGTCAATGAGAAGGCACTTGACTTCCCTTAGCCAAGGGACTTATGCCCAGCCAGGCATCAGGAGGATCTCTGTTAAACCTTCTGCGTAGCTGGACATTTCCGGGACTCTCCAGATACGTGCCCACAAGAGGAGTGGGCGCAGCCTCGCCTGATCACTAATAGGACGGGTGCCCATGTCTAAAAGAAGAGGAAGAGTTGGTGTGCTGTACGGGAGGCCCAATAAGTCCTTATGGAATTTACTTTCTGAGCGGGCCAACTGGTCCACGTTCTGTACACCCCATAGTTCTGCCCCATAGAGAGCCGCACTGACACCTCGTGCCCTATAGATGTCGAGAACCGGAGCAATTGGTTTGAGGGCGGAGGCACGTTGTTCCTAAAGGAGGGCCCCCACCACCCTCTTATGGGTCAACAGCATCTTTTGATGGTGGGATTTCCAACTCATAGCGTCGCAGAGACGAATGCCAAGGTAATCGAACTCCTTGACCCTCTCGAGTGGAACTGAATCTAGGGTAGGTTGTTTAACTGACTTCTTTGGGGGGTTTAAGACCAGGAACTTAGTCTTCTCTGTGTTTATAACTAATCCCCTTGAGTCACAGAAGGCCTTAAAGCGGGTTAGGAGACTCTGCAGACCCGCTGGTGATTTGGAGATCAGGAGGGTATAGTCTGCAAATAAGAGGGTTGGTATTCTCCTGCCAGCCACGGATGGTGCGTCTGCAGGATGTTGAAGCAGGTGGTCCACCACTCCGTTAACATATAATGAAAACAGAGTGGGGGCTAGCACACAACCCTGACGGACACCTCTATTTACAGGTATTCGTGTTGTTTTTTGTCCCTGCTTACCCCACCTGATCTGTGCAAAGTTGTCTGCATGAAAATTTATTAGCATGCTCAGTAAGTATGGGGGAATGCCTAGTGCATCGAGTACATTCCAGAGGTGGTTACATGGGACCAGGTCAAAGGCAGTCCTTAGATCTATAAATGCAAGGTACAGACTGCCTTTGCCCAGTACAACCACTTTCCAAAAGAGCATCATTAACCGAAATGCTTGCTCGATTGTCCCCATACCAGTTCTAAAACCCGCCTGAAAGTCTGAGAGAATATCGTTCTCCTCAACCCACTGCAAGACCCTTCCTAAAACCACTTTCCCTGCCACCTTCTGCGTAGAATCCAAGAGGCTTATAGGGCGATAATTAGCAGGGTCATCCCGTCTCCCTTTCTTAAATATCGGGACGACCTCTGCGCCCTTCCATGAGTCCGGGAGTGCCGCGCCAGCCAAACCAGCATTCATTAAGGAGGCAATAAGTCTCCCCCACTCGGCTGGGTTTACGCGGAGCAAATCTCCCGGGAGGCCGTCAGGGCCCGCTGCCTTATTAGGGACAAGGCACTTAATAGCCCCTTCTACTTCCTTAGAAGTAAATAAAAATACTTCTTCAGGCTCTGTGCGACCCATGGGGTACTGTTCCATCGGGATGGTCTCGGGGCTCTCATCCATTGTATAAAGCTTGGAGAAGTGATCAAACCACACTCCCTCAATTATGTTGCACGTAATAAGAGAGTCCACGGGTCTGTCCCTAGCTCTTATTAGGTCCCAGAAACCCTTAGAGTCCTTCCTTGAGCTGGCCGCCTTCAAATCGTGCCAAAACTGGTTCTCATGCTCAGCCCTTGCCTTTGATAAAGTCCTTCTATAGTTACACCTAGCAAGACTAATCTGGGCTCCATCCTTAGCCTTCACTGCTTTTATTAACTCCCTTTTGGCAACACGGCAGGCAGAGGAGAACCACCCCGCGTTACCCAAGGGTCTACCTCTTGCATTGCCCCTTGTGCCTGAGGAGCGGACCATAAACAGTTCACCTAATGCGTTTATTGTTTCAGTGAATAAAATTGTAACCTCAAGCGTGCTAACTTCAATGGAGTCTAAACGCAACGCTGTGTTAGACATTATGGCGTCGATTCCGATCCGGTAAAATGTGCTCCGAATCGTCGTACGGAGCAATTTTCCCCGTACGAATCGTACCCGTACACGTCCCCGTACGTAGGACGAAGTACAATCCGTACCAGGAGCCAAAGACCGTACGAGTCGTACAGGACTCCGTACGACTAAAATATCCGTACGAGTCTCACTCGGAACCCGCTGTACGTGACGTCGCAACGGTTCGCGGCTGGTTTTTACGACCCAGCAAGTACGATTCGTGTCGGGTACGCAACGTACGACCCTTTTTTTTACGGGCGCTGGAAACAGCCGTAAACGCATAGGTCGGGCCGAAACAAGTACAGAAGGCCCTCCCCGGGGACGCCGGCGTACCCCCCATGATCGCCGGGGTACGCGCCGTACCCCTGCGATCATGTGGGGTACGTGGCGTACACCCAGCGTACATGGGGTACGCACCGTACCCCATGTACGCTGGGTGTATGGTGCGCACCCCGTGTACGCTGGGTGTACGGCGTGTACCCCACATGATCGCAGGGGTACGGCGCGTACCCCGGCGATCATGGGGGTACGCGGCGTACGGTGTGTATGTGATTGAGCGCTTTTCCGTACGAATCGCCCTTACCTGACGCGGACCGTACGAATAGCGTCCTGATCACCCGGTCCGGATCGTACTCGCCGGGTCGTACGGTGTGTTTACGAGTCGTACGGATTCGGCTACGAATACGATTCGTACGGGGGATTTTTTTTACCGGATCGGAATCGAGCCCTATGTGTTTAACACCCATGATCTTTTCCTCGTTTGCAGTAACAACATTCTATTTTAGGCGCCTACCACAATTAGAGGGCAATACTTCATGCGTTAATTTCCACTCTTGTGGGGTTTGGGCTGGGGTCACACCCGTCCACAGGGAAGACAGGGACAAAGATAGAGGATTATGGTCGCTAGCAGAGGACTGTAAAACCACCATATCTATCAGGGGAGCCCAGAGTCTATAGTTCAAAAGAATAAAGTCGATTCGCGAGGAGTGACCCACTCTATTAAACGTATGTGCTCCTGTGGAATCTGAGTTTGATCTGCCATTGGTTGCCCTCAGGCCATATTCCAAACAGAGAGCATTAAGGTCAATGGATTTTGTGTCCAACTTCTGATAGGAGCCAATGTAAGAGGGGGAATACCTCTCCTAACATCATCCTCCCTAGTGCCCAATATATCCTCTCTAGCCAGGGGTTCAAATGTGCAATTGAAGTCCCCGGCTAGTGTGACAAAGGAGTCAGAACCACAAGAGCTGAGGCCCTCCTCAATGCCCGTAAGGGACAATGTGGAGGACCCACCCCTTGATCCTCTGACATAGATATTAAAAAATTCAAGCTTCCTCCCCCCACATGGCCCTCTAACTAAGATTCTCTGCAGATCAGGTGATTTAGTGGCAATGGGCCTGATGGAGAGACCCAGTGAGATGCTCGCCCAGATTAATAGGCCGCTGGAGGGTTGGTTATCAATTTAGGGGAGAACAACCTTGTGAGGGAGAAATGTGTGGTTCTGTTGAGGGCCATAAAGCAAGATTTACTGCAGATTGAGGCCAGGTGGGCTGGGTGTCCTTTTCTGGATTGGTTTCTCTTCACAGCACTGGCAAGCATAGCATTTCGCTTAATCATCTTTATTGATTTCTCAGCTTTTATACATGGCCTACTGATGTGGAGCTACTCTCCACACGTTCTCTTCTCTCTACTTCCCTCAATGTAGTGAGAGGGAAAACTAGTTGAAAAACTGATGCAGCAGAGGCTAAACCGAAGGGCAATCTTTTATATTGAAATAACCCCTGAGGTGTCAAGAAGGTTGTAAAACTTTTTGAATTTTCTGTAAGAACAATCTGGTGATAAGCAGAGCGCAAATTAAACGTAGAAAAAACTTTAGCTCCCTCAAGAATGGAAACCACCTCATTTATATTAGGTAAAGGATGGCAATCCACTATTAAATTTGCATTAAGTGCTCTCAGATCAACACACAGCCTCCAACTTGCATCTGATTTTCTTGCAAGAACAATGGGAGAAACCCACTCAGAGGATCCTACTTCCTCTATAATATCTTCATCAATGAGATTCTGCAAAAGTATTTGTAAATCTTCCCTCACACATGTAGGAAAAGGCCTAAGTTTTTTGTTTCACTGAACACTTTCCATTTTTAAGTTTAATTTTATGGGAGAAATTGTTGAGCTTTCCTAATTTCTCTGAAAAAACTTTGGGAAAGGTTTTAATTATAGCATCACTTTCATTCTTGACTTCCATATCACTTTTGAGATCAAAACTTTCACTCACAAGAGATACAACAGGATCAAAACTCCTGGGATTAAGAATTATACCTAAAGACCATTGGTCTCTCCATCCTAATACATACACACCTTTGACCGCAACATACACTTTGATACCAGCTGTGCGACCTTTAAATTCTAGAACAGTCTTAACAAAACCATCCATGTCAATCACAGAACTATCAAATGCTCTAGTAATAATATCAGACTTCTTCAAATCCTCAAAAGAAAACTTTTCTTCAAAACGGTCCAAAAAGAGTTCCCTAGTTACAATGTAAAAAAAAATTGATACTTGTATAGCGCACTGCTCACCCGCAAGGGTCTCAAGGCGCTTGTACGAATACCGCTGTGGAACCCATCCTGGCTTTCCCTGTGAGGCGTCCACTCCTGGGCACCCCCAAGGTGGAGGCAAGGCATCCATAGCGTTGTGGGGGCCGTTGTGGAGATTAAGCAAGCTATTGCCCAGAGTTGCAGAGTGGGACTCCATGATTGGAATAGGGACCGAGGCGAGAATTCTCAGGTCCGTGGAATTTTGAGCCCAAGACCCGGCGAGGCGGGGAATTGAACCCTGGTCCCAGGCTAGACCTCTGCATCAGGGTCTGCCACTCTAATCATTGAGCCACACTTCTCCAGGCCCAGGGAGATCCGGAGTCAGCCATGAGTTTCAGTTCTACATGTACAAGGCACTTTGGAGCCTTCAGACTATTGGCCTCCATATTTTCTCCATCATCTCCTATGGATAAAATCATACCCCCTACACAACCTTCAACCTTACCCTCTTCAGTGATATAAGAAACATTATCTTTGGTATTTCCACTGTCACAGTTTCCAGTGATCCCTACAGACAAAGGCAAAATATCCACGTCTACCACATTTCTTGCATTCTCTATTCAAAGCGGGACATTTAGGAAATGAAGCACCATGGTTTTGGCTTCCATATCTAAAACAATGGAAACTTTTATCAGGACTTTTAAATTTTTTTTGATTTTTTTTAAATGAATCTACTCCAATGCGTGATGATTCGGTACTAACCCTTGGTGGTTCTCCCTTGACAGTACAAACTTAATCTCCTGTACCCTTATTCTCTTTATTTAAACACTTGACCCATTTTTCTGATTGTTCCATGGCCTTAGCAGTATTTATAACGTCACTCAGATTGGGGTCTCCCAAAATCCAAAGTTGCTCTTGGATTTTTTTACTTCTAATATGTACAATGATTTGATAACGGATCATCTCATCCCTCATGGGACCAAAATTACAATGTATAGATAAACCACGTAATCCAGTAAGAAAGTCATCAAATGTCTCACTCTCCTCTTGAGCCCTAGTAGAAAATGTATATCTGTTTAGCGCAATACTGAAAGTAGGCTTAAATCTAACTTCTAACCTGTGTAAAGCGTCTTCAAAAACATTTCTATCTCGACCTCCATCAACCTGTGGAAGAGTTCTAAACACAAGCTGCCCTTCAGATCCTAAACAATATAAGAAAATATATTTTTTTCTTTAAGCAGAAAGTCTTTCTCCATCAATGGCCTTAAGAAAAGTTAGAAACTCTTCCTTCCACCTCGACCAAGGAATGGGAGGATCTCCTTTAACTTGAAGAAACTTTGCAGGATGATCAAATTGCATACTGAAACAGCAAAAGAAAAAAAATAACCTAGTAATGAAAACTGTCATCTTAAAATATAATATAATATTATAACTAGTAAATGTAAAGTCACAAAAGTGTGCACATCACCGTGTGCAAAATGCATTAAAAAGCAATTTGTCTCTGAAAATGTAATCCTCTGATGGTGTGCACATCACCGTGCACTGAACTGTCTCAACAAAATGTGTGGTAAAAATAGTGAGTAAATACCTCCAAAGTACAATTAAAATGATTCCTCTTCGCGATTCTACAGTTGTGTAAATCCTATGCTCTGCGTAAGTATTCTGGAGTGCCCTCTGCTCTGTGTAAAATGCTCTCCAACGTTTCCTTGTTTTGCTAAAATCCGCATTAGACACTTCTGTCCGCTCCGCTTGAGACAGTGGTAACCAGACAACAATAAAAGTTACAAAATGGCTTCCTTACGCAACGTGACGCCGCGCGGGATGGCTCCCGGTGTCACGCTGCTGAAAACGTCCAAGACGGATCTGAAAGCGTACAAGGATACGTAGGCATAAACGTGGGAAACACCCGTTACAACGCAACTTTTACAACTCACTACCATTACATCGCAACTTTTACAACGCAGGATCCATTACAATGCATGCCTTTACAACGCATGTCACTACATAGCAGATGCTATTACAACGCATGCCATTACAACGTAAGTATAGGTAAGTATATAATTTTATTTTACATTATTTAATTAATTTAATTAATATTAAAAATAAATAAATATATTAATTTATGTATTTTTATAAAATAAATTAAATATATTAATTTAAGTAATTTAAAAAAAATAAGTATGAGTATAGGAGTATATGTTTTGGGGTACTGAGGTATATGTTTTGGGGTGTTTGGGTATTTTTAGTGTTTTAGGGCTGGGTTTGGTTTTTGGGGTACAGGGGTATTTTTAGGTTTCAGGGCTAGGTTTGGGTTATGGGGTACAGGGGTATTTTTAGGTTTTAGGGCTGGGTTTGGTTTTTGGGGTACAGGGGTATTTTTAGGTTTTAGGGCTAGGTTTGGTTTTTGGGGTACAGGAGTATTTTTAGGTTTTAGGGCTCGGTTTGGTTTTTGGGGTACAGGGGTATTTTTAGGTTTTAGGGCTGGGTTTGGTTTTTGGGGTACAGGGGTATTTTTAGGTTTTAGGGCTGGGTTTGGTTTTTGGGGTACTGGGGTATTTTTAGGTTTTAGGGCTGGGTTTGGTTTGTGGGGTACAGGGGTATTTTTAGGTTTTAGGGCTGGGTTTGGTTTTTGGGGTACAGGGGTATTTTTAGGTTTTAGGGTTGGGATTGGTTTTTGGGGTACAGGGGTATTTTTAGGTTTTAGGGCTGGGTTTGGTTTTTGGGGTACAGGGGTATTTTTAGGTTTTAGGGCTGGGTTTGGTTTTTGGGGTACAGGGGTATTTTTAGGTTTTAGGGCTGGGTTTTGTTTTTGGGGTACAGGGGTATTTTTAGGTTTTAGGGCTGTGTTTTGGTTTTTGGGGTACAGGGGTATTTTTAGTGTTCACTTTTTTTAAAAACACGACTTTAAATAAATTAAATTAATTAAATTAATTAAATTACATTAAATTAAATTAATTATATTATTTACAATTAATAAATTAATTAAATTACATTACTTACATTAAATTAAATTAATTACATTTTTTAAATTAATTAAATTAATAAAATGAAATTATATTACTTACAATTTATAAATTAATTAAATTACATTAGTTAAATTAAATTAAATAAATTAAATTAATTACAATTTTAATATTAATTAAATTACAATAATTAAATTAAATTAAATTAATTACTTTTTTAAAATTAATAAAATTAAATTAATTAAATTAAATTAATTAAATTAACTAAATTACATTATTTAAAAAAAAATATACTTACCTATACTTACGTTGTAATGGCATGTGTTGTAATAGTATCTGCTATGTAATGACATGCGTTGTAAAGGCATGCATTGTAATGGATCCTGCGTTGTAAAAATTGCGATGTAACGGTCTGCGTTGTAAAATAACGCGTTGTAACATCATATATCCCATAAACGTAGACAAGGATCGAATGAGACCGGACGCAAGAGCAAGGCAACACGCGATGGCTGAAGAATTAAAAAATGCTTAATGCCAATGGATACAGTACGTCATCACACAAAAAAAAGAGAAGGTAGAATCATTAAAGTGTTCTAAACAGAATGGGGAAAATAAAGGAGCATTTAAAGGGAAAGTATGCAAAATAAGGAGAATATAAAACTAGTACTTCCTGTCTCCACCCAGGAAGTTCCTGGCATTTCACTTCTGTCTGAACCAGCTAGACCGCTGACTACTGCATTTCACTTCTGTCTGAACCAGCTAGACCGCTGACCTACTTATATAACAATGTCCTTTCCTGGAGGACATGACATCTTCCCCTCACTTACAAAGAAATCCAGTCAATCTCTTTAGTGCATCCTGTGGGCTCTGTAGTTGGTGTCTTTGCTCTGCAAATGTTGAGAGTGGTTCTGTGGATGTTGAGAGTGATGTCTGTTTCGGGGAGTGTTCGGTAATGAGGTGAGCATCCTTTGGGCTCCTTGATTGGTTTGTTAGCTCTTCTGACCTACTTATATAAGACCTACTTATATAACAATGTATTTTCCTAGAAGAAATGACATCTCCCCCTCAATTACAAAGAAATTCATTCAATCTCTTCAGTGCATCCTTTGGGCTCTGTAGTTTGCTTCTTTGCTCTGCGAATGTTAAGAGTGGTTTTGCAGATGTTACGGGCGATGTCTGTAGTGGGAGTGTTTGATGGTGAGGTGAGCATCCTTTGGTCTCCTTGATTGGTTTGTTAGCTCTGGGGATGTTGAGTGGGGTTTCTGTTGAGAAAGTTGTTTGTTGGTTTGATGCTTCACAAGAAAAAGGGTCGGCTTTGGGACTCATTTACTTGTTTTGTTTGCCTCACCCAGTTGTGTTTGGGAATGTTGAAGCCTTTGGCCATCCAGGCATCTGCATATTCCTTTCTCATACCCCCTTTCCTTGAGAATAACATGTCTCTGTCAACACGTTAGTGATGAGACAGCATTTCCCCTACATTTCTGTGTAAAGTCCCATACGTTCGTTCTTATTCGGCAAGCTCTTTAGTCAGCCGAGCTCTCCCCATCAGAGGTGAAGGTCTAATATTCATGTCTTGATGTGAATATAACTGACATGACATGACACGTTGTGGGGTAAGTGTTTGTTCTGAGTCATCGGCATGTGATGTTTTGCTCTGAAAGGGGAGAACGTTCTCCGATTCCACTCTGGATTTGGGTGATTGACGGCATGGGCGTTTTCTCGGTCTTGGCGTGCCATATGATTCTGTTGACCAGAGTGATTGTGCTGACATGCTTTCTGAATCAGATGAATCTTCTGCTGATTTCCTTTTTCCAGAGTCTGTATGAATAACCCAATCTTCGGTAGTTTTTTTTTTTCTCGCTTGTTGGGCATGCTGTCATCTGTTCCATTTGTGTGATCTGCCCCACTGCTTGATGCTTCTTCAGAATAATCTGGAAAGTTTGATGAATGACTCTTTGAAGGAATTTCAGTTTGGCTGGCACAATCCCAGATTCCCACTGTCTTTTGTTTGCTATCCTTCACTGCAGATTCTATTGTTGAATCTCAGTATTTCATGTCACTTTGTCTATTGTGATATCTTGTCTCTGGTCTGCCTTTGCCCTCACTCTTTCTGTCTCTTTTGGTCTCTTGGGCTTTACTCACTGACATAAGAAACATCTAATTTCTCTTGTCTTCCTTTCTTGCATTGAGGTGCAATTCTCTTGCTTTGGCTCGCTCTCCAGCTATGGCCCTCCTGAGGATTTCCTTTAGTGAGAGCTGCTTTTGAAGGATCTTGCGCTTCATGTCTGGTATTATACAGCCCTCAATTACAGTGAGTCAAATTGCTTCCGCATTTGTGAATGTATTTAAATCGCAGTATTGTACCATATTTTGTAACCTTGTAATGAACTTTGTTAATGTTTCATCTGGCTCCTGCTGTGCTGCTTTGAGGATGAGGCGTTCTTGACCCATGTTTTTTTTTTTAATTGTTGAAACAGGCACGTAGTCTTTTTGAGGTTTTCATATGTCTCTGCGTCCTTTGTTGAAAATGTTCTGATTCAGCGTTGGCCTTAATGCCCCACCAGCTGAAGTAGTAGTAGCAGACGTTTTTTGTCTCTTCGCTCACCGGCTGTTGCAAGAAATTCATCCAGTGACTCCAGCCACTGGTTCCATTTGGGACCCAAACTCTGGGTGCCGGTATGTATCACTGGGGGTGGCACTTCAATGCAGGGGTTATCTTTCTGTGTTTCCTTTCCCACTGACATGATGGTGGAATGTGCAGGTATGATAATGCCACAAGACTGCTCCCTATACTTTATGTATTATTTGTTGGCCCTCTTCGGTAGAGATCTTGTTTATAGTTGTTTTTCTTTTCATTTTGTGAAAGCTCACTCAAAGGTGACCACCGTATTCTTTCTGACAGCTTCACATTTTCCTTGTAGAGCTGTTCCAGCTTTGATGCCCCCCAGTTATGTGTATTCCTTTCAAAAGCCAACCTGGCTTGGTGTCTGCCCTTAGTATGGCTGCCTCAGTAGGCTTCAGTTAGGCTTGGATTGCCTGATTCCAATATGGACGCCTCATTAATTTGAGTGGATTTGTCGCAGGGCGCCTGACTTCAAGATGCCACCCAATAGACTTCAATGGACTGTCCCTCAACTTGCCTTACTTCAAAATGGCCACCACTCAGCTTCAGCATGCATGACTTGTAGCTCAGAGAATTCCTGCTTTTCTTTAATGCTGCATTCTAGCTGCAGGTAATTTGTGCTTCCTCCTTTATCTGCAGGCGTGATCTTCGATCCCACCCTCGTTACCAATGGTCCTGTTCTGGATTGGTTTCTCCTCACAGCACTGGCAAGCATAACACTCTGCATAAAAGACAGCACCTAGAATAAGGCTATTAACTCATCTTTATTAATTTCTCAGGTTTTATACATGGCCTACTGATGTGGTACTATTCTCCACACGTCCTCTTCTCTCTACTTCCTTCAATGTAGTGAGAGGGAAAACTAGTACTTCCTGTCTCCACCCAGGAAGTTCCTGGCAGCTCACTACTGTCTGGACCAGCTAGACTGCTGACCTACTTATATAAAAAGGTCCTTTTCTGGAGGACATGACATTGGGTGCTTTGTTTTATGGACAGAGTTGGTGCAGAAGGGGATTTGGACAGGTGCCAGGAAACCCTCAACTAGAGACGGGGCATGTAGGAAAGCGAACAGGGAGCTGTCTCGTTTCTGCAGGGAAATTGGTTTCAGGCGCATTTGTCTCGTGGATATCAAGTACGACATGGGGATCTGTCACGTATGGGGATGGTGTTGCATTTGTTGGAGCTGAGTGAAGTTTTGGTGAGGACTTTGAACATCAGAAGATAACAGACTGGGGAGAAGGGCAGCTAGGTTTGGCAGGGCAGAAAAAGTTAGCAGGTTCCTCTTTTCTGGAAGGCGGTGGCCTGGAAACTTTTGCATGAGTTGATGGTTGGTGTTGACAGTTGGTGAATCACGTGGAAAGGGAGGGTAGGCAGGAAGTTTAAGGTTAAATATAGGGGGGTTGGTTGCTTAGAGGTTGATACATGCAGTAAAAGGTTGTAGGGGAAAGTTAAAGTTGACAATTGTTGAAATGCACTACAATTAAAATGAGATAGTTGCAGGGTGGAGCATGTGGGTGCCACCATAAGGGTGGGAGTAGGATATTGTATAGTTCATTTGATGAATAGCGAGGCTTTAGTTTTGTAAGTTAGATTGCCCAGGTAAAATTTGTAATGTCCACCTAGTTAAATAAAGTGGCATTTTTCACACAATACAAATAGTCAGAGGTCTGTGCTGCTCCCCTCCCTCAAATAACTAGTTGCGCACATTTGCATTTCTGTCAGGGAAGCAGGCACCCTGCGAATAAGGCTTGTTTATTGTTTAGATTTCTGACCCCCTTCAGTTTTACAGCATGGAAGACTCCCTGAATGATACTTCAGCTGAAGCATTTAAACTATGGGAATTAACCGCTGTGTGACGGTTGACTTTTCAAAAAAAGTAGGGGAACAGTTTTTTAAAAATTAAAAAAGTATGGGCATGTCGTGCCCCTCCGATGCCCCCCACTTTGACCTCTGCTGCTGAGACTCTTATGGAATTAGCTCATGGACATCTTAACGGTTGTACTTCATTCAACGGTGGGTGGAGTAAACGGAGGCTAGGCCCCTCCTCTTAAAGGACAAGTGTAAAACAGTGACATAATGTCTACTAGCTCTGCTCACATGGATTTCCCATCAGACAGTGTGAAAGTGAAGCAGAGGTTGGTGAGTGAACAAATTAACAGGGATTCAAGAGCCTAGCCAGAGATCGTGCTTGAGCTGAATCATGAAAGTAATTGTCATGTAAATCCCACAACATGTCATCAGTCCTGGAATTGAAAAATAAATGACTCCAGGAACCCATAAATTGTGTGTCAAAGTAGTGGTGTAACAAAACTTTGGGATGTTTCCATGCAAGGTATGCTGAGCCCCCCTTCTCTTCACTCAGCCACCCATTTTACCCCCTGTTCTTTTTTAAATACCTAACCACTATAGGTCACCACCTACAATATGAATAAGAGTTTCAGTAATACAGCATACATTACAACATTTTAGAAGAGGAAAGTGGAAGATTAAAAAAAATAATACGGAGAATGTACACCCCTCATTGACTTCTATTGAAATAGAGGCAATTTTAGGAGGGAGATTAAGCCATTTTGGTATTAAAAAATCAGGAGTCTCCCGCAGCCCTTTGTATAGGCAGAGGGGCCATGCCTCACCTTTTCCCTGACAAAAAGAGTATCTGTCAGGATGGATAAAGTTCAGCCTGACAGGCACTTTTTTTGTTCTGGTCAGCCAGCCAGGAGCCAGAAAGGAGCTAAGTTTTCAGGCGCCTGGCTGTCTGATCTGAACTGTGCCAGGCTGAGAACGTCACAGCCCTGTGGGCATGAACTCGTCAGTCTGGCAAAAGTGCCTTGTGGTGCGTCATGATAGCCTCCAACCTGAACACTTAATATTTCAGCCCTAAAGTACCCAGGGCCGAGTGTCAATCAGTGACACCTCCTCACACAGTGGGGTGGAGTCAGCAGTCTAACAGACCCCATCCCATTCTGTGATGAGTGAGGGACAGCTGCCTTCCCTCATTGGCTAATGTGGGAGTTGATTTTCTGTCAATAAAGAGCATTATGAACTAAGCTTATGCTAACATTAAATTGTGCTTACACTGTCCTCTATTTTGCCTCAATTTGTCAATACGCCACGTGATGGCTATTGCTGATTTTAGTCTAAATAAAGTATTGCTAGTATCCACATGACTAAGTAGAAACTGTTCTCAGAGAAATGTTCTCATTTTACCAAACCAAGGATGTTATCAACCATCCCAGGTTCTTGCTAAAACAATGCACCTGTTCAACCATTTAGCCAGAGCGATAAGAATGACTTAATCTCAATGTATTACTCTAATGAGAGAATCCTTAAATGTATTCTGTTGTAAATTGTTTCTTCTAGCTTGTCCCCTATTGGTGCAAATCTCGAGAACCATGTATTCTCACAGACTATATGAAAGTCTTAGTTTAAAGCCCTATAAAAGTATGTGGATTTCAGTAAACAGTCCCCTTCTCTTTAACCTCTACATTCACCCTCTTATCTCTTCCCTTCTTGAGCTGGGGGTCTCTGTGTATAACTACGCTGACGACCTCCAGCTCGTCTTTGATCTTTCCTCTTCTTCTCACTCTCTATCCTTTTTTCACTCCACCATGGTCTTTATCTCTGGGTGGATGAGCGCCAATCACCTCAAGCTCAACCCAGATAAGACTGAGCTTGTCCTGATTGGCGGCTCATCCAGTCCCTGGTCCCCTGCTTTCTGGCCTCCCATCCTTGGCCCCCCTCCCACCCCCGTTCCCTCTGTTAAAACTCTGGGCATCAAGGTCAGACAGGACCTGTCCATGCATGGCCAGGTCAGTGCCGTGGTGTCCTCCTGTTTTCTTTCCCTCCGAATGATCCGGAAAATTTCTCGTTTCTTTTCTCTTGACTCCCTTAAAATTATTATTTCCGCCCTTATCACTTCCCGCCTTGATTATGGCAATAGCTTGTTCGCTGGCATCCCTGCCTATGAAACCCGCCGCTTACAAGCTATCCAGAATCAGGCCGCCCGTCTCATCTTTCATTTGCCCAAAACCCATCACATCACTCCCGTCCTCAAATCCCTTCACTGGTTGCCCATTTTGCAGAGATTTCTGTTTAAACTAGGGTGCCTTGTTTACCGGGCCCTTGACCACTCTGCACCGGCTTTCATCAATTCTTTGATTTCCCGTCACACCCCTGCCCGCACTCTCCGTTCATCATCTTCTGCCCTCCTCACTGTTCCCCGCTTTCACAAATCTCGCACTGGTGGAACCCGTTTCTCTGTTCTTGCTCCCCGGTTCTGGAACTCCCTTCCTCTTTCTATGCGTTCGATCCCTATTTTTTCTCATTTCCGTAAAGCGCTGAAAACTTTTCTGTTTGCCCTGGCCTACCCCTGCTAAACCTCCTGGCCCTGTCTGTTCGGTTCTTCAGAGCTCCCAGCGCCAGGAAGCCGTTTGGCCATCGTGCGCTTTACAAATATTTTTCATTCATTCATTCATTCATTCATTCATTCATTCATTCAGATAGACCCCCTCTCTTTCCCCACCTTTAGGCGGCGAATCTATGCCTGATTTCACTTAGAACTGTACCAAGGTCTTTGCACTTGTCATTAGTTTGCTTTGCTGCTAAGCTTTCTTATAGCACTTTTATTGTAATCTGCCTATTAATTCTTTATATAAAGCTTCGAAATGACAACACTAGTCTGTCACTCTTAAAAGAACGTTTCAGCAAATTCATGTGAATTTACCTAACTGAAAATATTGACCAGTCGGCGAGCACCAACGTCTGTATCTGGTCTACACTGCTCCCATTCCTAGTCGTTGGCACACCCCAGGAATTTCAATCTCAGACTAAATTGTGTACCGACAGATCTAGTAGCAGAGATGATGGTTCTGATTAGAGCTGACCCATAAACTGATAAATTAATTAGCTGTAGAACTGAGCACTGTACCTTATGGTCCAGATGGATTGCCCTGAGATTTAAATTGTTCCAGTCCAGATCCAATCCTGGTTCTGGAGAGACGAGGTGACAGAAGAAGAACAACGACGTGAGTATCAATAGGGATTGCATGCAAAATGAGGAAATGAAGTAGGCGCAGAACAGTGCATGTTGGTAGTAAAAGCAGAAAGAGGGAACGCAGTGGATGATAATTCAGAACAAATATTATGTGGCTCTGATTGTCAGATTTGTTGGAGCAATAATTATTGTGATTCTGATGATGTTCCTAAATGTTTGAAGAGAGGTACATCTAGTTGAATATTGAACTAGTGAACTTGCCTGCCAGGAGAGGTGTACTGTGAGGCGCTGTTGGTTACTGGTTGACTGGGGCATGAGTCCTGGTCAAGCAGTAACCACAGTCCTAGTCAGAGTAAGAGGCGGGCAAACCCTAAATTAACCTGTGCTCACCAACTGGTAGCTTGGCACAGAGCAGTCAGGCTAAACTTAGAGGCAGTGCGTAAAGTATTTGTGCAACACTTCAAACAGTAAAACAGTGATAACCACTCAAAAAGATCCAAAAACAGGTTAGAAAAATGTCAACAATCCAATCAGGGAAAAGACAAAATATTGAATTTTAAGGTTTTAGGTTATAATAGCACTAAAAAGTACAAAGGTCAACAAGGGATATCTCGTCGTGCTGAACCGGAACAAAGTCACAAGTTCAGGCCGACTGCGATGGAGAACAGGCCAGCCACAGGGACCATGTTAGACGAGCTGAACAAAGTGCCTTAAATTCTGGTTGTGGAGCGTTGTGTGGATCTGAGGTAAGAAGCATCACAAAGTCGAAGTGATGCATCAGTCCTGAGAGACGGCAATGCTGTATTGCATGGTCCTGAGCTGTGTTGCCAAGGATGCCATTGGCAGGGGCTTGCGATGTGAAGTCCAGGCATCGAAGTAGTGGCGCACAGCCAAGGCGATGCGTTGGTTCCATTGAGCCTGGATGTGGGGGCCATCGACGAGCTGGGCCAACAAGAGATGTGAGCACCTGGATTGGAGATGCCCCACACCGTTGGCGATGCATTAGTGCCAAAGATGCAAGGTTGATGCTGTCCTTCTGCGCCAGTCCCAATCCACGCAACAGCGGAGATGCATCAGTTCTGCTTGAGGATGTGCCGCTCAGCCGTGATGCGTCGGTTTGGCACGAGGATGCGCTGCTCAGCACAGAAGACGCGTTAATTCTACTGGTAAGCATCTTAGATCCACTTCTAAGGGTCCAAGACTGGGTTGGCTCCACTTGGCAGGGTAGACTCAAAGAAACCAGAGTCCAGGTGCAGATGCAAGGTTGTTGTACGGCCTAGACGCGGCCTGCGGGGTGGGGACCCAGCAGCGGAGCACCGACCTCGGGTGTGAGGCGGGCTGGGACGGAGGCGCAAGACGTCAGCGGTGGACGGCGCTCGGTGCCGGAGGACCCTGGTTGGTGGCGCGGTGCCACCTGGCCCCCCTCCCGGCCCCTGACGAGGGAGTGGGGGAGCTGAGGACAGGATTGCCCGGTCGAGAGGCCCTGGTGTTGCGAGTCCCGAACTACCGCCCTGGGGAGAGGGCCACTGCATGCTGGGACGCCCGGATCACCCTTCCTGGGGTAGCTTGAGGGCCGGAGTGCGGGCCCTGTGCGCTGAACTGGACACACGCTGTGAGGGCCGACCAGAGAAGCACCGGCCTCGGATAAGGAGTGCACGTGAACGGGCGAGCGGGGTGGGGGCCGAGTTGGGCGCATGAGGCCGCTGTCCCCTGGACTGTGAAGCAGGGTGGGCATTCAATCCCTCTCCTGCCCTGTAATAGCAGTACCGGTGGTACCCCCCCAAAAGGTGGTAGACGTGGAGGCCAACCACGATGAGCTGCCATAGGACGGCGAGGCTTGCTGGTCTGGCGACTGACCCCCAGGGCGTTGGGGCGCCAGAGACACCTACCTGGCAGTGACGACGGCGAGGAGACCCGGAGACGACGGCGGCATGGGGCCCGGGGTGCAACTGTCCAGCCCCGAGGTGTGTGAGGTGCGTGCGTAGTGGCCTGGCCCGGAGCGTGGCCAGCGCGTCTCAGTGGACTGGCGTGGGCCGCCCTAGCTCTTCTCGCAGACGACCGGGTGCGGGCGGCCGGCGGAGGGGGCGGGTGTGGCCGCTCACTATCCTCCGCAGCCATGAAGACCAAGAGGACCACCGTGACACAATCCAACACTATGGATAATTATACGGCGGACCCGGGCGGCGCCACGATGCCCCATCCGGGGCCTTATGACCAACCACCTGAACCATCTCTCGCCTCTATCATGCAGGCCATACAGTCCCTTGGCACTACGTTAGAGTCCAAAATAGACAAAATGTCGATTGAACTAACCCTCCAGCGTGCAGATCTGAACAAGACGTCTGAGAAGGCCACGCAAAACGCAGCAGCGCTTGTGGATATACAGGGCACCGCCAAAACACTGCAACAGCAGGTCCAACACCTCACGCACCAACAGAGGCAGATGGTGGCACGCCTGGAGGACCAGGAAGGGAGGGCCGGAAGGAACAATCTTAGGGTGGTAGGTGTGCCAGAAAAAATGGAAGGGGCTAGTGTGGAACTGTTCCTCGAGGACCTTATCCTGAACAGCCTAAAACCCAAGAGACTGTCCAAGTTCTTCATCATAGAACGGGCGCACAGGGCGCCACTCCCGTCGCCACGCCCGGGTTCCCGCCACGAACCATCATTGCGCGGGTACTTAACTATAGGGATAGAGACGCAATCCTGCAGGCGGCACGGCAACATGGGGATTTGTGTGTGGAGGATGCAACGATCCGCTTCTTCCCTGACTTTACGCTCAAGGTCCAGCAAGAGCGAGTGGCTTGCGCTACATGATGTTTTTCCCGGCGCGCCTTAGTGTCTTGGCGGAGAGAAAGTCCTTCTTCTTCACCACCCCGGAGGAGGCCCATGCCTGGCTGGAAGAGCGTGGCCGGCAGCGGGGGGCCCGAATCACAAGGGAAGCTGGAGGAGTGCAGCCCCCTGGTCTCCGGCCTCCTCTATGGGGTTGATGGAGGGGTCACGGCGGCGCCGGGAGGGCCAGCCTCAACAGGCTGGGAGACGAGCCCGCAGCCTCGGCGTCACCGGAACTGGAGTGAGCCGATGGAGTGTGTGGACTCGAACTAGCAAGAGCTCATGGACATGTAATGTCTGAAGGGACTGTGAATACTCCTCTTGTTGATATACTGAATGGGGGGGAGGCATCGGTCTGAGGAGGGGTCCTGTTGAGATGGCTACCGAGTGGACAAGTACATCTGCAGTTGTTGATCGTTCCCGCTTCAGTAGGGGGGCACTACTTATGTTGAAGAAGGGTTGGTTTTCTACATTAGGCCATAGGTTTTAGACAGGACGTTCGTTGGACTACATATTGAATTGCACGGGGGTCGGGGGAAGCCCCGGATGCTGGACTAGGATGCACCACTCACCCCTAAGTTTATCGTTTCAAGGGCTACAGGCGCTCTGCTTATTGGGGATGTCTGGCGCGGTTAGCCGGCGTGGCAGGGTAGCAGGGTGGGGGGCTGTTGAGGGGGGGAACTGGGGGTTTGGTTCTGTTTTTCACTTTTGGTTTTTGTATTGCACCATTGTTTTGACTCCATCGACACACTCACAGGGCGGATGGGAGGGGGCTGTAGGGGGGGGGATGGTTCTTCCCCTTTAGCTTTGGCGGAGGACATGGCAGGTTCACACACACCTAAGACCCAACACATAAGACATCTTATCCTGGAATGTGAACGGCCTGCAGAATAAAATCAAACGAACGGTCGTATTGCAATACCTTCGTAGGCATGCTTCAGATGTCGTCCTCATACAGGAGACACATTTGCTAGGAAATCACTGTAGGGCCCTGGACAGATTTGGTTACACCCTGCGCGCACACTCTGGCTTTACGACAGGCTCCAGGAGTGGGTATACTCATTAAAAATTCACTGCCATTGGTTTTGGGGCGAAGCTGGTCTGATCCCCTGGGTCGCTATGCGACGCTATCTACGCAGTGGGAGGGTCGTCCTTTGACTTTCTGCTCGTTGTACATACCTCCAAAACTACACGCGTCCACCCTCCCAGATGTAGGGAAGTTGCTGCTGAAATTGCCTCCGGGGACATTGGTGCTGGGTGGGGACCTGAATGACGTGATGGCTAGAGATTTGGATAGATCGTTGTCTTTACTGGGTGGGGGAGGGGTACACCACCTCAGGGATTTTACACAAACCGTGGGCTTAACCGATTTATGGAGGGCACATAACCCACATAAATCGGACAGTACACACATCTTTCAGCAGCCCATGGGTCCTCCTCTAGGATTGATCACATTCTCACACGTACAGAATACATGACTCTGTTTCGAGACGGGCACCTTAAGGCTAGAGGAATTTCTGACCACGCACCGGTGGAGGTCCAGTTGTTAGGTTCCACCCGGGATTGGAGCGTCCCCCCTCGGCTTGACTGTTTTCTTTTTAAGGATAAGGACTTTCAGGAGCGCTTCAGGGAGAGAGTGGGTCAATACTTTGATGAAAACGTAGGCTCAGTGGATTCCCCGGGGATAGTGTGGGAGGCGTATAAGACGGTGGCCAGGGTCAGACTGCATAAAGCACTCCTCTTAGGCAAAGAAATAAGAGCTGTCCTGATGGACCAGGCACGGGCGCATGCACTGGCCATACAGCGGAGGGTATATGACCTTGGTGATAAGGCGAACAAGCTGATCGCCTGGTTGGAGATGAGAGATCGGGACCGCAGTTGGGTACCCAGAATAGAGCACCCGGACGGGTCAGTGAGTACCACGAGCAGGGCCATTGCGGAGGACTTTGCACGATATTATGAGGAGGTTTACCGATCGCACATGTCTAGAGACGACCAGGAGTGTCGCGATTTTCTGACCCCCCTGCAACTCCCATATTGGAGTTGGCAGATAGGGATGTGCTGGAGGCGGACATTATGGTCAAGGAATTGGAGGAGGCCATGGGGGACCTGCAGACAGGGAAAGCCCCCGTACCCAACAGGTTTCCAGCAGAAGTATTTGGTTGTGTGGCTAGCCGTACTGCGCCGCATATGCACAGTACGTTCCATGAGGTGCGGGAAGCGGGGCAACTTCCGAGAGACCTGCGGTTGGCCACGATTGTGGTGATCCATAACGCAGGGAAACCACAGGGTGAATGCAGCTCGTACAGGCCTATCTCCCTCCTTAACTATGAGACGAAGGTCCTGGGGTGATCCAGTCGCTGGTCCACCCGGACCAGTCGGGCTTTATGCCTCACCGGAGCACGAGACTCAATTTGCGCCCCCTGTTCGGGGTTCTGCCAGACCCTGGGGGGGGGGGGGGGGGGAGAGGGGGGGGGAGTGGGGGTACCAGCGTCATTGCTCTCCCTTGACGCCCACATGGCCTTTGATAGTGTCGAATGGCGCTACATCTATGCCGTATTGGAGAAATTGGGCTTTGGGGTCAACTTTTGCTCCTGGGTGAAACTGCTGTACAAGGGGCCGCTGGCGCGGGTCCGAGTTAATGGGGTCATGTCACGGGAGTTCCGATTGGGGCGCGGCACGAGACAGGGCTGCCCCCTGTCCCCGACCCTCTTTGCCCTGGCATTGGAGCCGCTGGTGCACTGGGTGAGGACGGACCCTGGGGTGTGGGGGGTAGGAATGAGGGGTGGATGGGAATAACGCATATCGCTCTATGCCGACGACATACTGCTATACACCCAGCGACCGGCGGAATCCATACGTCTAATGGCTATGTAACGTTTCACTGCCCTCGGGAGACCTGACCTATATACAACACCGTCAATAATTAGGAAAGCAGACATTGCATGGATCAAGAAGGAATTCCAGGGGAGGTCACGCTTAGAGAGAGAGGAATCTGAAGTTAACAAACCATTAGTAAGAGCACACTTGGTTTTGTCCTCTTCCCCCTCGATGGAACCATACCTGCAATATGTTTCTAAACCCTTGCACAGATTTTTGCTAACCAGATTTAGAATGAACCTGATCCACTATTCACTAGGCACCTTCCCCACGTGGGGTAAACCGGAGCATGCACCACCGTGTGAGTGTGACCAGTTTTCTGATCAGGACACTCTCCACTTTCTGTTTTTTTGTGCATTTCATAACACGGAGAGGAGAAAATATCTAATTCCCCTCCTGAAAATTCTTTGCTTCATACAAGTGAGACCAGCCTTGCTTTATCTTCAAAGATTACCGGATGCACACGTCACTTTTTGTGTAGCAAGTTTTCTAACAGCCGCATATAGAGGAAGAAACAAAAGAATCCCTAGAACTGTACTGTTTTAAACTAAAAACCAATATATTAACTGTAACTTTATTTTATATATCATGGTGATTAATTAAGTGACTCTTTTACGGACACTGTGTAAAAACAAAATGAATTGTGGGTATTTTTGAAATGTTTTTAATGTATGTATTTCTTTTGCCTTTTATGATTTTAACAAAAATCGAATAAAGTGTATTTTGACTGACTGACTGGCTATGTAACGTACTTTTGGGGAATACTCCGGGTACCGTATCAACTGCAACTGGAGCAAATCCTTTGGCTGTGTTCTGGCGGGACCCCAGCCACTCGCGGTGGTCGGATGCGAGGGCCTGGTCTGGCGAGAGAAGTTTAGTTACTTAGGGATATGGATCACACCGTCTGACTCGGAGTTTCTCTGACTCAATGTGCAGACACAACTTGACCGCCTGCACAGAGACGTGCAACACTGGCGGACCCTCCCGATCTCCCTCATGGGCAGAGCTGTATTATTTAAAATGATGGCCCTGCCACTGTGAGAAGTTGGCCTGATATATGATGTTTCCAATTCTGGAACCACCTTGTATCAGTCCAAACAATCCCTTATGGTGTTTGGTTGTAAGTCAACCTTATAGACAAGCTATCTTAATGGTAGCATAGACTAAGCAGCCTTAAAGGCTAAACTCAAGAGGTCGTGTTAAGCGAGCTGTTTTACCAATCACAATCCTGTAATATCAAATGAAAGGACACCACACAAGTATATATTATAAAAATATATGTATTTATTACTAGAATAATCCCCAGTACTCTTTCTGAGCAAAGGGGCACAAGCGTTAAATCAAAAGCACAGAATAACATATGAAAGTTGCACAATTATGGATGAGGGCGGGTGGCCACTCAAACCATATATTAAGAAAGTGGTATAAGAGATACCAATCGAACAGTGGTTAAGTCTAGGGCCTAGGGAATTGCTGGGAGCAGTCGGGACAAGCAATGCTGAAGTCGGGAAAGGCCCGCGGGATTCGTGTGCAGCGCTTAAAGCACACGCATGCACCAATGCAAAGTCAATGCTGCGTAAAAGTTACACAAATAGAGTTTAAGGATACTTCTGCTGAACCTAGATGGACAAAACTTTAGACACAGACCCTAGAGGTGTGTACCAGTGTGGGAACACTGGTGTTGCTGAGTTACCTCACCCACAGGAAGCGGGTGCATACGGTCGAAGTGGCGTCGGGTTTCGTCACGCAGGTTGTTGGTGCTTGAAGCTGAAGATGCTGCAGGCGATGTGAAGGAGAAGTGTCCGGTGTGATCCAAGGGTGGATCAGAGTAGAAAAGTACCTGAAAGCAGAGGGGACAGAGTCTGGGTCACTCAGCAGTGACCAGGGTGAAACCAGGATGGAACCAGGCAATGTCGGGCGCAATCAGGTGGTTGTCGAGGAGCTTCTCTCCGCTGCCACGTGGGCTCTGGGGCATCTGCGATGTCCAAGAGCAGGTCACGAGCTGTCCCACGCAGGCTCTCACCGTCGGCATTGTCGGCTTCAAGATCAGAGCAAACAACACTTGGCAAGAGCAATCCATGCAGGACTGGAAGATTGCTTCTCACTCGGACCAGGAGGGTCAGAGAGGGTGCTCCTTTTCAGAGGAGCTGGTGCAAGTCTGGAGCAACCAGAATCACAAGTCGTATTCAGGTTTTCGCCGGCACAAGGGCCACAAGCCAGCTGGCAAGTGACCGGGCCAACGCGTCGAGCCAAAGAAAGCAGAAGGGCCCCACGCAGCACTCATCGAGTGTAGAGGGGTGAGCTTCGGTGCAAGAGTGACTCAGGGTTGGGGCTTCTCAAACCCCGGTGTACAGCTTCGAGGGTTACTCGTGGGCTGCACAGTTAGCGTCTCGTGGTCTTTCCAAGATGGCATGCCCCACGCCTCAGGTCACCTCCACGGGTCTCAGCTCTGCAGGGACTGTGGATTGGGATTGGAGCGTCCCCCCTCGGCTTGACTGTTTTCTTTTTAAGGATAAGGACTTTCAGGAGCGCTTCAGGGAGAGAGTGGGTCAATACTTTGATGAAAACGTAGGCTCAGTGGATTCCCCGGGGATAGTGTGGGAGGCTTATAAGACGGTGGCCAGGGATTTTGTACAAGCCGAGGTAGGGCGGAGACGTAAGGACAGGCATGCACAGGTGGAGCAATTGGAGTCGGAGCTTCATGCTCTGGACAGTGAGACGGGGCTTACCCCAGAGCAGGACCGGGTCAGACTGCATAAAGCGCGCATCTTAGGCAAAGAAATAAGAGATGTCCTGACGGACCAGGCACGGGCGCATGCACTGGCCACCCAGCGGAGGGTATATGACCTTGGTGATAAGGCGAACAAGATGATCGCCTGGTTGGATCCAAGGGTGGATCAGAGTATAAAAGTACCTGAAAGCAGAGGGGACAGAGTCTGGGTCACTCAGCAGTGACCAGGGTGGAACCAGGACGAACCAGGCAATGTCGGGCGCAATCAACACTTGGCAAGAGCAATCCATGCAGGACTGGAAGATTGCTTCTCACTCGGACCAGGAGGGTTAGAGAGGGTGCTCCTTTTCAGAGGAGCTGGTGCAAGTCTGGAGCAACCAGAATCGCAAGTCGTATTTAGGTTTTCGCCGGCACAAGGGCCACAAGCCAGCTGGCAAGTGACCGGGCCAACGCGTCGAGCCAAAGAAAGCAGAAGGGCCCCACGCAGCACTCGTCGAGTGTAGAGGGGTGAACTTCGGTGCAAGAGTGGCTCAGGGTTGGGGCTTCTCAAACCCCGGTCTCGTGGTCTTTCCAAGATGGCATGCCCCACGCTTCCGTTCACCTCCACGGGTCTCAGCTCTGCAGGGACTGTGGATCGGGCTGTAAGAAGGCAGGCAAGCTTGATCTCGTCGATCTCTGTCGCTCGAGTTTCGGCGGGATCTGCAACAAAGCAGACGTTGAGGTGCTGGATGGTGCCTGTTTGCACAGGATGGTCACTCCTTGACCACAAGGGAGATTCTTCAGTCTTCTACGGTGAGTAGGATGTCGAAGGGTCCAGAGTTTCATTTAAAATGTTTCATCAGGATAATATGAGTGAGTTGGCACTGCTCCCATTCTTATACCAATCTAGGGGGCTGGATTACCTGCTAGGTCCCCTCCTATGGGTGGGACCCAGGAAGGGGGTGGATACACCCCTTTCCCTTTGATCCAGGCCGCGCTGGGACTGGGGCTGGTGTGCCCCAGAACCGGTTTGGCCGGATTATGCAAGGGGCAGCCTTGTGCGCCCCAGGCAGTGTCTGGTTTCTTTCAAACCTCCCTGCTACAATCCACTATCTCCCGTCTCGGGTGGTGTAACACCTCCCTGCGACAGGAAAGCCTTTGTCCAGGCTTCCTCTGCTGAGTTTCGGTCAGCAGCAGGAGGTCAGACTTGTGTCTGTGGCAGAGGCATCCATTTTGTGGATCTGAAGCTCTTTTAAAAATCAACCGCGTTTCAGTAAAGTAACATGTCTTCTCCCTCTAGAGGGGTGGAATGCTATCCCCGTCAACAGAACTGTTGAGGGGATAGCATTCCAAATCGTATGACACCTTACACGACATGTTTTGATAAAGCCAAACCAAAGTTGCTATATAACCGCGAGGATTATAATGCACTTAATAGTATATGGTATGGCATTATCCCGGAACAGCTTAGGGAGTTGTTCCCGACAGCTGCAGACAGGCTCAGCTCATGCCAGAGCTCCATCTAACATTAAACCACGCACTCTTCCTTCAGGATTGATAAGGCCTTCCATGGGAGTGGCTCACAGGTTTACATGTGTCCAGATATAGGTTTAGATATAGGTAAACTATATCTAAGCAAGGGGTGATTACACCCACTTGCCCCAGCTGAGTGATTAGCCAGTTGTGTCAATTTAAGAACCAGCCAGGGGTGGCAAAAGCTATGCTTCAGCCCCTGGTAGGCCTTGGTGGTACCTATGCCCTGAGCACCTATACTGCATGGTACAGGGGCTGACAAGGAGTCCATTTTCCAATTGGGTTAGGTACCTATAGTACATGTATGTGAATTTAGAGAGAGAACAGCAGGCTGGGGGTCTGATTAGCAGGCCCACAGCCTCAGTAAGTCGAAAACCAGTGATGCAAAAAGCAAAAATTGGGGTGACCATTGGATAGCAGACCCTGCTCTCCTACAGCCACGTTTGCTGTATGTGTTGCAGAGCTCTCCCTTTCCGATCCTGGATCATGTTTTTAAAATGGTGGAAGCAGAGCAGCGCTCCCTTTTGTAGAGCGGGGGTGTCCGCGGATTGCTCTTCGTAAACTACAGCGGGGTCCCTATGAGGGGGAACTGACAGTACCCGACATCCGCCTATACTATTGGGCGACGCAGCTGGTTAACGTTAATGGGTGGGTATTCGCCCCACAGGAGGAACCTGCATATCGGGTGGATCGTATGGCCCAAGGCGCGGACACCTATTTAGCGGCCCTATACTCTAAAACATGGCGTAGTCAGCCTTTGCCCCCCCAGACCGCAGCGGTGGTCGGGGTATGGAAACGGGCAACGAAATTGCTTGGATGGGAGAGGAAGCTCACGGCCCAGACGCCCCTGTGGAAGGGCGACTTCCTCAGGGAGGTTGTGAAACTCCGTGATCTCCGCCAGTGGAGCCTGATAGGCATAGATCTACTGGGAGATGTCTAGAAGAGGGGGCAGGTGGTGAAGTTCGCAGCTCTACAGTCGGAATTTGATATGGGCGATGGCGAATTCCTCCATTATCAGCAATTCAAGCATGCTATAAACTCGCAATTGTCACAGGGGGATCAGCTACCTGAATACGCCCCACTTGAAGACAGGCTGCTGTTGGACCCAATGATTGATAAGGCTAACTCGCTCACATATAAAAAGCTAATAAATAATATTCCAGATACACTCGGACCATTGCGGGAAAAGTGGGAGTCCGACCTGGGCTTGTTAGAGGACGATGACTGGACTGAGGCCCTGCAGTGTCCTAGAGAAGTGGCGATTCGAGCTAGATTCCGATTGGTGCAGCTCCGCATCCTTCATAGGTTCTACACCCCACGCACAGTGCAATTTAAAATGGGATATGCGACATCACACTTTTGCTTGAGAGGCTGTGGGGACGAAGGAACATTCTTTCACATCCTTTGGGATTGCCCTAAAATTCGGCCATATTGGGTCAGACCAAAGGACATAATGGAGGAAGTGGTGGGGGTGCCGCTGGAGGCTAGGTGGCATATTCTAGGGGTCACGGGAGAGGTAACATGGCCCAAGGGAGATAAGGTGTGGTTGGCTTTCGCAAGCATGGTGGCAAAGAGGAATATCACAGGTTTCTGGGGGAATGACTTGGTACCAACGATAGAGGAATGGGAACGAGATATGGACTGGTGCCAGAGGGCGGAGAAAGTCATCTACAATAGTCGGGGTTGCCCCAAAAAATGGGAAAAGATCTGGCAGGCCTGGAGGAGGTACAGAGGGGAGTGCCTGGACACCCCGGAGGGCACGCCCGTAGGAATTTCCCTCATTAAACACCGCCCACTACATACGTCTGACACTTCCTTCCCTGGGAGGCGATGGGCCTTGGATATTGACACGTTTTGCACATATGGTGGGGGGAAGGGGATGAGGGGAGGGCGAGAGGGGGGATGGCTTGGAGGGACAGGGAAGAGCAGGAGGGTGGGGTTGGGGTAGAGGACCCACTGGCTTGGAGGTAGACCGTCATTGTATCCGTCAACGAATGACTTGATATGATTTTCTATAATGTAAGCACTACCGCACTTTCACTGCTCCATGATGTGTGTTATGATGGAATTGGTATTTCAATAAAAAGATTTTTTTTAAAAAGTCCAAATAGAGGGGCGTGGTCAAGATGACGACCAGAGAGGCAGCAAGACCGTGAGGCTCCCTGTCCCGAGGTCCCCATCCTGGCCTTTTCTTCGCACTTGCGCCCCGTTTTGGCAAGGATCAGTACTGGGAGCAGGGGAGAACTGTGGAGCTTGATTGCGGTGCAACAAGAGAAATGGGAAGCCATCGTACCTCGGCGTTGGGCTCTGCGGGGTGCCGCCGTGAAATGGCGGCTGAGTGAGTCGAGCGCAGTAGAGAGGTTGCCCACGGCCCACGAGAAGCCCTGCTACTGCCCTGCCCGGACGAGACCTGTCGTCTGTTGGCCCAAGGGGCCCGGAAGAGCGGGGCAGCACCGAAGTGGGAAGCAGCAACATGCAGTGAGTGCGGCCGGCAGCCATGGAGGGACCCTGTCGTGGGAGGCACGAATATTGAGGTAGGGGCATCTGGGCCTCTCACCTGACCGGATCCGACAACCCCGTTGAGTTTGCCGCTTGTGGGGCGTGCAGCTGGCGCTACTTACTGCCCCCTGGACTTGAGGTGAGGCGCGGCGGCCCCGTGACCAGTACTCGAGGAACGGCAAGGCAGGTGCGGCACGAGAGCCTAGCCCTGTGGAGAGGCAGCGCGAAAATTGAGGTCAGTGAGGCGGGGCCTACGCGATCGGCCCGACCGCTGCCTTCTCCAGCCCGGCGAGCGCCCACAACGAAGGAGGTGAGGAGCGGAGGGTAATGCCCGCCAGCGCTCCTGGGACTACAAGCAGCCTGCCAGGGTGGGGTGCTCCCCGGCGCCCCGGGACATAGTAGATCGGGCAGGGGAGTGCCCAGCAGAGGACTAGAGTAGTGAAGGAGGCCCCAGGGGGGGACCATCGAGAGTAATCCCCTGACAAATCAGTTGAGCGCACCGCAAGTGAGGGGGAGGAAACTGATCCTATCCAGGGACGGTGAAAGAAGCGGCCAAGGCCAAGACTGTCAGCAGGCCACACGAGGTCGGGTGCATGAGCCCCCAGTGTTCCCCTCTCCAGGACTGAGCGGCAAGCAGTTGCCCTGAGCTGACAATCCATCAGGGTCCGGACGCTAGCCATACCGGGACCCAACTCCACCCAAGCACCTGCTCTATGGTAGGGAGGCCCCAGTAGCCATAACAGTAAACGAAGGGAGGTCCGGAGTGGGAGGCCTGGAGAGCCGGTGTTCTGCCCCCACAAGCCCGGCGAGACAAGGGGCTCTCTGGACTATAGCCCACGCGAATACCGGCGAATCAGCACCACCTAAACCCTGCAGGAAGGGCTGGGGCCCTACGGGAGACTGACCCCCCCGCCGCCCTCACGGACACACGGATCCCTGGTGGAGGACCGGTCCAACTCTGTGTCTTCGGAAGGTGGTCCTAGCTGGGCACCTTGCACCTGAGTGGCCCAGCCACGAGGACGGGTTCCTGAGACCCCAAGCAGCTAGGAACGGAACCCACTGGTGGTTGGCGGTGGAGTATCGCTAGAGCCGGGAGAAGAGGCGGGCGCGCGCTCAGCTCACAAACATGCTCCTAAAGGGCCCCCCCAAGGGAGACAAGGTTCCCCCCTCCCACCAGCGACAAAGCAACTCACGGATCAGGGGGAAGGGGAGGTACCCATAACCAAATCCTTCCTCGAAACTTTATTCAATTCCTTGTGCGAGGACTTTCAAACACTGAAGCAGGAAATGGCCGGTGATCATCGAGAACTTTGCCGAGACGTAGACGGTTTGGGTGAGTGGGTGGAGGCTGTCGAAGAGGCCGAACAGACCAGGAGCAAAGAAGTTGAACAACTCCAGCAAGAACTCATCCGCCTCCAAGAACAACAAGTTGATATGCAGGCGCATGCAGAGGATCTTGAAAACAGGTCCAGATGGAACAAGATCAGGGTTCGGAGTGTCCCATCTGAAGCAGAGGGGGCAAGTGTTACCGGCTTCCTACAAGTTATGTTCCGGGTGATCCTGGGGGAGGCAAAGGACTTTGACATTCGTATAGACAGAGCGCACAGAGTCGGCCTGGCGCGCCGTGCACCCGCCCAACCACCTGACATCCTGGCCTTCCTGCCCAACTTACCTTTAAAAGAGAGGATCCTTCGGGAGGCGCATCAGAAACAACCTCTCAATTAACAGGGGCAGCAGGTGGCACTTTACAAGGACCTTTCAGCCATCACACTACACAAACGGAAAGCATTTAAAGTAGTCACAATGTTCCTGCAAGATAAGGGATTCCCCTACTCATGGGGTCATCCCTTCAGATTGATCTTTAAGTGGAATGGGACCGTGCACCAGATGGAGTCCCTACAAGACACATGCGCCCTGCTGGGTATTGAGCTCAATGAGGAATCCCCCTCGCAAGAAGCCTCACAGCGACCTTCACAAGAACTATCACTGCGACCTTCACAGGGAGGGTGGCAGCGGGTTGGCTGCAGACGATCACCCTGAGCACGCATGAAACCATGTCCTGCCACCATGGCACAGGAACAGGCCTCGGCCATTCAAGAGGTGCCCAGAGACACATCAGCAATAGACTGACCTTGCTAGGCGGGGGGGTCTCTTTCACATCCCAACCAAGCAGGTCGGGGGGGTTGGACGGGGGCCGGACAGGTCGCCGAAGCCACACGCTCCTTTACATAATTTCACCACTGGCCTGTGTTGCGTGTTACCTGGCCTGGGACTATGAAACGACATTAGGGTCTCTCTGTTGGGGTGGTGGGGTTAGGGTGGGGGAGGAGGGGCGCCACTTATCAGGTGGAGTGACATTCAACAGTTGGTTTGTTGGGGAGGGGGAGGCAGGAGGGTGGTTGGTCAGTTTGGAGTGCGAGAGTTGGGTGAACTGCAGGGAAGGGGGGTGGGCAGGAAGGAACCAGTGTACCGACGGGCTGAGGCCCACGTGCAGGGTGTAGTGCAAAAGGCGGATAGCAGACTGCGCAAGAACTACATCCCCGTAATGAGATGTCTGGAGCTACGTTGCAAGTTCTTACATTGAACGCAAAGGGGCTCAATAACCCTATTAAGCGGCGAGCTGTCCTGTCATATTTAGAAAACTCAGGGTCCGCAATCTGTTTGCTTCAAGAAACCCACTTACTTACTAAGCATTGGCATAGAATGAGGTCCCGCACGTTCCCTCAACAGTTCTTCTCCTCAACTCCTGACTAAAAGGTGGGGTCGCGATTCTGGTTGCCAAACACTTTCATGGTCAGGTTGGAGACAAGGTTGGGGAGATCAAAGGCAGACTGCTTGCCTACAGTATCACGGTGGGAGGCTTGACAATGACGGTGGGATCCCTTTATGCCCCAAACACGAATCAGGAGCCCTTTATCCAAAATGCCTTGTCAGAGGCCCTACGTTCCCCGACTCCCTCCTACTTATAGGGGGGACCTCAACCTGGTGATGGATAAAGAAATGGACAGATCGGGCCACCGCTTTGGCAACTCAGCCGCCATTTCGGTGGCAGAGAAAGAGTGGTTGACACAGAGAGGGCTGAGGGACCTGGGGCAAGTTCAGCACCCGAGACCTCGCACTACACTTTTTATTCTCATGTGCACCACACATACGCCAGATTAGATCACTTCCTAGGCTCCTCGGAGTTAGAGACTCGGGTAGTGGATGTGGCTATCACTCCGGCTGCCATTTCAGATCATGAGGCCGTGGAAATAACGTTTAGAGTCCTGTGCATCAAGATACCACCCGGTCGGTGGAGGTTGAGGGAACTCCTCTTGTAACGTAAGGAGATAGTCCAACAACTCCAAAAGCGCATCACTGACTATATCGAGCTTCATGACTGGCCAGACACACCTGTGGCGGCAGTGTGGGGGGCCCTAAAGGAAGAGGTGAGAGGAGAACCATTAGCCATTTCTGCGGCAGAGGTCAAAGAGTGCAAAACCAAATGGGAATCCCTAGCGGCCACAGTGGTTGAATTGGAACGGGTGCACAGTCGCACAGGAGCTCCAAGAATTTAGAAACAGTTAAAAGTCGCCAGAGCTCAACTGGCAAGTCTAGATACAGATCGGGCCGAATACTCTGCTCTCAGACTATGACACACATACTACATGGGTAGGAACAAAACGGGACGCCTCTTAGCGAGCGCACTTCGGGCTAAGGTCCAGCGCTCAAAAAGTTTGACCTTACACAACAAGGAAGGGGAGGAGATTCACGACGAGGCACAAATAGCGAGGGCGTTCAGGGACTATTATGCATCTCTCTACAAGGCAGATCCCACACCTGTAGATAGTGCCAAAACTTACCTGGACGACGTAGCCACCACCTCGCTGAACACAGCATATGCAGGGTCCTTAGATGCACCTATCAGAATTGAGAAGGTGGTCAGCGCCATCTCCCGCTTCAAACCCCAGAAATCACCAGGTCCTGACGCTTTCTCCTCCGGTTTTTGCAAGGTTTTCTGTCCGATACTCGCTCCGATTCTTACTAAACTCTTTAACTCATTCCAGGGCCCTGGTTCCATCCCACCTGACATGCTGGAGGCTGACATCATAGTTCTGCCTAAGCTGGGCAAGGATACCACCCAGTGCTCCGCTTACTGGCCGATTTCCTTACTTAACTTCAACCTCAAACTTTTCACGGGGGTGCTAGCCTCAAGGCTTGGACCTTGTCTCCCGGGGATCATAGAACCGGAGCAGTCGGGCTTTATCCCCGGTAGACAATGCAGCAACAACACCAAACGCATCCTCCATTTAATTGACAAAGCCCATTTCCAACAATCAGATTCTGTGCTCCTGGCCATCGATGCTAAGTAAGCATTCATTGCGTCGATTGGGGCTTTCTCTAGAGGGTTCTGATACACTTTGGAGTTGGGGAACACTTTTGAGCATGGGTTGCAAGTTGCTACCATCATCCACAGGCACAGATCCGTATCAATGGATGAGCTCACGTCCTTTTGAAATCCAATGTGGCACCAGGCAGGGTTGCCCACTTTCACCCCTCCTGTTCATGCTCTATATGGAGCCGCTAGCACAGAGGGTGCTCGATAACCCTAATATTTGCGGCATAACCTTCGGCGGAGAGCCACATCCAATCTGCCTATACGCAGACGATATTTTGGTGGCGCTTGACAATCCTAGGCGTTCAATCCTGGCCTTTCTAGAGGAGGTGGAGGCCTTCGGCATGGTGTCGGCCTTCAAGATGAATAGAGGGAAATCGCTGATATTATCACTTGTTAAAAATGCCAACACACAACACGAAGCACCCACGTATGGAGGGGGACTACTAGTTCAGAAGCAACTTCCCTACCTAGGTATCATCCTCACGCCATCCACGGAACAAACGGTGGCCATAAACTACGCCAAAGTAACATCGCAGATCTATAGCGATCTTATGGCAGACACAACCATTGTCCTTGCTAGGGAGGATTGCAGCTGGGAAAATGTCGGCACTCCCCAAGATACTCTATATCTTTCAGACTATTACAGTACTACCTTCGGCCGGGACTATCAAAACGCTGCAAGAGGCGATTCAGCACTTTATCTAGGTGGGGAAGAGACTGCGTATGAACAGGCAGCTAGCCTTTCAAGGGATAGATGAGGGGGGCCTAGGGATTCCCAATTTGCAACAATACTTTGAAGCGGCACAGCTGAAATATCTGGTGGAATGGTACAGGCTCGAATCAGAGAAGAGGTGGTTCTTCCAAGACAGGGATATGGCCCAGACCTCCTCATGGAAAATACCATTCCTCGGCAACACACACAGACCACGCGCTCCTCCAGAAATCACCCATTACCCTTACAATACTGGGTGTGTGGGACTCGGTGGCTACCAAGCGGGAACTCACTACATTCCTGTGCCGTAGGTCTTCGAGCGGGGAGTCGTTCAGAAACTAGTAAGTTCTTCTAGTCTTTAGTTACGGAAGATTGAATGTGTTTCAGTATCAGCAAAGAGATGACAGATATACATATCCCTTTCATTTTCAGTTAGATCTGAACGTGAAGATTTCCTCCTGCCGCTATGCCCATGGGGCTCACTACACCACGATATTGTGTAAGTGTTTGGCTGATTTTTCCCCCTTTTTTGGAGTGCACTGTGCCCTTGATGCTCTCCGTTCCACAAAGGTGTTTTGTTTTATTTAATATTTCATAGCAATATAGACGTCTTGACGAGCACTGTTTTTATGTAATCACAATTTGTTGTGACACTTCAACGTGTAATGGACAGAAGATAAGCGTTCCCGAGCACAAGAAAACTCCAAAGTGTCTCTAGAAAATTCAAGATAATTTCAATAGTCCAAAGAATCAGTTCCTTATTTATATATTTATTTCTCTTTGTCTTGTCTCGTCATACATCAGAGAATTCTTCATAAATGTTCAAATTCACATCAACGTAGCCAGTGAAAAAAATGCCAACACGTGTTTCGTCAAGGGACACAATCTCCCAAATGACTTCCTCAGGGCTACAAATGAAAATGAAATAATACAGGGTATCAGTACTGTCCATAATTCAAAAGACAACCATCACCAACCAGTGATCACTCCACACACAAATCAGGGTGTCGAGATAGCCCAAGAATAGTGTGTAACAAGAAGGTTGCATAACACTAGCAGTGTTATTCATACTTGTAAAAAGGGAGTGAAGTTACACAAAGAATTACTAGAAATTTGTGCTGTTTCCAGAGAAGAATATAAGTACACCTAAAGATAGAAGCAAGGAAACCCAGGAAAAGACAAACCAAACCCAATATCTATATAAACAAACATGTTTTTTTCTAAATCAGTTTGAAAACATGCATTTATCGACAGCATACGACGTGTGGCCATACCCAGGCTGACGCACATGATCAGAGACTATTAATGAAGATTTAATCCTACAAGAGCTTATAATTTGGACGCTTTTGTTTGTCTGTTTATTTTTACAGATTTTTTCGATTCTCCTATAATAAGGAGAAACTTGGGGAAGAATTTTCCATAAAGAGCTTCGACAACTTCAGGTCGTATCTTTCCTTGTTGCTACTCTTTAGGTCTGGACACTTTAGGGGGTGTCGACCATCGAGTAGTATTGTGCTTTTTTCTTGGTCCTGACGAATGCTGAGCTGATCCATTGCTCGATAAGCAGAAACATGTTGACCGTATTTTATCACTTTTCTTTCTCACATAATTAAAGGGACTCACTGGTTCAAATTCACACAACCTCTTAGCAGTCCTGAAAAATTATTATATTTTTCACACATTGGTTTTAATAGAGTTAGAGCTACCCTCTCATTAAAATAGTTTTGAGGAGTAGTCCATACTCTTTTTAACGCACTATTCACTTTTCCTGCAACTAACGAGGACCCGATGAAGACAACTGGTTACCAGCTTTCAGCTGGGGCCTGAGGGTCCTTTTATTTAGCTCTCTGAGCACGTGCACCCTATTTTTCCTACTGTATTAACAGTTTCTCCTGATGCTTTAAAATACTTGAAAAAAAAATTCTTTTTACTGCGTCTGATGTTTACATTGACAATCTTTTGTTGATTGGTATACATCTATATCTGAGACAATAAAGAATTAAAGTCAGGATCAAGAGTCGAGTTGGGTAGAAAAGTCAAGTAAAAGTCCCAAATCACCCCTGGTGATAGTATAGAAATTACAACAAACACTTAAGTTCGATTTCACCTTCTATGATCGTTTTTTCCGTTCGTTGCAACGACCGCATACGTCGTGTATTGACTTACAATGTGGGTTTTTTACATCAGGAGCAACACCTCAGATTGATAATAGTGTGCGATAAATTTTGTTGAGGGTTTTCCATTCAAAGATGGCTGATGTTTTTTGAGTAAGCGTGAGGCATCAGTAGTCAGTCGTTGATGATCTTTCTTCAAGAGTTCAAATATTGTGGCGGCGTGGAATGGCGTTGTGAAGCTTGGTTTACTGGGTTCGTATAAGCATTTAAGCCGAATATTGGAGGTATGTTACGGGACGTTAAGGATTGATTGTGGACAAGATTAGTGGGATACAAGCATTTGGTTAATTCGCCTGTCATTGGTTGTAGGAGATATTGAACTGAGAGCAGTAGAGTGGTGGTCAAAACAGTGAGAGGGTACGCGGCGGAGTGTTATTAAAGTCCAAGGTAATGAGCGTTTTTGAGTGAGAACAGGACTCATTGTTTTATTATTAAACATTGGAGTGTTTTATCATCATGTAATTTACTTTGTAGATTGTTCAACGCCACCTTGAGTGTATAGGAGAAGGAGAAGTTCACCGTGGTGTTTCACTAGGATTTGAGCTTACCTGTTCTGAAATTTAAGAGCCTGGCTCTATCTAGAGGTAATTAATCTGTAAGTTAATACAAGTAATGACATAAGTGAAAACAATGCGAGCATTATGATTTACATGGTTCATGTTTAGATTTACAGAGCTCATTTCACTCTGATCACGTGCCACAATCAGGTATGACGGCAAATTGACTGATATGCTTTGAGTGAGATTGCTATTGGACATAGATAGTTTTTAATAACACAGACCAACATGTCATTTGTTTAGTGTTTTGTACTTACTTCGAAGGCAGAGAGCGCGGAATCCAGTTGTTCATATTTAGAGTTATTAGCTTGAGAACTTGGGTGTGCAAACTAGCCGGTAGATGAAGATTGATGTATTTTTGCAGATACTGGTTTCTATTAGCCGAACCCATAGAGTTATTTGATTTCTACAACGATATTGTTGGTGAGTAGTTTTTGTGATTACGTTTGCTCCACTATTGTAGGGGTTTCACGTTTTTTCACCCTTTTGATTTTGTAAAGTTCACTTGGTGTTGGTTACATCACTATGTTCAGTTTACTAACTTTGGTACCAATCATTGTATACAAATGGTGACTGTTTCTGCCAATAATGTGCTGAAGAACAGTATGTGTTGAAAAAATATATTTCTCTAATATTTCTTTACAGTTCACCTGTAGAAGGAAGTCATTCCCGAAATGCATTGGGATTTGGAACAGCAGCAATATTGTTTCAAAATTCACAATTAATACAGTATATGTTTGTGTGCATTTATAGGTGCTTTAATGTTTAGTTGACATGTTAATGTTTTTGGTAATGGATAAAACCAAAAGGTTCAAAAGAGGATTGTGAACGTATTTTGCACATGTTTTATGTTCTAATGAGTGCTTAATTCATTAAAAATGACAACATAGCAAATATTAAACTGTTTATTAATTTGTGCGAACGGGAGTTTGCCACTTGCAGTGCTGGTAGGATCAAGTGACTGCTGTCACTTGAAATTTTTGTCTATAGTTTACCACGGAGGGTAGCATCCTCTATCCCGCCCAGCACGCCCAGAAAAATAAATGATTATCTAGGTCAAAAGATTTTTTAGTTGAGATTCAGATTAGGTGTGCACTGCACAAATCCATATTCAATTGGAAAACATGGCGGCCGCCGGTTAGGGCAGGTCGCGTCTCTGTGGTGGAGTTCCAGTTAGCCCTGTGGGAAACGCGGTGAGTTCGGCATGTTCGGCGTGTAATTCAGCGTGTATCTTGATCGCGTGTCTTGCGTAATCAGAGCAACTGGCTTCTTCCCCCCGAAATGACGGATTTCATTTACTTCGTCTCCTTACCTTCTCCTCACCGATGCTAATCGGTAATTTCCTGGTTGCTGACGCTCGCATCCTCGCTTGCACCTGAGACACCTACGCGATAGGAACGAGACTGGAGCTGAGCAGCGCAGCGGAGCAGCTGGGGAGCTCCGTGTGAGGTCTCCCACTCTATTGTCGACACCGGACTGCCGGGGAGGTTACTGGGGCTTACCTGCTGCTTCCTCTCCTACATTGCCGCAGGCTGCAGGCTGCTAGTATTCGGCGTCTGACGCCCGAGGCTGCCTGGGACAGGAGCTAAGGAAGGCTCCACCCTGAATGAAGTTAGCGATTGTCACACGAAGCAGTTACAGACTCACGAGGCACAGGGGGCTTACTGCAATTCATCTGGCTTCCTGATTTTTTACTTCATTTCACATTACTTCACGGAAAAAAAAGAATAAAAAGGAATAAATAGCAAAGGAAGGAAAAAAAAAAAAAAAGGAAAAAAAAGGAGATAAAACAACAGAGCAGACAGTGGCAGTATCTGCTTTATCTCAATCTAAGGGAAAAGAAGAAAAAAAGAAAAAATCTCTAGTTCACTGCAGTGTGGATGTGTGGAGGCAAGATCCCGCCTCTTGCCACACTTTCCCGGTGGGAAGAGGCAGCCGTGGAGCTGCGGAGGAGCCGCAGAGCGGCTGCTAGAGGTGATCTCAGCAGCCTTACCTCATTATTAAAGTGCCCTAGCTCAATTAAAGGAGCCCAATCAGACACTTTCAGCTTGGGCAAAACTCGGGGGATTAATCGCAATAAACCAAAGACAAAGACAAAGACAAAGATAAAGACAAGGTCAGGAGTAGAATCGGAGGAGGAAGGTGTTGGGAAATTCTTCGTCCAGGCATTGCCATCTAGTAAGGAGTTTGGGAAGGGATGTGTGGACACTATAGGGGGCAAGGTTGGTGAAGGGGATTGGTCTCTAGACAGAGGGGCTGCTAAGGATAATACCCTCATTGATACCCTTTCTAAGTTGGGTCTCAGTCCGGGTGATACTAAGAAGGGATCTAAGGAGGGAACCAAGGACGTGGCCGTAGAACCAGAATACGGACCTAAAAAGAGCATTCAGGGTCCTCCAGTATTTGTGTTTTCCGGGATTTACACTGCAAATTCTGCTTTTGCTACTGCTACTACAGCGACTGCGGCCAGTATCCCTCAGTTGGTTGGGCCAAAAAGACCTAAAGACTCAATAAGTGGAGCTAAAATAAGATCTAAAAAACCTAAAGGGAGTGTAGCGAAGCTTACTCCCTCACTTAGATCTTACTTTAAAGTGTTACCTCAAGTTCTAGAAATCCCCAGTGGGCCACTAGAGGACAAAAATAAGATGGGCGATACAGCCGAAACTCAAGATTCCGTCCCGGTGGAGGTGGAGGTGGTAGAAGTGGAGGAGGAAGCAGACTCAGCTGCTGCTCATAATATCCCAGTAGAAGCTGGACTTCTTGCCGCTCAGGATAAGGATAAGGAGAAGGACAAGGCAGACGAGACCTCGGAGCTGAGGGAGAAGATTTCTCTGGAGGATTTATTGCACGAAATTAAAACTGGGTTCGCTGAATCTAAGCGTAACCAGCTGGAGATTAAAGCAGCGTTTGATGCTTTGGATAAGAGAGTAGATCTTCTATCTGACAGGACAGATACTCTCGAGAGCACAGTTGTTGAACTAAAAGCTAAATTAGATTCTGCCAATGAAAAGATTTATTACCTAAGGCGAGACGGGAACGCAACAAAAGAGAGAGTGGAATCTTTGGAGAACTACTCAAGGAGAAACAACATTAGAATTCTAAAAGTTCCAGAAGGAAAAGAGGGGAGTGATATGAAAAAATTTGTAGCTTCCTTGCTTAAAGAGTCCCTAAATTTGGAGGAATCCATTGAGGAGCTAGAAAAAGATATTCAGCGAGCTCATAGAGATCCCTTCCGTTTAAAACAGGGAAGGTCTAAACCTAGGAAAATTCTAGTTAATTTTCTGACTTACTCCGTAAAAGAGAAGATTCTAAACTTAGCTCTAAAGGCTACTGCTTTAAAAGCTTTAGACTTCTCATACGTGGTCAGATCCGATTTATCTAAATCTACTCTCGACAGACAATGGGAGTTAGGCCAGAAGATGGAGAAGTTTAGGGCTCTGGGAGCGACTGTCCAAATGAGGTTCCCCGCTTTTTTGCGGGTAATGTATAACAATAAAATGCACAATATCCATTCTCCATTGGAGGCAGACGAACTCTTGACATCCATTTATGATCATCAACAGGGTAACATCTAGGGATAGTTCTTAGGTAAATATAGACACGGCATTGAGTCACTGAGTTAAAATATGTAGAGGTAGATATGTAGATAAGAACAGAGGTGAAGGGTGAAGGGTACAGGGTACAGGGGATAGAAGGTCGAGAATAGGGGAAGGAAGAGGGGAAAAAAAAAAAAAAAAGGAAAAAAAAAAAATACCGAAGGGTTGAAAAGCGGGGTAAATAAAATAAAAATAAAAAAAATATATATATATATATAAAAGAAAAAAAAATGTTTACAAAAGAAAGAGATATATAGGTATATTTGAAATTTAAAAAAAAAAAAATATATATATAAATATATTAGTTAAAAAAGGAAAATTGCATCAGAACAATACTCCCGTTATGTGTGAAGGTGTGCATCTAACACCTAAACTTACCTAAAATTCTAAACTCAAGTATCTCTATTACTTTAGTTTACATAATTATGATGGTCTTCCCCTAGAAACAATTAAGGCATGCCGGGATATATTTAATTTTGTAAATGATCAGGGCATATGGAACTCCACAGAGAGGCAAATCTGGCAGCAATAGCCAGATTAATTAAGGGGGGGTTTTCCAGGGTGGGGTGGGAGGGGAGAAGGGGTAAAACTATAAAATATCCTCACTGTTCAGGCACAGTCTCAAACATATTAGTTCAATCGAGTATACTTTTATGCACACTTCACTCAACTCTCACTGGGAGATACAATCCTTTAGGGAGCTGGAGCAGGGGGAGGGGTCCGGACATTGGCTGATGGTAACAAAATTTCTGTCCTGGAATGTCAATGGCCTGCGTGTTAAGAGTAGGAGATACAGAATATTGCAATATCTGAGGGACTCACCGGCGCAGGTCATAGTCATCCAGGAAACACATCTTCTCCAACATGAAGTGAAGGAAATCCTGAGTAAAATTAGATGGGTTGACAGTTATATTTGCACTAATCATAATGCGAATATTCGTGGTATACTAATCATCTTCAAAAAGCAAATCAAAGCCCAGATTCTTGCATATGAGGAAGATTTAAGTGGTAGATGGCTATACGCTATGGTCAGTTTAGATGATAGTATATACAATTTGGTAGGTTATTATGGCCCTAATCAGGATGACCCTTCATATTTGATTAAAATCCAGACCAAGTTATTATTAACACAGGGTCCGATAATTTGGATGGGAGATTTTAATCTGGTACTCAACCCAAAGTTGGATAAATCCCCTAATTCAAGGGCATTAACCTTTAAAAAATCCAGGCAGGTGTTGGGGGATGTTATGTCGACACTCGGATTGGCGGATCCATGGAGGGAGAGAGCTGGTAGGGCAGTTGGGGTATCATACCACAACTATAAATATAATCACAAATCAAGGATTGATTGCGCCCTCTTTAGTTACTCACTTAGAGACCACCTTAAGGATGTAACGTATTTACCTTCAGACTTATCGGACCATTCCGCCATTGTTTTTTGTTTGCAATCGGCTCAGCAAATCTCTCAGTCCTTGTGGTCATTTGACCGCACTATTCTTCTAGAAGAAGAAGAAACAGACCTTCTCATCCACGAAACAAAACTTTTCATGGATACAAATATTAATTCCACCCAGCTAAACACAGTATGGGAAGCCTTTAAAGCTTATATGAGAGGTTACATAACCAATAGGGCATCTCATCGAGGGAAAATCTACAAAGCTAAGATCATTAGCATTGAAAGGGACATTGCATTATTGGACCAACATATTGGCACTGGAATCGGAACCAAAATGGAGCAAGAACAACGTAAGGGGTTAAAAGAAAAGCTAGATAACATTCTTCAAGAAAGGGTCGCCCTAAAATGGGAAGCAAGTAAAATCTCCAACTTTGAATATGGTGAGTCTGCAGGTAAGGTCTTAGCGTGGAAAATTAAATCGGACCAGGCAAAAAAATATATAAAACATATCATGGTAGATGGAGAGGTAAGTGAAAGAACATCTGTTAAAGATATTGGGGAAGCATTTTTGGAGTTTTTTCAAAAAATATACAAGGAAGAAATTGTGGAGGACCCCATTTCAAATCTTAGATGGTTGGAGAAGATTACCCTTCCCACTCTTAGTTCCGAACAAAGCGAGCGTCTTGATAGGCCTATTTCAGAAGAAGAAGTGAAGGAATGCATTAAAAAGGTGAAGAGAGGAAAGGCAACAGGCCCGGATGGCCCCCCTGGCGAATTACTACGGGTTATAGCCCCGAAAATAGTTTCGGTACTGATAAGACTTTTTAACGATATCCTAATAAATGGTGTGGCTCCTCCGAAATCTTGGGGGGAGGCGACTATTGTCTTGATTCCAAAACCCGGGAAAGATCCAGCCAAATGCGGTTCATATAGGCCAATTTCACTTTTAAACAGTGATTACAAGATCTTTGCGGCTGTGCTGGCAAACAGACTTGGACGTGAGGTTGGGTCGATTATTCATACTGACCAAAAGGGTTTTATTAAGGGTAGACAACTTTCGGACCTTACATATGATTTGATCGGGGCAGTGGACATTGCCTCTACTTTTTCCCTTCCTTTGGCCATTATGACCCTTGACGCAACTAAAGCGTTTGACCGGGTAAATTGGATTTACCTAGCTGAAACTATGAAGAAATTTGCATTTGGTCCATACTTTCGAAGATCAATAGGTCTCTTATATCAAAACCCCAGTGCTAGTATCATGGTGAATGGTGTGTGTACTCAGCCCTTCCAGATCACTAGGGGTACAAGACAGGGCTGCCCCCTGTCCCCCTTACTATTTAATATATACATTGAGCCACTTGCACAATCGTTTAGGGACGACCCAAGAATTTCCTCATTTAAATTCGGTGGATGGGAAAGGAAAGTTGGCCTATATGCCGATGACATTGTAATATACACCAGCGACCCTGCAAATGCTTTCCCCGTAGTGGTCGAAAAAGCCAAAGAATTTGGAGGTATTTCAGGCTACGACATTAACGCCGATAAGACCGAGTTGATGACATGGAATATTGCCAATCCGGGTGTGGGGGTGACGCCCTCAACACACGCAATACGTTATCTTGGAGTTAAAATCACACAAGATATTGACGATCTAGCAAAATCAAACTTAGACTTGGTTGCCAAAGAGTGTAGGGCCCTTTTAAGATCCTGGGTTGGTCTAAGACTATCAATTTATGGGAGGGTTAATATTGTAAAGATGTCCATCCTCCCTAAATTGACCTTTATCTTTAATGCAATTCCCATTGCTTTTGACTCTAAACAACTTCTTAAGTGTCAACAAGAAATAAACTCTTTCATATGGGGGTACAAAGCGACAAGGTTGGCTTGGAAAAAATTGAGGAGGAGGAGGGAAAAAGGTGGTCTGGCCCTCCCAGATATTCAGTACTATTCCTGGGCGTTTCAGCTTTCCCATTCGAGAATGCTTCTGAAGACACCAGACGTTACCTCAAATGGGAAGTTATTTAAAGCAATGTTGGTAGGGGCAAACCTTCCATTGGATGGGTTTCTTTTCAAGTTCGGAGAACAAAAGTTTTTCAAGAAGGTGAGGTTAAAGATTCTATTAACACAATTGAAGACTTGGGCACAAATTAAGCGCAGAGTGGGGTTGGCGTATTACTCAAACCATGCACCAATTTGGGACTCTCCCGGGCTTCCACCATGTCTACAGGACTCTCTGGCCACTCCTCTTTTGACAGCTGGGATCGCTAGATGGGGGGACCTACTTGGTGGAGGCACCCTGATACCGTGGGAAGCCCTTAGGGAAAGAGTAGGGTTGACACTGTCAAGATTCAAATATATACAAATCAGCAGTTGGGCCAGAGAATTGAACAGGAAAGACTCTAATATCGGGAGAATTAGTCCTTTAGAACAACAGCTAATCAGAAAACAGACAGGAGGCAAAGAGGTGGCTTGTTGGTATTGGTCTATACTTGAGGAGATAGATGGGGAGTTCCACCTTCCAAAACAGCTCTGGGGGAGTGAAATTGCGGCAATAGAGGAGGACAGTTGGACAGAATCTTTCACCCTTTTATATAAATTGGTTAAACCCGCATGGCTTAGACGAAACCATTTGTTCACTTTACATCGGGCTTATCTCACTCCCCTACGTTTGTCCAAATTTCATGAGGGGAAATGTTGTAACAAATGCAAACTCCCTTCAGCATCAGACACTCATATGTTCTGGGAATGCCCCCATTTAGCAACTTTCTGGACAGAGATTAAAGCTACTTTGGACTCGATTATTCAAATCGATATCCCCTTTTCTTTATCTCTTGTCATCCTTGGGGTAGACCAGAACATAACTGGGGCAGCACGATCCTTTCTGTTTTACGCCATCCTGCTGGCAAGACGGCAGATATGTATGAACTGGGTAGACACCACCCCTCCCACCCACTCAGGATGGTTAAACTCATTATATGAAACCTCAAAAGTAGATCTGAGAAGAGCATGTAGAGCTCAGAATCTCTCATTTTGGAAACTTTTGACAGAGTGGAAATGAGGTCCTTTTTGGGGTTTTTTTTTTTTTCCCCCCAATATCCGATGATTAAGCCCATCCACTCAAGTTCAGTATGGTGGCATGCCCAGATTCCGACAAATATATACTGAATATTTTTGGCACTACGTTGCTTTGAGACATCGTCATAAGATGCACGGTTGTCCCTATCAATTAATAAAACTCTCTGCCAAGTTGTGAAGCGGCTCAATCTTCAGGGTTCTGCTACTTGAGGCAGTGAGATGATTGATTGGTTGGTTCCTCTCGCATCTAAGGGACGTGTGTCGGGCAGATGAGGATAAAAAGGAAAAAAAAAAAAGAAAAAAAAGAAAAAAAAAGAACAAATCCATATTCAATTGAACGTTCTAAAAGTGGCATTTTCAGAATTGCAATTAAAAATCCAACTTCACAATAAGTTAGGATTTTAAATTGTGATTCCAGAGACACCATGAGAAGAAGGGGTTATCTCTTGCCATTTGGAAAGTACACTTATAAAATGTAATAAGGCAATTCCAAGGTTATTCTATGGGAGAGATATGCCTTGCTGTACTGAAAAACAAATATAAGAGTTTTCACTACCAGGACATGTAAAATTTAAAAGTACCTGTCCTGTTTTTAAAAGGATTGCACTCTACCCTCTGGGCTGTCTATAGCCTACCCTAGGAGTGACTTATATGTATTAAAAAGAAAGGTTTGGGCCTGGCAACTTCCCAGGTCGACATGGCAGTTTAAAACTACTATAAATCACACAGAAGTACTTTGGTCGTGTGTGAGCGAGAGGACGAGGGGAAAGAAAAGGGGAGAAGAAAGAGATCTCTCTGATGAGGAGCGAGTGCTATCTATAAACCTATTGGGAGGGGGAGAATTCCCTCAGGACAAGAACCCTCACTCACCGTTAGGTGACATGCTTCATCATATGGGTTCCCTCCTCACACTGTAGTGTGGGCTACGCCTCCCAAAGGGGAGGATCGGAGGTGTTTTCTCAGAAGATGAGCGTAGAACAATAGATGAGTAGGGGGCAGAGTCCAGAAGAGAATGAAAAGTGTGATTTAAAAATGGTTGTCTGAGACCACTGAAAAGGTATTAGGTGGTCACAGCGACAAAATTAAAATGCAAAAGGAGTTAAGGCTACAACAGATATTTTTTTTAATAATCTTTTTATTTGGGAGTCGTAGCCCACACTACAATCTACTATTAGTGCCAGGATGCCTGACAGGTGACAGTGCGCTCTAAAAATGCAATAAATAAAATAAATAAGTTGCATTTCCAAAATAATAAACACCAAGACTTTGTAACAAACTGTTCTTTTTGCCTCAAAAGAGCCCTATATGACACATGATCAAACAATACCATAATGAAAAGATATGACAATTCAGATTTCTACAATCAGTGAACCACAGGTCAGATGAGTCACTTATACACCCCCAGTTCAATCCGCTGCACTCTGCTTGTCTTCAATGGCCTGTCTTTGCAAATAAACACTTAAAGGCTCCCAAATGTCTCTGGGCTTAGAGGAAAGCGGCAGTTCGTCAGCATAGAATTCCAGTGTCTCTTTACAGTAGACCATATCTCTGATCCAGTCCTCAACCTTCGGCGCTCGTCTACTGCCCTATGTTATGGAAACCCCCCTCTTAGCCATGAGCAGGGCAAAATGTACAAATTTCCCCAGGATTCCTTTTACATGAGGGATGTAACTCAGAAGGCATACTAAAGGTGCACATTGGACATCCGACCCAGACTTTTCTTTTATGTGCTGCACCACCCATTCCCAGTAGCCAGTCACCTTCCTACCCAGGTGAGGTGCATAAGGTCAGCTTCCATCTGCCTGCATCGTTTGCACCTGCTATCGTCTCTCAGACCAAATTTGTGTAGACGCAGTGGCGTGTGATATGTCTGGTGTAAGTATTTAAAATGTATGATGCAGAGGTTCCTGTTAGGGGAGAGTTTACTAGTGAGACTACACACCTGCTCCCATTCCCTCAGCGTCAAAGACATGGGCAGCACTGCATTCCACCTTGCCAGACTCACGTCTGGCTTACTGACCTTCTCATCTCTGATTGCACTGTAAAGCCTCGTAATTAGCTTCTGACGTGTGGGAGTGGTCAGTAACATTTGAAGGGAGTGAAGAGTTGGTGGCTCCGCCAGGTATGTGGGATAGTGCATCCTGATGGCATGTTGCAGTAGGTGTATGGCAAACCGAAAGAGCACCGTGGGATTGCTAATGTACTGTAAATCTGCAGGAGACAGAAAAGAGCCTCCTGGGTAGAGGTCTTGCATGGTAGTCAGTACCGTCTCCCTGAGCAAGAGCCTGGGGCCGGTTTCTTGTGTCACCGAGATCGCAGCATGAAAGTCTATTGTCATCGCAGGGGCGTATAATGGTAACTTGTTTGCTAGCCGCCCAATAGTACGAAAAGCCGCTAACGTAGTGTCGATTGTGTTTATTTCCGTTCTTGGGGTATCACGCCACGTGTGTGTAAGGATACTGCAGAGAGGAACCGGCGATGCGTCCCCGTCCTCTACCGCCACATGTGGTATGAAGTCATGTGTGTTTATCCAGTAGTACGCATATTGCGCCTGTGCACTGTGATAATACACATACGGATCCGGCACACTGAAGCCCCCTTTAGCATAATCCAGCGTGAGTATGTCCCAGGCCACTCGGGCCTGCTTACCTCCCTAGATCAACATGAGTATAGACGTACGTAGCGTAGTGAAAAACCTTTGCGTCAATTGTATTGGGATGTTGGAGAAAAGATACAGAAAGCGGGGAAGCACCACCATTTTAATGATAGCAATACGATCTGCAAGAGACAATGGCAGTGTTATCCATGTATTAATTTCAGGTTCCCGGTGGACCCAGATCTCTAAGTATTTAACTGCATCTGCAGTCCAGATCATCGGGTACTCCAGAGGAGGTGCTGGTGTGATTGCAGTCAGAGGAATAATGAATGACTTATCCCAATTGATAGTAAGGCCTGAAATCAGCCCAAATCTGGTATACTCCCATAATACCTGTGCCAGATAGTGCTCAGGGTCTCTCAAAAACAAGACCATATCATCGGCATAAAGTGATATGCCAACCGGAAGGTGGTTAAAGTTTAGGGCGGTCTCTCTGTGTCTCTGTAGAATCAAACACGCCAATGGCGCAATGGCAATGGCAAAGAGCAGTGTCGACAAGGGGCAGCCCTGGCGGGTACCTCTCTCTATAGTAAACGCCTCAGATGTTAATCCTCCAACACAAATTCTAGCCAACGGATCCGCATACAGAATCCTAATCCACCCCAAAAACAATGGTGGAAAGCCCATACGTTGTAGGATGCAAAACATGTAATTCCATTCTATAGAGTCAAACGCCTTGGCTGCGTCAAACATGACAGCTGCAGCACACAGGTGAGGGTCAAGAACGTGCATCATAGCAAAAATCGTTCGCAAATTGTGAGACATGGAACGTTACGGAATAAAACCAGATTGGTCTGGTAGCACCAATCATGGTATTAATGGCTGAAGCCTCGTGGTACGGATCTTAGCTAGTATCTTTGCATCTAAGTTGATCGAAGACAGCGGTCGGTAAGATTCACAAGCCTCCAGAGCTTTACCTTTCTTCAAGAGGGTAATGATCAGAGCTTGCCGGAGGGATAGAGGTAACACCCCAACCTCATGGGCCTAGGCATACATTTCCAGTAAATATGGAGCCAGTATATCCGAGTAGGCTTTGTAAAATCCGCTGTCAGACCATCTGGACCCATAGCCTTTGCGTTTGATAAAGCACAAATCGCGGCCTTAATGTCCAGTATGTCTATCGGTTGACTTAAATACTCTCTGTGACCATCAGCCAACCTCGCGCATGTAATATTTTCCAGGTAATCGTCTAATGCGGATTACGGCCCTGTACCGCGAGATGCATATATACCAGCGTGGTATTCTCTAAACGGTTCCAGTATACTTAGTGGATTATAGTGCTCCCCACCCCATGAGTCAACGATGTTATCAATTTTATCAATATGACAGGGGTCTTCACGTGCTTTGATCTTTCCAGCCAATGTGCAGCTCATTCTCCCACCCTCCCCATATCGTCTGGGCATATGTCTACGGTTAACATTTCGTATTTCCGTTTCCGCAGCTGTGTCATAATCATGAATCAGAGTTTGGATGTGTGACAACGTATCTATGGCGGGGTTAACTGTATAGGCTGTCTCAAGGTCAGGTAGAGTAGTGTCTATCCTGCCAAGCTGCACTCTTAGGTCCCTCAATATGCCGGCGGTAGTGCTCATACAAACTCCCCGGATCATTACTTTGAACGCCTCCCATAATATGGCAGCACTATCAACAGTACCCTTTTTCTCTAAGAAGTAACTTTCTATGGCTTTGCGAACAGTGTCACTGTATACTGGATCAAGGAGCGCTTCTGGTCAGAAGCGCCATGTGAAGGGGCGACAGGTTAGAGTGGGGATGCATATAGTGAGCTGCACAGGATTGTGGTCCGAAAGCGTCTGTGGGTGATTGATAACCTCCGTCACCCATTCTGCTGCACTCTCACTTAGTAACCAATAGTCCAATCTGGACCATCTATTATATGCAGGCGTGGTATGTGTGCCCTCCCTTTTTGTGGCATTGCGCAATCTCTAGATATCTACCAGTCCAAATTCCAACAGAGAGGCCGATGAATGCTACGAGCTACTCTAGGGGTGCGGTTGCTCTGTGGGTTGGATTTGTCCAATGCAGAAACCAGGTATGTGTTGAGGTTCCCCCCGCCACACTATAGCTGTCTCAGGCCACTGTCGGAGGGTACGGTACATGCAGTGGAATACCTCTGGTTCATCCACAATGGGACAGTATATTGTTATAAAAGTAATTAAAGTGTACCATCGCACATCTGCCTTCTTTATCAGTGTAGGTTAAGTGAGGTGTAAATGGGACGCCTTTCTTGATAAGAATGCTGACTCCCCTGGCATAAGACGAATATGAGGATGCTAATCTGAACCCCACCCAGTTACGTGCCAAGTGTGCAGCTGAGGTTCTGGTCAAGTGTGTTTCCTGTAGAAATGCGATTTGGGTGCCATGACAATTTAAGTATGCAAGTACTTGTCGGGATTTCTTCTTAGTGAAGTAGTGTGGCTCACTGGTTAGAGGCGGCAGACCCGAGAGCAGAGGACGGCCCGGGACCAGGGTTCGATTCCCGGCGCGGCTGGTTTCTGGACCAGGGTCAGCGGACTCGATAATTCTCTCGCCTCGGTGCCCACTCTGATCAGCGATCACACTCGGCAACTCTGGGCATTAGCTTGCCTCATCTTCACTAACGGCCCCACCAGACCGCCGGGGATGCCTGGCCTCACCCTGGAGATACCCATTAAGGGACCATCTCTCAGGGAAGCCAGGAAGGGTTTCGCAGCGGTCAAAGCGCCTTGGGACCCTACGGGTAAGTAGTGCGCTATATAAATGCCAATACACATTTACATTTACATTTACATTCGGGGAATTTAGGCCTCTGATGTTCCACGTCAGTATTTTGTAGGTCTCACCTGGTATTACAGTCTACAAGCGGATCAATCATCGGAATGTCATAGTTTTGCAAATAAACAATACAATATATAAGCATGGTGTCAATATACTCAATATAAACTTTCAGTGTCAAGGTCATATAGGTGTAATGACTGTTTTTAAACCTGCAATACTCCCTTTGCCACCCCCCTCCCACTCCAACCTCCCAATCAGGTTGAGATAACAAACCCCACTCCCACCCCATAATTACCCTGAGCTATATAAAAAAATACAACCAAATAGGGGTTTATCCTCTGGTGGGAGGAACGGACACGAACACCCGCCAGTCGGCAGGGTGGGCAAACTGCGTTGATGGAGGACCATTCCCCTCAAGGAACCCTGAAGGGATAATGAACAATGGAGCATCCCTGTAATGCTGCACATAGCAAAATCACAAGGGGAGCAGTACCCACCATACCGCACCATGGTCGAATCCCCCCGGCACTCTGTACATTCCAGACTATTAGCAAGATACACAATAGCAACCAGAGCAAGCAGAGAACATTACATCCCTGATGAGAGTCAATGCGAGTAGGCCATCAGTCTGCATCACTGTGGGACAGCAACGAGGTCAAGTGTGTGGGGGCATTCTTGTCAGGCTTGTTGCGGCAGATATGTTTTGCAAATTTCAAGGTCGATTTCGAATCCGCATGGCGTAGGGAACGGAGGCCGATTGCAACAGTCTTTTAACTGACTGAAACTCCCTTCGAGCAGCCTGCACTGACGGGGTGTAGTCCGGAAAGAATGAGAGGGTGTTGCCTTGATGGATGACAGGACTTTTTGCCCTTGCTTCCCGAAGTATGGCATCTCTGTCTGCATAGTTGAGGAGGCGTGCTATTATCAGGCGTAGTGGCGCTCCATGGACCAGTCGGGGACTGAGCGATTAGTGTGCTCTCTCCACAATCATAACCGGAGACAGCGCAGGGCCGAAAAGCTCGCGGAGTAGGTTATCAATGTAGGTCTCCATTTTTTAGATGCCCGTTGATTCTGGAAGGCCAATAATCCATATGTTATTCCAACGCGATCGCGCCTCCAAATCTTCGTTCTTCAGCTTTATGACCTCCAACACCTTCTCCATGTTCAGGACCTGTGTCCTCGTTTCAGCAGTAGCGTCATGTGCATCCGAAAGTCTATTTTCTAGGACATCCAGTCTAGTTTCATGCACATCCACCTTTCTTTTAACAGCATCAAGGCTGGTTGTAAGGGCATCTATCTTGCTATTGATGGTTTTCAAGCCAGTACGGACCTAGAGCTAATTAATCTCAAGTCCTCCTCCGGGTCTTCAATATTCTCTGACACAGCGCCCATCTCCATCGATATGTCCCCTGTGTGCATAAGTCTCTTGCTCTCGAACTGAAGCTTGGGTTGTTTGGGGTCTGTCTTGCCCATGTTCACAGAGTTCCAGCGCCGCAACCGGTCACAGCTTGCAATATATGACACAGTGGAATGGTAGGGTCTGGTTATAGCAGAATGTCCACCCAACAAACGTGCGATGAAGGTATAAGTGGCCAATTCAGTAAGGTGTGCCCTGAGCAGCGAGACTGATATGTATTCTCCAATAGGCCAGGTAGCCCAAACCCAGCCACATCCAACCAGCACCCCGACAGCCAAACAAGGAGGAGGCCGTACTTCAAAGTGTACTTCACAGAGGGGTGACAGTAAGTGGTGGCAACGCAAGTAACAGTCCAGACAAAGTGCAGCAGAGACAGATGGGGCAGCTCAGATGGGACTGCACTCACCAGCAAGACAAACAATCAGGCTCTTCCGGTCCAGCCCCGGTCAATATCCATTTTGCTCCCTAGTGTTCACACTGTAGCGCCCAGGCCCATCCTTGGTAGCCAACACCCCTACTCAGGAGAGGGCGGATACAGCCCAGCAGCGTCACACTCAAAGGCTTCTCTTGGTTCCAGGCACTGGGCAATGGCACACGCTGCTACAGAGGATCTTCAGCCCGCACCCCCGCGAGGGGAGACAAGAACCGGGCAGCCAGCACACCACCAAAACAGCCCCTGCGAGTCCTGCAGGGGGGGAGTTGAGCGATGCCCGCTGCTCCCCGCACCCTGTAGACCACCCCCAGTAGCAGTGCATACAAGGAATGCCTTATAAGCAGGGGGCAGGCCGGACCCACAACTCCTGCTCGAGCCTACGCTAGCGCGGCACCCGCCATGGACCCTGCAACACCTCAGCATCAGGGCGGGCCCAGCCGACCAGCACTGCTCAGCTCTGCATCAGTCGTAGGGGGCCCCACCGCTCCTACCTTACAGGCGACTGGCTGCAGCAAAGAGAGGACTCGCAGCTCCGCAGTGCCTTTTTTTTTTTTGCAAGACTTTATTGACAGTTTGTTAACCTACAGTAATTCGCCTACAACCCTGGGGCCGGCTACTACCAATACATAATTCACCATTCACAAATTACACAGCTATTCAGCTGACAACCAACGGTCCGGCAGCGGATCTTCCCACGTGTATGGCGTGTTTGTGCATCGTTCTTATATTCAAAAATATTTGTAGTCCTGCTTTTGTATTTTTTAATAACACAACTTAACTTATGACTCAGTAGTTAAATAAGTGGCCACATCCATGGTCCAGTTACCATTAACCCTGCGGCATTTTCGGTTACCCTCGCATATGTCATACACGCTTCTCATCCGGATCCAGCATTGTATGAAAGAACTGGGCCATCTACCGCCCTCCCTCCTCCCTCCACCATCCCTAACAATTCAGACCCCATGTATTAAGCATCCTCCAACTCCTCCCCCAAACTATCTAAATCCTCCTCTTCTAAGGGCTCACAGAGATCGCCCCTGTAGGTGTTCCATGTCCGCAGTACCTTTTAACAGTGTCTCAGCTTCACTCGCGGATCCCCCGCAGTCCGCTCCGCCGGCCCCCAGCAGGCGAAGGGTGCCGCCTTCAGATCCCAGCACGTTGCGATCCACAGCCGTCCGCACTCCGATTCACGATGCGGCCCCTACTCCGCAGTGCTCAGCCAAACACAGTCGGTGAGTTCAACGTATCCACACTGCTATCGGGTAGCAGTCGCCCCCGTAGTTTCAGTTCAGTAGGCAGCCATCTTTTCAGCAGCTGCGTCGCTCCTTGCCACTGCTCAGTTCAGGAGCTTAACGTCTGTTTCAAGCTCACAAAGTGCAGCCCCTACATCAGACAGGGTCTAGCTATCAGGGCATATTTGTTCCTCGCGACAGGATGAAGTTTTAGGATGGTATTTTCCGGCCTGCGGAGCTCCCTTAGCAGGCAGCCTTCTCACAATGCGCCGTAGCCCCGCCCCCTAGGGCCTCAACAGATATACCCTAGCTAGTAAGGTCAACATGTTTCTGCCAAAAGGCATTCGTCAGGACCTATACATTCAGTCACTCTGCGGATAGTGGTAAGACGGGAAATATAAAAGAGAAATACAAGTGACCACTGGAACTTTGTGGCCCGTTGCCTAACGTCCCTCTTTCTTTCAGAGGGGCTCGTGAAACTAATGTGAAAAAGAGTCACATGCACTCTCCAAGCTCATGTACCATCTTGTGGAGTCCATTTGGGACTATCGGTGGCCTTGCTGGATGAGATGCCATGAAAGTTTAAAACTGCACACACAGACTCTGCAGTGGCAGGCCTAAGACATGTTTACAGAACTACTTAAGAGAGTGGCACAATCAGTGCTGCAGGTCCTAGGTCCTAGAATGCTTGTTTCCAGTCCAGGGAGGACCTGGCCTGGCATTTCGGGCTGGACTGCTCCCACTGGGCGCATGGTCAAGACTGATTTGCATATGGCTGGGTCCAAACTGGAATGGCATGGTGAGCAAAAAAACTATGGATTTTGGTCCAGATCTCTGAACTGGGGAGAATGTATGACATTGTTCTGCATTCAGTCCATCAATTGTTCTTTTTGCATTTGTCACCCTGAGTGGGACGGGTATGCCCAGACGTGGGTCCAGTGCTCTCCATGCTACTGGAGTTAGGCTATCCTGGCTGATCTGGGGTGAAGCTCCAAACCTGGTCCTCGGATGCTTGTTTCCAGTACAGGTAGGACCTGGCTGCCTGACAGTTTGGGCTGGACTGTTCCCATTGAGTGCAGTCCAAGACTGATTTGCATATGGCTGAGTCCAAACTGGAATGGCATGGTGGGTGAGCAAATAAACAATGGATTTGGGCCCAGATCTCTGTATTGGGGTGAATGTATGACATTGTTCTGCATTCTGTCCATCAATTGTTCTTTTTGCATTTGTCACCCAGAGTGGGACAGGAATGCTAAAACATGGGTCCCCTGCTCTCCATGCCACAGGAGTCAATCTAACATGGCAGATGAGGGGTGAAACCCTGAAACCGGTCCTAGGATGCTTGTTTCCAGTCCAGGGGGGTCCTGGCTTGGCAGTGCAGGCTGGACTGTTCCCATTGTGTGCAGGTTCAAGACTGATTTGCATCTGGCTGGGTCCAAACTGGAATGGCATGGTGAGCAAAAAACTATGGATTTGCACCCAGATCTCTGTACTGGGGTGAATGTATGACATTGTCTTCAGACCATCAATTGTTCTTTTTGCATTTGTCACCCTGAGTGGGACGGGTATGTCCAGACATGGGTCATGTATATCACTGGAGTCAAGTTATCCTGGCTGCTGAGGGGTGCAACACCGAATCCGGTCTAGGATGCTTGTTTCCAGTCCAGGGAGGACCTGGCCTGGAAGTTCGAGCTGGACTGTTCCCATTGGGCCCAGGGTCAAGACTTATTTGCATAGGGCTGGGTCCAAACTGGAATGGCATAGTGAACAAAAAAACTATGGATTTGCACCCAGATCTCTGTACTGGGGTGAATGTATGACATTGTCTTCTGTCCATCAATTGTTCTTTTTGCATTTGTCACCCTGAGTGGGACGGGTATGTCCAGACATGGGTCATGTATATCACTGGAGTCAAGTTATCCTGGCTGCTGAGGGGTGCAACACCGAATCCGGTCTAGGATGCTTGTTTCCAGTCCAGGGAGGACCTGGCCTGGAAGTTCGAGCTGGACTGTTCCCATTGGGCCCAAGGTCAAGACTTATTTGCATAGGGCTGGGTCCAAACTGGAATGGCATGGTGAACAAAAAAACTATGGATTTGGGCCCAGATCTCTGTACTGGGGTAAATGTATGACATTGTTCTGCATTCTGTCCATCAACTGTTCTTTTTGCAGGTCCACTAGAAGCATTTAATTTATAGGCCCTGGGCATAGTTAGTGCACATTATGAGGGACTATCAAACTATGTTGAGAGGAGTGAGAGCAAGTACTTTAGCATTGGTTTACAGTGTTAAAGTGCACAGAGTTGTAAGGCCAACAGAAGCAAAAATTCAGCAACATTGGAGGCAAGAAGGCACAATGTTTAGGGGAAGACAACCCTAAGGCTGTCAAGTCTAAAAGGGTGCCTTTGATAGAGGGGTGCTGGGATTGGTGGATGAATAAAGTGATTAATGGTGCAAAAGAAGTGACTATTTGAACCAGGATTGATTGAGATTGTTGTTATAATGGGGAAGAATGAAAATAAGGAAGAGAAGTTTCCTCATGAAGGTACTCCAGCTAGGGAAATGGCAGTGAAGAAACGGTTACACATGTGCTTGTGGCTTAACCAGTGGCACAAATATTCATCCAAAGATGGAGAGCTTCGATTTCCATTGAGTGGAACTTTCCATATTTCACCAACAGAGAATTTGGAGAGGAAAATGTATCATTTAAAACCCGCATCCTAGACCCACACAATTTGATGTGTTTCATATTTAGGAGAAAATGGCAAGTGAAAAGAAAAGAAAGAAGTTTAAATTTAAAATCCATAATAGGGCTTATTCATGGAGAAGGGAGCAGGATGAGGAAAAGCAGAAAAAGTGGAGGGAGGATGTCATTGAAACCTATCCTCTACTAGAGAAAGAGGAAAAAGGAAAAGTCAAAGAAGGAGTCACTCAAAGAGAGCGAGGAAGAGGATGCTCTCATAGAAGAGCTTCTTAGTACAAGACCACCCACATACAATGCAGCAGATGCACCAAGTGCTACGGCACAAGTATCGCCTTTGACAGGAACAGCTGCGAGACCCTCAACAGGGGTTTGCACGCCCCCAAGTTATGTTTAGACAACAGTTCTAACCTTCACTCAGACCCCTGTGTCTGTTGCAATTGGCACCCTGTCTTTGCCAAGTATCATTTCCACTGTTGAGGCATCTGTTAGTTCAGTCCTCAGGCAACTTGTATCAAGTTTACCTCAGGAATCAGCACCAAAGGCAGGAAGCATGGCAATGGTTCCTTACCAAGGAGGGAACACAGTCACTATTAGGAAAAAAATTATTTGGAGTAACTGTTAATATGTGCACCCCTCTCCAAATGTCATAGGACGGGGAGAATTCCATTCACACCCTTCTTTTAAGAAATGGGATTTTAACAAGAGTTTTGTTGAAATGTTGTCAATAGATAATATTTTTAATGCATATAGTTCTGGATATTGTATATTAGTTTAAAGATTACAATCTAAATAAACTTACCCTGAGACTATACCAGACTAACACAGTCACTAGGGAAATAGTTGGCTAAATGACCAGTACGGATTTGTCAGCTCACCAGGTGCAGATCACCCTTGCACAGCTAAAAATAGAACTTGAGGAAATTATGAAGGGAAATGTGGGTATTGACTATTTAGGACATGGGGAGAATGAGTTGCTTTACATGAGTAAGAAAGCAGCAAGAGGGGTAAGAAAGGCACATGCCAGAATGGAGAAGGTGGAGGATGAATGTGGCAGTGATATAAGCAAGCGAAAGGAGTTGTGGAAGAATGCTAGGATGGAAATGAATGAGAAAGAATTACAGATGTTGAAATTGAGAGGGCTGAGAACAAATGTCAAGCAGTTGATCGAAAACATTAGAGAATGGAATGATACAGAAAAGCTCAGAGAGTTGTGTTGTAAGAAGGAGAAGGTTAAGATAAAGCAAAAGGGAAAGGAAGGTGAGGAAGGAGCTGTTGGGGGAGAGGTAAAGGAGTTTCCATTGCAAAAAGTGCAAGATGGAGCTTATGTGCATGTCCCATGGTCGTGATTAGATCTTTTCCACTTTACCAATTCCGTTCCAAAGCTCAGGGAGAATCCTGATAAATGGTACACCGAGATTAAGAAAATTGTGACCATCTCCAAGGTTTTGTGGGAGTACCTAGATGTGTTATTCGAGGTAGCGGTCCCCAAGGATCTGTCGGTAGAATGCAAGCTAGTTCTAGGTGCCATGGACTAATGTCCCTTCACCCATTGTTAAGGCCAAATATTATGCCGTTATAAGATATCTAAAGACAAAGGTACCTCAAAGAAAGGTTGTTTGGCCTAAGATTAATTGATCCTCTCAAGAGCTCAAAGAATCAGTGATCCCTTACTTTGAGAGATTGATGCAGCTGTATAGGGAGCACAGTGGGATGCATGACCCCATTGGGGGGGGGTCCAGCTTGCTTTGTATGTTGACTGAGGCCAGAGATCAGCAATAAAATCATCCAAGGTGTCCTTTGTTGACAGAGAAAGTCTGTTGATGAGATCCTGCAGTACGCAAAATATTGCCATGAGACACTGCATGCAAAGAGGAAGAGGCTTAAAGAGAAGTTCATGATAGCCCAAACACAGCCAGCCCAGAATGTTGAGACAACAGATTTAAGATCCCACTCAAAGGGCCCAATTTAGATCCCAGTTTTGGAATAGATATTCAAGGAGCTTCCTCAAATTATGATGGGAATACACATCAAGCACATATAGGGTGGCCAAATGTGGCAGGGACAAACATAAGGCCTTAAAGAAGGTGTGGAATTTGACTAAAAAAAAAACTTTTTTCCTCTGGTGTCCCATCATGCACCCTATCCATCCTAACGTTGACCAGGCAAGCAGACTCTCCTAATTCCAAGCACAAACCCCGTTGTACCCCCTCTTGCCTGCTCTTTCTTTTTCATAAAGCTGACCCATGCCAAGAAAAATGTCCTGCCATCATGTAACCTACGGTTTTCCTTCCCGTTCGACATTTTCCCTTTGACAAAAACAAAGTCAGTCAAATGGCTGACTCGGAAGACCCCCTTCCCTGACTCTGTCACCGGAGGAGCAGCTCTCGCTCGTCAATGATTTCCTAGCTTGCGAGGACAGCCACGGGTTGGGGTTAACAACCAAGGGAAACATAATCAAGCACACGAGACTGCCACGAAGAAGAATAGTTTACTGCAGCCCATTCTCTTTCTTCCCCGCTACACACACATACCATTGTGAAACATCACCACCTTTGTGTACGAAGTAAAGAACACACAATGCCTCGTCCCCTTTGCCTTCCCGACAGCAATGACCCTGTAACAATGCCTTGATTCTCTGTCCTCAGATACCAGCAACTCTGTAACTTGCCACCACAATCACCACGAGGCAATATGTTTGTTTATATGCTATTCAGGTTATTCTTCAAACGAGAACAAGTATGCTATGTCTTTGATTGAATCAAGTCTGAGGGAAACTCCTTCTTTTCGATTGTACTTGTATTGTATAAAAATGCTGATCTGTTTTAAGTAAAGTAGACTACTCCTGAACACGCTTGGTGAAGGAGCTCTCCCTTAACTCGAGTTCTGGAATAAAACCCTTTCAACTCGAAGACCACGGACTCTGCTCCTCATTTTATGCATTACCATTTTTCTTGGGTAATTATAGAAATTCCGACACGGCGTAAATAACTAGCTTTTTATTTACCACATTAATTGGCGCCTGAACAGGGACGCTCCCTCTTCCCTACGCGCCGGCAATGTAAGTCGGGTCCTTGTCCCTTCCATACTTTCGACGGACTTCAAGTGCACAACAGCGGGGTGTTCCCGCTAACTCCCTCGAGACGAGGAGGAGGCAGACTGCGACTGATCATCCACACGAGGCGGTGAAGAAGATTGCGGAGCGTCCCAACCCAGAGCCTGACCAGTGAGAGAGCCGAGTTCGAGGTCTTTTGAGCCCCGAATTCCTGCGCAAGCATCAAGAGTCCGATGACCAGGTCTACCAGTTTTGCTTCTTGGTGAGTACCACTGAGATAGTATAAAGATGGGTTCCATTTTTGGAAAACGGTAAAGATGTGTTTCACTCGTGAAACCGGTATGGTTGTACTATATTCTAGTGTATAACGTGTTCGTTTTGTTTTTGTATCTTCCAAAATCTTTTTTACATTGTAATTTGTTGGGTTTAATAATGCCTCTGTTTTCCAAATTACGTACAATTGGCACCAAAAAGAATCTGTTAGAAAAACCAGTTAAAGTCCCGCCTAGGGACACTCCTGGATATTTTATGTACCACAAACATGGGTTGAATGCCATATTGTTTTTAGACCTTTGGGTAGAATATACCGAGAAATTAGAGATAGCGTATAGGTGGCCTGTCACAGGTACATGGGATGAAGAATGCATTATGAGAGTGGAGGAAGAATTATGGAAAAGAAAGGCTAGGCCCTCACAGACAGAAGCCATTGAATTATGGCGTAAAAGAAGCGCATAGGAGGGCTCAGAAAGAACTAGGAGCAGTAATATGCTGTTCACCGGAAGGAGTAAAACTGTTTCTACGAGATTTCAAAGGACATTTCACAGTCAAAGAATTCGACCCCAGACTAAAAGACATCCCACCACATTTATGGGCAAAAAGCTCGACTGATGTCGGTTATATGGACATCACCCCACATCAAGTCAGGCTCAAGGAGGGTGTAGTCCTACCCCGTATACGACAATATAAGATTCCACCCGAGGCTGAACAAGCCTTACTAAAAATAATCCAAGAACTCATAGAGCATGGTGTGGTGATCGAGACTGATTCAAATATTTGCAATTCTCCAGTTCTTCCAGTCCTCAAAAGGACTGATCCTCAGGCACCCCCGGTCTACCGACTGGTGGTTGACCTCCGAGAACTGAACAAATGTGTGATCCCACAATATCCGGTGGTCCCAGATATTTCTTCACTAGAATTATGGCGTAAAAGAAGCGCATAGGAGGGCTCAGAAAGAACTAGGAGCAGTAATATGCTGTTCACCGGAAGGAGTAAAACTGTTCCTACGAGATTTCAAAGGACATTTCACAGTCAAAGAATTCGACCCCAGACTAAAAGACATCCCACCACATTTATGGGCAAAAAGCTCGACTGATGTCGGTTATATGGACATCACCCCACATCAAGTCACGCTCAAGGAGGGTGTAGTCCTACCCCGTATACGACAATATAAGATTCCACCCGAGGCTGAACAAGCCTTACTAAAAATAATCCAAGAACTCATAGAGCATGGTGTGGTGATCAAGACTGATTCAAATATTTGCAATTCTCCAGTTCTTCCAGTCCTCAAAAGGACTGATCCTCAGGCACCCCCGGTCTACCGACTGGTGGTTGACCTCCGAGAACTGAACAAATGTGTGATCCCACAATATCCGGTGGTCCCAGATATTTCTTCACTATTGACTGCCATAGATCCCGAAGCTGCATTTTTCACAGTCATCGACTTGAAGAATGCGTTTTTCAGCATTCCAATACACCCTGACAGTCAATATCTGTTCAGATTCAGTTTGAAAGGACGAAGCTTCAGGTTCACTAGAGCTCCCCAAGGCTTTACAGAAAGCCCGAGCATCTACAGCCAAGCACTAAAAAGACAACTTGACAGTATCTATATGCCTGCCAACACAGCGTTGATACAGTATGTCAACAACATCCTCGTCACTGCAAGGACAGAACCAGAATGTGAAAAAGCATCTCTCACAGTCCTACATTTCCTGACAGACAAAGGTCACAAGGTGTCTCCCTCAAAATTACAGTTCTGCGCACAGCCAGTAGCTTATTTAGGACATTTGCTGTCGAAAGAGGGTAGGCAACTAACCCAAGAACAAATCCAACTGATTTCGACAATTTCACAGCCAAAGTCACAGAAAGAAGTCCGCGCATTCATTGGCCTCACTTCGTATTGCAGACAATGGATCCCACAGTATGCCCACATAGTCAAGCCACTGATACAGTTAACCACAGTGGAAGCAGCCACTCACACAACTCTCCCTTGGACATCAGAACACTCCCAAGCATTTGAAGCTCTAAAACTAGCTCTGTGTCAAGCACCAGTTCTGGCCACCCCGAACTATAGCAAGCCTTTTACCCTGTTCGTGACAGAACGAGACGGAACAGCACTATCCGTCCTTACACAAGACCAAGCAGGAAGAAACAGACCGTGTGCATATTTTTCTAGCACATTAGACCCTGTAGCACAAGCTTTACCTGCTTGTCTGAAATCTGTTGCAGCTACAGCCCTGGCCATAAGACAAAGTGACTCAATAGTGTTAGGACACCCACTGATAGTACAAGTACCACATGCTGTGGAAGTTCTTCTGAACAGAACACAGACACAACACCTGACTGTAGCAAGACTGACAGGATACGAACTAACGCTTTTTCAGCCACACATAGAGATCAGAAGATGCAATGTCCTGAATCCTGCTACCCTTTTACCCTCAAGCTCAGATGACACAACACAACATGACTGTGTAGAATTGATCGACGTAGTGACAAAACCAAGACAGGACCTAACAGATGTTGCACTCCCAGATCCTGATGTAACACTCTATGTGGACGGATCATGCATGAGAACAAGTTCTGGAGAGTTAGTAGCAGCCTATGCAGTAACAACGGACTGTAAAGTTATAGAGACCCAAAGAATTGACATTCTGTCAGCTCAAGCAGCAGAGCTCATCGCTCTGACACAGGCCTGCATATGGGCAAAACAATTGAAAGTGAACATCTATACCGATTCCCAATATGCATTCGGTGTAGTTCACAATTTTGGAGTATTGTGGCAGGAACGAGGTTAACTTACCTCACATGGGGCCAAAATACAGCATGGTCCCCTGATTCAAGCCCTACTAGATGCCATACACCTACCTACAGCCATAGCTATTCTAAAATGTAAAGCGCATACCAAAGCTACAGACACCATATCCAAAGGAAATGACTTAGCGGACCGAACTGCTAAACAGACAGCCCAGAGTCCAGTGAACACATCAGACACTCAGGTACCAACACAGACTGTCACTATGGTAGTGAGAGACCCCTTGAAAGATGTGCTAGACATACAGACTCATGCCACCTCAGACGAAATAAAGAAATGGGCTGAACAAGGAGGGGTCCAGACAGATCAAGGTTGGATGACCAAAGACCGAACAGTGTGGTTTCTCCCTGACTCTATGGTACAAGTTATAATTGACACAGCCCATAGCCCCGCCCATTTAGGCGAGAAAGGTATGCTGGACAGTTTACGGAATATCTGGTTTAACAAACATCTGAGAGCTGCAGCCAAACAGAAAGTAAAAACTTGCATGATATGTTGCCAATTTAATCCTGGTAAAGGTGTATCAGTAGAACAAGGTGGATTCCAGCCTCCGGATCATCCCTTCAAAGTCCTCCAAATGGATTATATCCAGATGGACAGATGTAGAGGGTACAAATATGTGCTAGTGGTAGTGTGTACACTGACACGATGGACTGAAGCATATCCCGTCTCAGACTATGGTGCCCAGACAACAGCTAAACAATTAGTTAGAGAATTTTTTCCCCGATATGGGTTACCGAGGGTCATCTATTCAGATAATGGACAGCCTTTCTCCTCCAAATTAATGGAGGCTGTTTCTCTTTTATTAGGATATTCCTGGAGATTCCATTGTGTCCGACACCCCCAAGCAGCTGGCCTAGTCGAAAGACACAACCAGACCCTAAAGACGAAACTAGCCGAAGTATGTGCAGAAAAAGGGATAGACTGGGTCACTGCCCTCCCGGTCGCTCTCTTTTATATGCGAATGGTGGCACATTCCCGGACGGGACTGTCCCCTTTCGAAATAACATTTGGGAGACCTCCTAACATCTGGGGTGTCCCTTCTCCTAGAAAATTGACTGACGTTTATTCTAATATGCTGACAGATTACCTGGCTTTCTTGATGTCTGCACTCCAATCTTGTCGTTCACAGGTCACAGCAGCATTTCCGAACCTTACCACGCCTGGAGAGCACGCCATCAGGCCCGGGGACTGGATCCTCGTCAGGAACTTTGATCGTACCAGCCCCCTGGAGAAGAGATGGACAGCTCCCAAACTGGTCCTGTTGACCACGAGGACCGCAGTCAAAGTGGAAGGACGCAAAGGATGGCTCCATGCTAGCCACTGCCGGAAATTTTTGGGACCTACACCCACAGACACTGTGCCTTGTTCAACGGCTACCAACGCCACGGATGTAATTTCACCAATTCCAGAACTCACTCCTCAACAGGAATACAGATCGCGGCTGCGATCTCACCAAAAACAGACTAAAGACATTACACCTGACCATAACGCACCGGTGGCTAATTAAGACCAGGAACAAGCTCTTGGTGAAGCGGCTGCTGGGGACGTTTTTGGTCTCGTGTCCAGAGACATCTTGATATTAAATCTAGAGACATGATGAGGAGAAATGACGCGGTGCGTCAATGGAAAAAGACTAATTATGTAAAATTACTGCATAGCAGGCTCTTGATTTTTCTGTTCATAATGTTACTTGTTTGATGTGTAGCAGCCTGCCTGGGATGGATCTTATGTACAGTTTTCCCTCCACATTCGTCCACGTTTGTACAGAACACTACTATGCATTCCCATGTAGATCTTCCCCCACACCTCGAGGACAGAAGAAAGGAATTTATAAATAATACATTCATTTCCACCCTCCACAAACACCAGCTCATAGTCAACAAGACCAACTGTTGGGTTTGTGGCTTGATGCCACATTCCGTGCATAAGGGAATGCCCTTTTTCTCCCTCCCGTTCGGTTATTCAGGATCTGCCTATGCCTTAGCCATGATATTCTCTGCTTCTGTCAGAAACATTCCCCCGACCAAATTGAAAAACGAAAGTAATTGGAACGAGGTAAAGACCAAAATAGTAAAGGCTGTTTCTAAAATGGTGGATCTCACTGTCACCTGGGGGAGGGCCGAAGATCACGAAAATATCAGTTACTCCCAGTTCCATGACATTGCTTCCTTCAGGGAAATGTTTTCCGTCGACCAAAGACGGACAGATCAAGGAGGTTGGGTAGTACCGCTAAACGGCCGCTATTGCATAAGGGGGAAGGGAAAAGGAGAAGTAATGGGGAACAGCGAGTGTGACAGGACATACACACTGCCCGCTCCCGATTTTCCGACCATAGTAACTGCCCCAAACACCTATTTCATTTGTGGACCCCATGCACGCACCTGGCTGCCCCAAGGCTGGTCTGGAAAGTGCTACATCGCATTCCTATTACCACCGACTTACACAGCCCCCGCCAACTACCACCTGATTGACCCTCTGACCCAAGTTAGGAGACAACGAAGGGGGGTCATAGACGAAGAAGATACTACGGGACAAGAAGTAGGAGACTTCTTCAAAGGTTTTATCCCTTTCTGGGGACCTATGGCAAATAGTCGCCACATCCGGCAACTAACCCGTGTAGTTCAGGCCGCCATAGACGAAACAACTGGCGCCTTAAATAACATTACAGCTGAGGTCGCTGCAGATAGACTCATGACACTACAACACCGTATAGTTTTAGATGTCCTGTTAGCTGACCGTGGTGGTGTGTGTAAGGTAATAGGGTCCAGTTGTTGTGTATTTATTCCCGACAACGCTCCCTCCATCTATTCTGCTATCTCCCGCCTCCATGTCCTATCCGACAAATTGGATATGGACACCGGCACATGGTCCCTGACCGGCTGGTTTTGGGACCTCCTGTCCACCTGGGGGTGGAAGGCACTAACAGTCCTGGGTCTTGTTCTGGCCACTATCTTCACCTGTTGCCTCTGTGTCCAGTGTGGCCCCGCCCTTTGTGGACTGTGTGCCACTTCCTGTACTCCTCGTCCACGAACTAAAGGAAAGAAAAATGAAATGATCATGTTACAGGAGCAAGTATATGATCTGATGAATATAGAAATTGACTAAGAATTTCTGTAATAGGGTTTCTATGGGACAAGGAGGGAATGTGGAATTTGACTAAAAAAAAACCTTTTTTCCTCGGGTGTCCCATCATGCACCCTATCCATCCTAACGTCGACCAGGCAAGCAGACTCTCCTAATTCCAAGCACAAACCCCATTGTACCCCCTCTTGCCTGCTCTTTCTTTTTCATAAAGCTGACCCATGCTAAGAAAAATGTCCTGCCATCATGTAACCTACGGTTTTCCTTCCAGTTCGACATTTTCCCTTTGACAAAAACAAAGTCAGTCAAATGGCTGACTCGGAAGACCCCCTTCCCTGACTCTGTCACCGGACGAGCAGCTCTCGGTCGTCAATGATTTCCTAGCTTGCGAGGACAGCCACGGGTTGGGGTTAACAACCAAGGGAAACATAATCAAGCACACGAGACTGCCACGAAGAAGAATGGTTTACTGCAGCCCATTCTCCTTCTTCCCCGCTGCACACACATACCATTGTGAAACATCACCACCTTTGTGTACGAAGTAAAGAACACACAATGCCTCGTCCCCTTTGCCTTCCCGACAGCAATGACCCTGTAACAATGCCTCGATTATCTGTCCTCAGATACCAGCAACTCTGTAACTTGCCACCACAATCACCACGATGCAATATGTTTGTTTATATGCTATTCAGGTTATTCTTCAAACGAGAACAAGTATGCTATGTCTTTGATTGAATCAAGTCTGAGGGAAACTCCTTCTTTTCGATTGTACTTGTATTGTATAAAAATGCTGATCTGTTTTAAGTAAAGTAGACTACTCCTGAACCCGCTTGGTGAAGGAGCTCTCCCTTAACTCGAGTTCTGGAATAAAACCCTTTCAACTCGAAGACCACGGACTCTGCTCCTCATTTTATGCATTACCATTTTTCTTGGGTAATTATAGAAATTCCGACACGGCGTAAATAACTAGCTTTTTATTTACCACAAAGGTTACCCAGTGCAACATTTGTAACATGGTAGGGCATTGGAAACGGGAGTGCAGGTACTATCTAGACTGGGTTGTGACAAATTCCCAAGGGGTGGCATCAGCAGGACAGGGAGAGCTTCCTCCAATACCTAGGTTCCTATGGCTCTGCTCAGAAAATTCCCAAATTTTTAATTTTTCCCAACACCTTCCACCTGATTAAAACTCAGGAGGTATTCAACATCCTCAGCAAAATCACAGGGTACCCAAAAATCCAATGATGCTACAAAGAAGATCAGTCTCCCTAATGTTTAAAACTTCCATAGATAGGACCGATGATGTGTCTGGAGGGAGGAGGAGTTCAAGCTTGGCGCAGTCCTAGAAGTGGAACAGAGTGGACCGTAAATGGACGGGAGGTTAAAGGATATCCTGGATCATTGCTGATAGACACATGAGCCACTTGTTCAGTGGTTAGAACTGTTAAGTGCACTAACCTACCACTCTCCGGAAAAGAAGTTCAAATTGTAGGCATTACAAATCAGAAGTGCACCAACCAAGTAACTGCCCCAGCACCAGTAAAAGTAGGAGACATTAGAGCAGTGCTTTCCAAACTGTGTGGCACGACACGTTACTGTGTCGCGCCCCACACGTAGGTGTGTCGCGAGATCGCGATGCGATGACGTAGGCTGGCCGGCCGATATTAGGCCGGGGAATGCGACTTGAGCCCTCTCACCTGAGGATTGCGACGACGTGCACCCTACAAGGTGGAAGGTGGAGGGCAGAGCAGCTACAGAGCGGAGCCTCGTAATCTGTAGCTCGATCCCAGACTAGAGATACAACACTATACAGCAGGTAAGTTTGCCTGCATACACACACGCACACGCTCTTGGTGAATTGTTTTTATTATGGAAGGAACATCCAACGGCTCTGAAAGGGGGGGGGCAGGCATCACGTTCAGCCGCCATGTTTAAAGGTCACTGTCTGAAGCGGAAACATCAAATGTGAGCGAGCTACATTTGTTACCAATGTTTATTTATTTGATTCGCCTCCTGCTTATCTTGGCCTGCTGAGTTCTTAATGGTAGTGCCTCGGTAAAAACACTTTCTGTAAAAGGGAAATACGCGAGGTGCATTCATTCCAGAGACGTTCCATCGAAGATTACAGTGTCTCTCTAATTTGCGGGTGCATGCCACGGGTTTTGCTGGCATATGAAGCCCTTTACTGCAAAGACGTGTTTTAGAAATGTAGGGCGCATATGTGCCATAAATGTCAACACCTGGCTTTCAGGACGGGCTAGCCCCAGCATAAAAAAGCACCGTTTTAAAATCATCAGTGCCTCTGTCATAGTGACCCTCTTCACGTTGCATTGGCAAGATTTGAAACATTTTGTTAATAAACTCAGTACATTAGGGATTTCTGTATTGTCAGAATAGATTTTGATGTTCTTTCACTGGAAGGGTATGGTAATACTCGTGGTACTGGCCAAAGGTGTCTTCCACTTCCTACACCGGTAAACATATAAATCCCCCGAGACTGCCGAGCCTCACTGCCACAGTGTCCCTCTTGATATTAAAGGATTCATGCTCAAGTTCAGGGCACTCACGCTCGCCATCCAGCCACATTCTCAAATTGAAGTGATCTGGCTGCAGCATGGAAACAATATCCACGCACAATAAAGAAAAGAATGCCAGTGACCAGCACAGCTTACCTGTACCTTGTAGCAGGACTTTTTTTTATTATTATTAAATCAGGGCTCTTGGTGAACTGTTGTTTTTATTATGCAAGGAGCATTCAACAGATCTCAAAGGCCACTACCTACAGGTCATTTGGGGGTTTGAGAGGGCAGGCATCTTGAGTGATGGCTTGCAGATTGTGTGCGCATTCACGCCACCCAAAAACTCCTCATTTTGCGGCGTTGCTAGGAGACAGATTTGTCCTGCCCCGGCACTGATAGCAAAGGGCTTTGTTACCGGAGGGCCCACAACAGATTCCACGCAAGGCCCACTGCAAACGTATACACTTCTAAATACTACATAGTGCCTACTTCATCCCTGCGAATATCAAGAGATACTAACACAAAACAGATTGTGTCTGCCCAAAATGCTTGTGTATATTTGCGGACTTGTAACACTTGATATGGGCTTGCCCATCTCTACATAATTAGTGGTGTGCCGTTACAGCAGCCCTATCTACTTCACTGAGTGCCCAGACCTACGCTACTGGCAGACATGCCTGCTGGGACTATATCCCAGGAATAAACAAGCATTTGCAATGCAATAGGTCTTGCATTAGGAAAGTTTGAGCTATTGGTCTTGTAAATGACAATTTTTTTATTTATGTGTTGGTTTTTGAAAATAGCTAAATTAATAGCTTTGTCATTTACAATGCCACTAGTTATAACTTTCGCAAATGTGACACCGATAGCATTTGTAATGAAACATGTTTTGTATTTACGTGACTTAGATGTATTGATATTACAAATAACAATGGCTTCTCATTTTTTTAAATAATTAATACTTAAAAAATGTATTTAATTTATAATGGCAATAGCTTAAACTTTTGTAAATAACTTTTGTGAAGATTATGTTCAGTGTATTTGATTGTGACGAAAATCCAAGAACAGAAGTGAAATATTAACATCTTTTTGTGACATTTGTAATAAAGCTTGAAACATTGAGAGAACATATTTGAACCAGTGATGCTGTGGTGGTGCTGAGTGATGCTGTGGTTGCTGTGGTGGTGCTGGGTGGTGCTGAGTGATGCTGTGGTTGCTGTGGTGGTGCTGAGTGATGCTGTGGCGGTGCTGGGTGGTGCTGTGGTGGTGCTGAGTGATAATGTGGTGGTGCTGAGTAGTGCTGTGGTGGATTTGCTTGCCTGAGCTAGTGTCAGACCACCTTGCAGTCCACAATTTCCCTATTACTGAATCGGGGGATTTCTATCTGTCTCTCCAAGTCACTCCTCTCCCTCACCAGCATTCTCCAGTTCACTGAAACAGAACTAGCCACTCACTCCCTCCAAGGCCTTCCTGCCTCCAGAGTTTGTTTTGGGTATTCAGGCTATGATCACTGTTTCAGGAGGAAGCTGCTCTCCTGCCCCTGCCAGTTCTGCCGCTCTTGGGTCTGCTCTATCATGTACTTTGTTGGTGTCTTGCGCTCATTGGCACATGCCAGTGGTATTTTCACTTTGAATGAGCCAAGCACTTGGAAGTCCTCATGAAGGGCATCCTGCTTGCCGAGGAGGTTGCTCGGCCTGCAGTGGTGGTTAATAGTGGAACACCCCCCTTCCGTCTTTATCTAGAGTGATCCTATCCCTCTTCACCCTCAGGAACGCTCCTCCAATTTAACTTTTTGCCACACATTAGTTCAAGCACTGCATGCTATTTGGTGTTCTGCACTCCCTTCCCCTTGTTTTTTTGAAATACATTTTGTGCTCTGATATCTTTGGGTCAAAGAAACAGTTTGACACACCGGGAAGGAACATAAAAGTAATGCTTGCTAGCCAGAAAATGTTGTCACAGTCAGGGGCCTATTTACATGTCCCTTGTGCCGCCGGTGCATTAATTTAACCATGCAAAAAGTGACATACCGAGGGTGCAAGGTGCTTGTGCACGAGTGCTTTATTTTTTAAAACCCTACCACAAAGAAATTGGCAATAAGGAGAAATCAGGCAGTAATCTGTTCTTCTTAATAGTAGAACTGCATACCACAGCACATGCTAGGGTTGTATTTGGGCTCCAACGTGGTTACACAACTGAGGCAATAGATGGACCTAAGAACAATTCACAATGCATGCCCTAGTCATCAGGGCAGTTCGGGGGGGAAGAGAGGGCGAGAGAGAGGGAGAGGGAGAGAGAAAAAGAGAGAGAGAGGGGGAGAGAGAGAGAGAGAGAGAGAGAGAGAGAGAGAGAGAGATAATGTGCGTGTGTATGTGTGGGGGGGGGGTGAGAGAGAGAACTACACAGAGAGAATGGGAGCTCAGAAGAGTGAGAGCCACTGACAGACAGAGGTGCACATCTGCAGTCGCCTCTAAAGTCTTGCCCCATGTTAGTTAAGATAGCATGCCTAAACACTTCTCTTGCCGGTGCATAGCATGAACTTGTGGATCAGTGGCACCATGATAACTATGCACTCCTTGATCCATGAAAGAAAAGTGTGTGACACAGCACTGGCGCAGGACCAATATATAAATTATGGACCAGGACTGAACTTTCTGTACAGCAAAACTGAAATAACTTGGTAACTTTATAATGAGATTCCACAAGACAGGTTCATCCCTAGTTAAAAGAGGCATATTATACTAAATGAGACCCCACTCTGATTGCCATTCTAAACTGAGATGCAATTAATTAACACAATGAGCACCTAGTTGTAACTACATGTCCGAGATTGGCGCTATACTAGTTAACTAACTTAGCACCGTGGGATACAAACGACACCTCTGAGATTGGTGGCATATTAATTTTATGCCAATAGCGTTAATGTACCCCTCCACTCATGCCCTGCTTGGCTTGCACAGCAGAGCCTGGACAGCCATGTTTTTCTGTGTTATGCCCATGATCAGTTTTCATGTCCACCCCATGCCAAAGACCTTTCGTGCTTAGTTGCACTGGCCGCAACTTGAACCCTTGTTGTGCTTGTTTTTAGCGAGCATATTGAATACCATTTGAGCTCTGATTTCACATGATTATTTACTACTCAAATCCTGAAATGTTACTGGAGAGAATCCAGACTGTAAGCAAGGCGTAAGATTTTTAAACTTCGTATCTCATGTTCTTCCTATCTCTAGATTCCCACATTTCATTTTCCCGGAAGGCAAACAGGAACTCAAAATGGATAAGTTTATAATTCGGAATCGAAAAGCTGGTGACGATGATGTTTGCGAAGAACAAAATGTATCAGCTATTGAGCAGAGCACCCAAGAATCAATTGAACAATCTTTCTCAGTGTGTAAGAAGTGTAAAGGGAAAATCGTCAATACACGTTTATATAAGAAAGCTTATATGGAACTGGGGTTCACATTTTCTGGTAATGAAAACCATCCTTGTCCCCGGTGTTTAGTTTGTGGGGAAATACTGGCAAATGAAAGTATGGTGCCAAATAAATTAAAACGCCATTTTACCACAAAACACAGCCATTTTGTCAGAAAAACCAGTGGAATACTTTATTGAGCTTGCAAAATCTATATGGAAGCAGTCTGCATCATTCACAAAGAGAATGAAGACATCAGAGAAAGCTCAAAAGGCAAGTTACTTGGTTGCTCAAATAATTGCCAAAAACAAGGAACCACACACTGTTGCCGAAACCACCATTAGGCAATCTTGCTGTGCTATTGTTCGAACAATGTTTGGGGCAGAATTTGAGATTGAAGGTAATAAAATCCCTTTGGCAGATAACACAATTGGAAGACGGATTCAAGATATGTCTGCTAACGCTAAGCTGCAAATGAAGGATATTTTTCAAGATGACAATATGATCTTTGCATTGCAACTAGATGAATCAACAGATGTCAGTGAGTTAGCTCAATTACTGGTTTTTATACCTTTCATTCATACTGACACAATTATTGAGCAATTCCTGTGTTGCCTAGAACTTCCATTGAGAACTAGAGGTGAGGATATATTTCAAACTTTAGATTGCTTCATGAAGGAAAATAATTTGCGCTGGTTAAATTGTGTTGGGATATGCACGGATGGCACACCGTCAATGGTTGGCTCAACAAGAGGCTTTATAGCTTTAGCAAAGAAAGAAAATGAAAATGTATCATATTTACTCATTGCTTTTTACATTGCGAGGCACTAGTGGCGCAAACCATTGGAAATGAATTAAGGGAAGTTATGGACAAAGTGATTCAAATGGTGAATTACATTAAAAGTCGACCTCTTAAATCAAGAATATTTGCTCATATTTGTGAACAAATGGGGGCAAGGTTTAAAAAGCTCCTACTGCACACAGACATTCGTTGGCTCTCAAGAGGTCGAGTGCTTTGTCGTGTATATGAATTGCGTGACATGATGCTTAAACTTTTTGAGGTCAATAAGCAGCACGAATTCTGTGGTCTAATTCAAAACAAACTTTGGTGCACAAAATTGGCATATCTTGCTGGTGTATTTGAACATTTGAATAACATTAACACCAGTATGCAAAGAAAAGGAGAAATATCTTAACAGCAGTAGATAAAATTTGTGGTTTGAGAGACAAAATAAAAATTTGGGAAAGGAAAGTGAAAGAAGGTAGTTTTGAACTGTTTCCCAAAATGGATGAGTGCCAGATGAAATGCGATATCAGCCCGCTGATTGTTGACCATTTAACATTGCTGGGAGAGAAAGTTTCTCATTACTTTCCAAATATTGCAATCCAAGACTATGATTGGATCAGAAATCCATTCCTTTCAGCTGCACCTGGGAACTTCTCTCTTATTGAAGAAGAAGAATTAGCTGAAATAAAAAATGATTGAAGTATGCTCATGATGCATTCAGAGGGTTATTTAGACATTTTTTAGGTTCATGTTACAAAAATGCATCCAAACCTAGGTAAAAAAGCGTTAAAAATTCTCTTGCAGTTTTCTACTACATAAATTTGTGAAGTATCCTTTTCAACAATGACAAACTTAAAGACACTGAAACGTGGATGCTTAAAAATGCTTGATGATGAAATGCGAGTGTCTTTATCAAATATTCAACCAAATATTAACCAACTGTGTGCGTCCTATCACCCTCATATATCTCATTGAAAAAGTAAGACAAGTGCTATTGTTTTTTATTCACATGTTGTAATTCTTGTGCTATAAGAAACTTTCCAAATGCTGAGTGTCTTTATCTAATATATTGATCAGCTGTGTTAATCTTATCCACCTCATTCATCTCAATAAAATAGTAAGTGCTGTTTTTTTTTATTCAAAGTTTTTCATTCTTGTACATATTTACATATTGTTAGTCATAAAGGACATCATGTTTTGGAAATGTATGTGTTATATTACAAATCATACATTTTTTTACAAAATCAAGTAATGGTTTGCGTGCGATATGTTGTGTCCCCATACATTTTGATATTTACAATTTCTATGACATATGTATTTGTCCTTTTCTCTTACATGCAGTTAATTTTAGCTCAAAGTGCTGAATGGAAAACTTATAGGACTAGTCTTATTCTCTGTTGCCTTTTGGCGTGCTGCGCAGAGGAAAGCTGTCCCACCTGAGTTCAGTGCGCAGAGTCTGGTTGAAAAGTTGCATGATTGTTTTATCACTCACAATTCCCCCTTCCAGAACGGATTTTTGTATAACTCATATTCAGCAAGGCAGCAGGTGGACTTTTGCCTGGTTGAAAGAGTTGGCAGGGCGTGCACCTGTCCTTTTTTTGTCGTAAATCACTGGGGCATAAGTCAATGTGTGCATTATTATATTCTCGTTTCATGCACAAACCTAACCTTTCTTACACTCAGTTTTGCCAGTCACTGGCTTTGTTAGACCAGATTAACAATTGCTTTATTAACCTTCATGCTTTCTCAAATTTGCTTGGAAATGCACCATTTGCCCACTACTTTTTCAAAAATTTCTTGGGGGAAGAAAACCCCCAAACCCCCCTTGGGTGGTTCGCGCTACCTCGCTGCGCTCGCTCGCGTTACCGTGTCCCTTAAAATTTTTTCCCAAAAAGGTGTGTCACCAGCATGGAAAGTTTGGAAAGCTGTGCATTAGAGAGTAACACCAATTTGTGATCTGTAGTTCCAATCCTGTAACCCTTGTAGGTCATGATCTCCTTTGCAAACTCAACTGTGTCATATATTGCATGCAGGATGGGGTAGGAATCAAAACACAAGCGGCTGATGCGGAGTTCTAATTACAGTCCCTTGAGCCTGTCGTCAGGCTCTATCCGGTCATCACTATCCAAGATTTGTTAATAGAGACACAGTAATGGAAGAGATCTGGGATTTTACAGGAAAGGAGATTGGACTAATCAGAGGTGCTAAGCCTTTAAAGATTACCCTCTAACCCAATGCTGTTTGCCCACAGACCTGCCCTACAAAATAACCCCAGAAGCTAATGCAGGAATCTTCCCTGTAACTGAGAGCATGATAGAACAAGGCATCATGAAGGAAGTTATCGGGTCCATATAACTCCCCAATCATTGCCTTACAGAAGTCAAATAAAATTAAAAGGATAGATGAAGATCCCAGAAATATTAACTAAATTGTTCTTCCAAGCTATCCTGTGGTACCGAACAGCAGAGTGATTCTATTCCAAATTCCTCCAGAGGCTGAGTGGTTCACTGTTATTGATCTTTGCCAGGCCTTCTTCTCAGTTCCATTATACGAAGAGAGTCAGTTCCTTTTCACTTTCTGGTACTAACAGAAAACCTTCATATGGTGTCGCGCCCCAACAAGGGTATACTGAGAGCCCATCCTATTTCAACCAGATTCTTAAAAAGAATCTGGAATCTCTGCAGTTGCCATGTACCTCAACCTTAATTCAATACATAGATGAACTCCTGATCACCTCAATGACTAGGGAAGCTTGCAAACAAGCCACTATAGCCTTACTCAACCATTTGGCTGATACTGGTATATGGTTTTGCCTGAGAAATTGTAATTCTGCCAGAGGGAAATCATTTATCTGGGAAATCAGAAAGAAAATGGAGTGTAGCAACTTTTTCCAGAACACACAGAAATTTTTCTTAAAATCAAGTTTCCAACCACTCAGAGAGAGGTGAGGATGTTTTGGGCATGGTTTGCTAATGCTGACAATGGATCACAAACTTTTCCTTTGTGGCGAAGCCTTTGATAAGGCTGATGCACACTGACATTAGTGACTTGTACCAAAGGATGGTAAAAGCATGAAAGCCTTTCAGGAGCTCAAAAATTTGGGTTGCAGTGCACCCGCTTTTGGACTGCCAGACTACGTGAAAGACTGTGCTCTTTTGTCAGGAAAGAGAGGGCTCTTGAATGCCTCCATTACCATAGCCTCCTTCCCTGAGGACTGGAAAAATGCTGAAGTGAGGCCCCTCCTGAAAAAGTCATCTGCCAACCCAGCTGAAATGAAGAACTACCAGCCAGGGGTGTGGAATTTATTAAAATATCTACTTGTCCATGGGGCAGGTTGCTTCATAAATCGACTTGTCCTGTAACAAAATCCACTTGTCCCTTTGGTGCCACGTTGTGCGGCGAAAAATTATGGCAGCAGTGTCATTATATAAGAGCTCTTATAAATCCTCTATGATTATGTCAGGGCACATACCATAGTAGTGTTTGAATACTAGCAATCCCTTTATGTTGCTACGTTTCCGCAGATCTAAATACTGGGACTGAAGGTAGTGGTAAACAATAGTTCCAGGATTGGAATGTCCTTTTGAGAGTATGCAAACCTACTAACTTGCATGTTTTAAGGGTTTCCAAAAACTCTTCTCTAATCTTGTCCAATACTGAGAAATGTTGGACATTTACTCCTGACAATGGCAGACGTAAACCTTCTTCCAGAGTTGGGAATAAAGTGGTTGGAGGGAAAATAAACTTGCAAACACTCAGGTTATCGCAAGAGCAGATCTACACATGCATATTTGCTCATGCTAAAATGCAGTTCACAAATATTTTCTAGGAGTACTATTTCTTGCCCGACTGCTGTAAATTCTTGTGAATTCACGAAAGCCATATAGCTGCCCTTAATGCAAGGACATATACCAAGGGTGAACTTTTGAGACTTTCTTTAAAAAATGGGGCCCTAATTTGGTCTGGCGTTAACCATGACCTTTTGTGTTTATTAAAATTATCTCTCTGTATCGGCTGGCTTCATGGTGAGTGACAGCATTCTGCTCTTTCCCATGGAGCATATTGGCACACAAAGTAGTTTTGTTCAGTGCCAGTAACTAATGTGGCAGTGCATGCTTTTTTGAGACCATAAACCATTTTTGCTTTTGCCAATGTTTGTTATAATGGTGAGGATCCGGCAGCTCTCACATCAATAAGGTTTTACAAAAACCATGCCAAAACAAGTCACGCATTTCCACAACTAAAAAGCTGACCACCATTTCAGACCTACTGGCCTCGCCAATGCTTGTTTATTTTTGTTTCCCAGAATCGTACTGAAACTGGTTACACTAATTTTCTAATATGAATATTTTGGGGAAATAGTAGCATGCATCAACAGATTTTACTAAATGATGCGGCAAAGAAATGATACCTGAAATTTTACAATAGTTTAGCAAAAAAATGTTTTTCCTGCTTTCATTTTTTAGGAACATTTTATAGTGAAAGCAAAGATTAATTAATCTTACTTTCAAGCTTCTGCAAATATTTGCATCTAATTAGAGCTTTCTGGGAGCATTATGCATAGCCTCATATTGCTAAACTTTGAAACCGTGTGTCCACCTTTTTATACTGGAACCACTGTCAGTAGTGCTGTCAGAACTTATATTTACTGAGAGTGCTCAGCCTAATAATAAAGGCTCTCAATTAATGAACCATAAATACAAGTATGAACAGCATTAACATATGCACACAAATATTAACTTAACTGCAGGCAGTGCCCTTCCCTAATCCTTAATGTGGTACTGCAAACTGGCAGCCAAAGAGTTTGTGCTGCAGGGGTTTGGGCCTGCTTGCCCCAAGGACAAAATGCACATTAAAACTTGTTGCCCATTACCCCAAACAATTTGTCCTGGGCGTCGGACTATAGTAATTCCACATCCCTGACCAACCCATCTCTCTGCTCCTCTATCGAGCAAAAGTCCTTGAGGAAGAGATCAACTAGCAACTCACCTAACACCTAGAAGACCACAATCTCCTGGACCCCTCCCAATTCGTATTTCGAACTAACCAAAGCACCAAGACAACCCTGATCATAGCCACAGATGACATGAGAATCCTCCTGGACAGCGGGGAAACAGCAGCGCTCGTCCTCTTGCACCATCTTCCACCACATCCTGATCAACAGACTCCACCACAAGAGGGTTCAAGGAAACATGCTGAAATGGATTGCCTCGTGCCTCACTTGCAGAACCCAAGTGATCCGTCTCCCACCAGTCACCTCAGAGCTCAGGAAGATCATCTGCAGAGTCCCCCAAGGATCGTCCTTGAGCCTGACCCTCTTCAACACCCACATGACTCCCCTGGCCGCCATCGTCAAATCACACAGACTCAACATCATCTCCTATGCTGCATATCCTCTCACTCTCCGAAGATCCCTCCACCACGAAAGCTAACTTCCCCACATGCATGATGAATGTCGCGGACTGGATGAAGGACAAATGCCTCAAACTCAACACCAAAAAAAGGGAAGTCCTCATCTTTGGCAACAACACCTTGCCATGGATGGACACATGATGGCCTGTGGAGCTCAGCACACCTCCACCGCAACAGACCAAGCCAGCAAACTCAGCATCATCCTGGATAGCAAGCTTTCCATGGAGAAGCAAGTCAACACAGTCTCAGCTGCCTGCTTGCTAACCCTTCGGATGCTCCACAAGATCTTCAGGTGGCTCCCGGCAGACACCAGAAGGACGGTCATGCAGGCCCTTATCACCAGCAGACTAGACTATGGAAACACACACTATGCAGGAATCACTGCACATCTCCTGAAGAGGTTTCAGACAATAGAGAACTCAGTAGCAAGACTCATACTCAACCTCCCCAGAAGGACTCACATCACATCAGACCTCAAGAACCTACACTGGCTCCTGAGTCAGAAGAGATGTCAGTTTGAGATGCTTTCCCATGTCTACAAGGCCCTGCACAACAAAGTACCAGCATACATCAACAAATGCCTGATCCTCCACTAACCAACCAGATACCTTAGATCAGCTTCCCTCACCCTCGCAGACACCCCACGTATCCATCGATCCAACAGCTGAGGAGTCCTTCTCGCACCTGGCAGCCAAGGCTTGGAACAAACTCCCCCTGCACCTCAGGACTGCACCGTCGCTCCAGCAATTCAGAAGAGAAATACATTTATGTATTTATTTATTTTGAAGCTTATAAAGCATGCAGCTACCCCCAAGGGGGTGTCCCGGCGCTATGGACTAGAAGCAGCAAGGGTATCTAGCGAGGCTATAGGTTGGAGAACCAGGTTGCGCCAAAACAGAGATTCAGATTTAGTCAACTGTAGGCACAGTGGGAGGCTATTCCACAACTTAGCAGTCAAAACAGCAAAAGCTCTGCCCCCCATTCTGGAACAGCAGAAACGGGGAGGGTGAGGAGGCGGAGATGATTCGATCTGAGAGCTCGATCAGACTGGACAAGCTTGAAATGGGATCTGAGATATGCAGGCCCTTGGCCCTTTAGCGCCCTGAAAGCCAGGACCAAGGACTTAAACTGGATGCGGTTAGTCACAGGCAACTAACAACCTGGATGTTTGAATGATTAAACCTCCATGCAGCAGCAAAAATCTACAGCATGTCAAGACCCTCACAGGTGATTTGCCGCACTCTATAAATGTTTGATTGATTGATTTATTGATTGATTTTGCACTGTCTGTACTAACACAAACCCAAGGGGAAAACCAAGCATCATGCCAGCTATTTTTCAGCTACTCTTGATCCAGCGGCTGCAGTGCAGTCTGGTTGTCTCAAAGACAAGCGCGGTGCACCCATTGGGGGCGTACGGGCATAGCCCCCGCCCTCAGCTCCCTCGGCGTCTCTGAACTTAAGTAAACTGAATCAGTTTACTTAAGTTCAAAGACGCCGAGGGAGAACAGACAATCAAGTCAGTCAGCATGACGTCAGACCGCCCACCTCCTTCAGAGTCTGAAGGGGGTGGGTAGTCTGGCGTCATGTTGACTGACATGATTGTCAGACCATGGACAACAGGCAGCAGCACAAGTGCGCATGAGTGGGGACAGAGGGCAAATTTTTAGCCCGTGCCCTGTCATGCGCACTTGTATTTTCACTTGTTTGCGCATGCCCAATAGGAGCCCCTCGGTCTCCTAATGGGCGTGCGGCAGGCGAAGAGTAGCCGTGCCCTAAGCAAATCCTGGATTGGATGAGAGGGGCTGCCAGTCCACTCCAGTGCCAACGTGAATGCGCCAAGGGGAGCAGAGGTGGTGCGGACCGGCTGTGAGGTAAGTTTTCTGTTTATAATTTAATTCCCCGCTCTCCCCCGCGCGACACCCCTCCCTACGCTGCCCCACCCACGATCCCCCTTCCCCATGTTACCCCCTTCCTCCTACCCCCCCCCCCCATGTTACCCCCCTCCCCCACGAGCCGCGACTGGTTAATATAGCAGCTTTGCTGTAGGGACAATTGGAGGAGGCTTGAGGTCGGTTTTTCTTCATGTTATGTTAGTATGAACGGCTTAAGGTTGTATTTTAACAGGCGCGAAAGAGTATTGTTATGCCTCTATGCCTATTGCCTGTTGCCTGGTTGTGTAACTATTGTGTGTAGGGAAACCCGTACTACTGAGAATGCAACCATAGTAGCACCTGCATTCCCCTGATGATGGAGGGTCACATATGCCTTTCATTTGCAGCAACTTTTTCAGGCGCAGTGCACACAGTACATATTGACCCTGGGGCGTGTTTCTTTCTCTAGGTGTCTGGTGTCCGGCTGGTCTTTGAGGATGAGCTCTATTGGTAAATTTTTTTTAAATGTGGGATTGTGGCGTTATAGTCCATGTATGTTTAGGTACAGCCTGTGCCAGGTTGCGGGGGCAGGGCGGGGGCGGGGCGAGGGCCCTCCGGTGTCTGCTGACAGTGTCCTGCTGCCAGTAGAGAAGCAGAAGTGAACCACAAAGGTAAACATTTCGATAAGGACTGCAGGTCCTGGAAGTTCCTTGTCCGGTACGTACCGCATTCCCAGAACCCTTTGCCTGTGGTTTCAGCCGGTGCACCCATAGCAGCCTGGAGCAAAAAATACTCCTATTCTGTAGTAAGAAGTGGTGTGTAAAGGGGGTTTAATGTTTTTTCCTCAGTACCAAGGAGTCATGCACATTTGATGCTGCTCACCAGTTCTTCAGCAGTTCGTTTGCACCGCTTCGGTCCTAAACCCCTGCATTGATTCTCGCCCTTAATCCCTGGTCCTGGCCATGCTGATCTACCCGCAGCAGCAAAGCCCAATCAGCCTTGAGCGCGTGCAGCACACACCAGCCTTTGCCGGCACTTCCAGAGGTAAGCACAAATAATGAAACAGAGTGAATGTGTTTATGAAGCTGCCTGCTGTTTGTTTATTACTTTATTTGTGAAAGTGAGGCAGATGTTCACGAGCTGCTTCAACTTAATTGAGAAAGGGGTGTTGCAGGCTGGGGAGTTTATTGGGGTTTTTCTGCACAATTTAGCTCCCACATGCCTATTGGTACTTTAAGTACATCTAAAGTCTCTCAAGGTCTTCCTTTGCGCATTTTCAACCTACTTAAAGCTCATCCCTAACTTTTACGCCTCACCACTTTCAAATGTCACCAGCCACCACTGCTCAAAGAGGTTGTGTGATTAGCCTCAGCATACAGCAAACTGAGGAGATCGTGATGTGCTACCCTTGAATTCTGATGGTGCCTCATACCAGAACTCAGCACTTAACAAATAGCTGCCTAAACTGCTACGAAATAATCATATGGGCAGCTGAAATTGTTTCTATTCAGAGATGTAACACAATAATCCCTGCTTCCCTGTTACCAACCCCAGAGGTATACTATAAGGGTGACTTTGACCACAACTATGTCAGTGTAACCTAGTTGTGCTTGAAACCAAAGCCTGACATACTGGATGAATCTCACTATACCCTCTTTTTTGACGGTCTTGTCTGAGAGATCGACGTGGCTCAGAGAAAGAGCGGGGGGATGGTTCACTGTACCTGCAGGATTTGGTTAAATCATACCAGCAGTCCCGGCCTCTTCACTTTAGTAGGTTGTCCATGTGTGTGATCCCAATAGTAAAATGGTCACGTATGGGAGGGCACTTATTTGCCTTATAAGTGTCCCAAGTTATGAAACTCCCTCCCTGAACAGCTAAGACATTGTCCCTCACTATCGATCTTTCGAAGACAGCTGAAAACTTGGCTGTTCTGAGATGCAGGTTCTGTTGGACCCTGTGAGGGTCCTTACCTGACGTTAAGCTCCGGGAAACACAGCTGGGGTAGCTGTGCACTTTATAAACTTTTAAAATAAAATAAAACAAATTAAATAAATCCTGAGATCAACGTATGCTGTATGTATGCTGAGCGGAGTTGTGGAAGCCTCTTTCTTGAGCCACAGGTCAGTCCCTTGTAAATGGTACCATAGGTACCAAGGGTCCTGTTGCAAGGGAAGGCCTTTAAAGGCTGCAGCACTTATGGTGCCACCCTTAGAGGCCCTGTACCTTTACACACACACTGCCATTTCAGGCTGCATGTTTTGGTGCAGAACAAAGTGAAGAGTTGACATGGCACACATCTCTGTGTGCCATGCCTACAACCCACTTCCCTGGCATAGATCAACCACCCCTCTAGTAGGGTGCACTATATCAGTGGTTAGGGTACAGGTGTATGAGCCCTGTGCCCCTACAGTGTCTAAGCCAATTCCTAGACATTATAAGTGCAATAATGCCATTAAAGAGTATATGGTGCTGGGAGTTTGTCATTACGAACTCCACAGCACCATAATGGCATTAGTGAAAACTGCAAAGTTTGGTATCAAACTTCTCAGCACATTAAATCCACACTGATGTCTGTGTGGGATTTAATGACAAAAATGCACTAAGAGCCGGCCTATAATTAGTGTCCTGGCTGAGTGGCTGCTCGCCAGCTGCCACCACCAGACATGTTTCTGGATCCCTGGGTCGAGAGCTGGCTGCTCTCGGGGGTCTGAAACAAAGCAAATCCAGGGACGAGGTGCCAAGCCCCCTCCCCCAGGATGGGCTGGGTACACGAGTGGGAAGGTTCAAAGGCTTGCCACCTTTGTGAGCTACCCCAGCCCTTTACTGCTTCCAGCAACTGGCCCCCGCCAGTTCTGACCCCCACTTTGGGTGGGAGAATCGGCAAAAAAAACAAATGAGGAAGGGAGGTGTGCCCACCTTTGCCAACCCCTCACCTCAGGTGGGGGAGGCGAGGTGAACCACAACTCTCAGTCCCCACCATCTTGCAGATGGGGGTACCCGGTCAACCAGAGAGAGGACCATGCCCCACACCCACCCAAAGGAAGAGACCCAACAGTCCCGACCTTTACCTACCTGTAAAACTCCTAAATCTAGTATTTAGGGGCAACCATGATCCTCGCTTCCTCAGACAAGAACTGACCAGGAGAAAAGAAGGAGAACTGAAGAAGCTGTGCTGAACTAAGAAATGGAGGACGCCTACTGACTTAGCCCCAGCCATACCAGCCTCTCCCCACCTCAAACCTGCTGCAGCGAAATCCTGATGTGTCCTGCAGCTAGCAGCCCTCAAGAACCCAAAGGACCTGCCTTGCCTTCCAAAACCAAGACTTTGTCTCCTCTGAGCACCGGATTTGCTCACCCACAGACTCTGGCTGCGGCCAAATCTGCGAGTGCACCACTCTGCACCCGACGTCCACGCCCTGAGTTTGAGTGGCCCAACATCACGAGAAGGTCTCCCTGGTAATCCTGACCTGAGATCTGGTGATCTCTGATCTGCCTCGAATCTCCAATCGACGCCTGCAGCCTCTTTCTGGAGGGTCCCCCGACTGTGACCGGAGCTGGTAAGAAAATTCGACGCCTAAAGACACTCCTGCACCTGACGTCCCACGGCCTTGGGTGGCCCAACTAACAGTGTCCCATCATCCCCAGGCATCATCCCAACATACCTCTCCAACCGGTGGTCACATCCAGAAGATCTTCGTCCCCGAGGCTGCAGTGTTTGTTGCAACCGGAAAATCCCCATTGAAATCAACAGGGTACCCAACGCCAAAACAGCACACTGCACCCATACTCCCTTGTTCCACTGCTAGTGAACTTTGGGTGCTAACTCAGATCCCCTTTTGCCCTGAGCCTAACACCAGGAGCTTTGTTACCACAACCTTGTGGCCTGCTCATAAGCAGCCACTAACCAGAGGCCCCCTATCCCCTTTGGATAACTTGGACCTCAGTACTCTGCACCCGGCCGCCCTAGTGACACTGAGGGTGTTCTGAGACTGCATCCTCGAACCTGGGGGAACCCTGGTTCGAACCCCAGAATACCAACTCCCACAAATAAGTACTTACCTGCAAACCATAAACTTCAGTTCCTTCCATCTGAATGCATTGACTGCTTTTTCTTGAAAATTATTTTAAGTGTAGAGTTGGTTTTTATAAAACACTGAAAAAATGCAAATGTACTAAAAGTGAATTACTTACTTTTTGTTTAGGAAATGTCTCCGTGTGATATCTAGGCATATCACACTGATTAGCAAAAGTAACTTAAAAAGTAACGTGCATAGTAATCTGTAAAGTAACTAAAAAGTAATTTCAAGCCGTTGACTTACCTGTAATTCAACCAACTGCATTTGAACCTGCATTCAACTGTAAATCACTGCATAAGATTTTGCTAAGTATTATTTCACTTATCTTCACCAGGCTTGGTTTGGTTCTAGAAATAAAATTACAAATTATTATTTTTGATACAAACAAATTGGTCTGAGTTCAGTCTATGAGTGTGTAACATCATTTCTTGCGTGTGTACAACAAATGCTTAACACTACCCTTTAATAAAGCCTTACTGCTCGCCCACACTATCACAAATAGAGAGTAAGGTGTTATATACTTTTACCTCTGCTTATCTTTGGGGTTCCACTGGACTTTGTGCACACTATACTTCATTTTGGTATTAAATATACAGAGCCAGCTTCCTATATTAGCGGATCAGCAGTGGGATACACAACTTTGCATTAGTTGGACTGACATGGTCAACACTTGATCACACAACAGAACTCCTAAATTGTCTCAGCATTTTTGAATTGACAAATTTTTCCAAGTTACTAAAAGTCTTGTTAGGGCCTTGGTTTACTCCCTTTAGAATTGTTTTTAAATTAAAGCTCACTTTAGTTAGGGGTTTGAAGTTTTCTTTTACAATATCGCTTAACAAGAACCCAGCTGTTAGTGAAGATAACAACAATAACATAAAGAACCTGGTTGAGGAGCTCAACCTCACCCATTATCTTCACTTAGAATTTAGGGAGTTAAGGTATCTAAGTAAACCTAAACATATTAACATGTGGTCCCAACCTCCAAACAAAATCTCCAGGAGCTTTTGGCAGGGTATGCTAAGGAACGTCCTTCTGAGAATGGTGAAGACCTCTCAGATGGGGAAGAAGATGGAGGGGATGAGGATACCTTCCACACCCCTCCCCCACACTTCTTAGGGAGAAAAGGGCCCCAGTGGCCCAGACTCCAAAAATACACCTCTCAGCACCAAGAGCTCACACAGGTGGGTCAGGTGCTTCTGAGCCCATTAAAGACAGCCTCAATGAGGAGACCAACCTTTTAGTAAGGTTGACAAAAATCTTAGACCTGCAGACCAGACTCCTGGCTCTATAAAAAGAGAGAGCAGAGATGGTCCTAGCACCCATCATTGATGGTAGTAACTTAATAAACAGGAATATAGAGCATTCTTATGATCCTAAAATCCCCAAAGGGATTGTTCCTAAATTTGAGGAGGGTGAAGACATCACAAAATGGTTCACAGCCTTTGAGAGGGCCTGTGAAATGAGTAAAGTGAAGAAGTCACACTAGGGAGCACTCCTTTGGGAACTGTTAATTGCAGGGACAGACTCCTGGCCCTTACAGGGGCAGATGCTGGGTCTTATGACCTCATGAAGAATAATCTGATTGAGGGCTTTGGACTCACAACTGAGGAATATAGAATTAGATTCATGGGGGCTCACAAAACCCAAAATCAGTCCTGGATTGACTTCATTGACTATTCAGTTAAGGCACTAGATGAATGGTTATCTGGCAATAATGTGCATGATTTCAATGGACTTTACAATTTGTTTATGAAGAAACACTTTTTGAGTAATTGCACTAATGAAAAGTTACACCAACATTTGTTAGACCTAGGTATAATTTCTCCCCAAGAATTAGGAAAGAAGGCAGACCACTGGGTCAGGACTAGGGTAACAAAAGCAGCCACTGTGGTGGCCAAAAGAAAGAGGTTACAAAGCCTCCCCAGGGCAAAGGGGTCGAGAACCCCGAAGACAAAAAGCCAAAGTCATCAAAAGGGCCCCAAAAACCTGCTCAGGGTGTGGGTCCCAAAACTCTTCCCAGTCCAATAATAGGTACTATGGGAAGAACTATGACCCCCTGAAGGCGCTGGTGTTTCAATAGTAGGAAATTGGGACACTTAACTGGAGATGCTACCTTTCCTAGCCAGAAGCCCCCTGGTCCTTCTCCATTTACTACTGGTGTAGCTAATCTCCAGATGGGATCAACAGTGTGCCCAGAGCAAATATGGGTTCATACTAAAGCAGTTCTAGTCACTGAGGGTGAAGTTGAGTTTGCCACTTTAGCTGTGTATTTGCAATACCCCTGGATCAATGGGACTAGAATAGAAGCCCTGAGAGATACAGGTGCCAGTGTCACTATGGTGAGAGACACACTGGTTTGCCCAGAGCAATACCAGATTGGGAAATCTTACCCAGTCACCAATGCTGACAGCATTTCTACTAACCGCCATGGCTACGGTGACATTAGACTGGTGGGGGGGGGGTTACTGGCCTGAAACAGGTAGTGGTCTCTCCAAAGCTCCCAGCTGAGTGACTGCATGGAAATGACCTAGAGACCTCAGCATGGGCTGAATTGAAAACCTATGCATCAATTATTGACCCAGAAGGTGAGAGCTACTTCACCTCCAGGGTCTTTTCCATTGCTTGAACTTACCGGCGCAGCCGAATTGAGGTGCTGACGCCGGTAGTCGCGGAATAACCGCCGCCATATTGGGGAAGGCAGGGTAGCGGTCCAGCTTCTGGACGATTCCCGCCCTCCCGCCTTACTTAAGGGTTGATTTACGCCTTGCCTGCAGACTAAAAGCATCTTTCCCCTGAGGCGGAAGCCGGGGGCGTTCTCTCTTTACCTCACCTTGTAAATAATTACTTAGTGTGCAATAATGTTACAGGACTTCTCTTTTTAAAAATTGTATATATTTTACTGACCGCTATTTTATACTTCCTGGTAACGCGACCCAGAAGGTGAGAGCTACTTCACCTCCAGGGTCTTATCCATTGCTTGAGCTTACCGGCGCAGCCGAATTGAGGTGCTGACGCCGGTAGTCGCGGAATAACCGCCGCCATATTGCGGAAGGCAGGGTAGCGGTCCAGCTTCTGGACGATTCCCACCCTCCTGTCATGTATAAAAACAAACGGTCTACATGTCTGCGCAGCGGGCGGGCGCAGCGGGCGCGCCTAAGGCAAGCCCGTCTGCGCCCGTCCGCGCCTGGCACGGGCCTGGGGCCAGTCCCCCTGCCCAGTTGACTAATAAGGACCGTGTAAGCTGGACCAGAGAACAGCTTATACAAGTAGGATCTGGCTCCTGTGCAGCATCTGTTCGCTGCCCCCCAAGTTACCTAGACGGCCACTCCTTTCATTGTATACATTGCAACCTGACTCTCCCTCCCTGGAGTGAACGCATCCCACCACTCACTACCTCCTCGAGCACTTCACGAATATTAAAGGCAGGTCTGGTTAATTGCAGATCTCTCCCCCGCCATGCGAATAAAATCTGGTCTACACTGACCACATACGACTGGGACATATTATTCCTCACGAAGTCCTGGATAAAGGATACTTCAAACCCGGATATCTATTTAGCCACCCCCCCGGACTATCGCTTCATGGGCATCAACCGAGAAGGCAAAACGGGGGTGGACTCGCCATTATTTTTAAAACTCACCTCAAAATTACCATTAAAAAACTTACAAATATTGGGCTGATTGAAGCCATGTATTTTTCGATTGCTGATTCCGCGGCGATCTACTTAACCGGCATTCTAGTCTATAACCCACCAAAAGCGCCACCCTCTTCTTTAACGCAGCTGGTCCATCTTATTACAGATCTGTCTCTCAAGCACCCGCACTTTATAGTACTAGGCGATTTCAACCTGCATGCCGATGATCCTACTTGCTCCCAGGCCACCCGATTTTTAGATTCTCTACAGAGCTTGAGCCTGACGCAATTAATCCAAGGCCCGACGCATGTTGTGGGCCACACATTGGACCTAATTTTCTCTAATCTCCCGGGTACTATAACCCACCCTCCCCTTCCCCTTACTTGGTCCGACCATTATCTTCTCTCAGTCGACATCCTGTTGCCTCCAGCACCAACCCCGGTGGAACTAGGAACGGACCATAGGAGAAAATGCACTGCCCTAGAGCCTGTCTTCCGGTGCTCCCTGGAGCCTCACATAGAGGACATTGATATTTGCGTTACTAAGTTCAACGCGACCTTACTGTCTGCTATCGACGGGATTGCCCCATCCCTATCAGTCTCGTCTGCGAGATCCCATCCCTCAGCTCCTTGGTTCTCCGCAGCCCTGCGTGAAGAAAAAAGCCGCTGTAAAAAATTAGAACGCAGCTGGAGACTAGCCTATGATCCAGAGGCAAAAAGCATTTATAGAACGGCCTTAAAGAAATTTATTAAACTAAAAAAGACTGCAATGAGAGAATTGTTTGCCTCCCAAATCAAAAACGCAGACAACTCGGCTAAAACTTTGTTTAATATTGTTAAATACTTTGTCAAACCTCCCGCCATGACACCTAATAATCTCTCCAGCCAGTCTCTTTGGAATGGGCTGTCAGATTTCTTTCAGGAAAAAATCGAGAAAATTTCATCTTCCTTTCCTTCAGTCTCTGCACCTGAACAATCCCTTTCTCCCGTCTCAAACAGCAATGACATTGTACCTTCCCTAGTAGCGTTCAAGGACCTCACCCCAGACCTTGCACTTAAACTACTTATACAGTGCAAATCAGGTTCCCGTCTAGATCCGGCCCCCCCTAAGGTTATGAGTGATCTTGCTACTCTCTTGATAGAGCCACTCACCTCTATATGGAATGCCTCACTACATCTAGGGCAATTTCCTATTGCTTGGAAAGAAGCCATGTTAGTACCTATCTTGAAGAAAACAGATGCGGACCCCATGCAATTCTGCAATTACCGCCCCATTTCCCTCCTTCCAAGACCAGCGAAGGTCTTGGAAAAGGCCGTTCAACTACAACTCACGGAATATTTGGAGACCAATTCCTTACTCCATGATTCCCAATCAGGTTTCCGCACTGGTTTCAGTACGGAAACTGCGCTGCTGGAAGTATCGGAGACCATTCGAGAATGTGTGGATAGGGGAGAGGAGGCCATGTTGGTCCTCCTCGACCTATCCGCCGCTTTCGATACGGTGTCCCACAAGAGACTTTTAGATCGATTGGAGCAGATTGGACTGGGTGGCTCCGCCCTGTCGTGGATTAGCTCCTTTCTCCAAGGACGAACGCAGAGGGTACTTCTTAGACCGTTCAAATCTGAGTGCAAACCACTTGTCTGTGGAGTCCCGCAGGGCTCGGCTTTGAGTCCATTATTTTTTAATGCATATCTGGCCCCTTTGGCCAAGGTAGTTGAATCATGTGGGGTCAGAGTGATCTCTTATGCTGATGACACACAGCTGATGTTTTCCTTTAGAGATCACTCTGACTCCAGCCTCGCCAGCTTTCGTCACTGTCTGGGCGAAATCTGCTCTTGGATGGCTTCTAACCATCTCCGACTCAACACCGACAAGACGGAGGTCTTGTTTTTTAATCAAAAAATGACTATACCCTCCACCTTGTGGTGGCCGACGGTACTCAATCTCCCCCCCCATCCCGGTTCACACTGCTCGCAACCTGGGGTTCCAGTTTGACGACGCTCTTTCCTGCGGCCCTCAGATTAACAAGGTTACTGCAGCCTGTTTTGGAAAACTACGGATGATGAGAAAGATCTTTCCATTTCTGCCTGTGGATGCTCGCAGAACGGTCACACAGGCCTTAATTACCTCCCATTTGGATTATGCCAACAGCCTCTACGCAGGGCCCCCCCTGTACCAAATTGAACGCCTACAAATAGTTCAGAATGCGGCAGCGAGGCTGATTGGCAACATCCCCTTCCGGCATCCGGTTTCAGCTTATCGCAAAGAGCTTCACTGGCTCCCAATAGCCAGTCGCATCAAGTTCAAAATGCTAACTCTTGCTTTTCGGGCTCTGAACGGAACAGGACCGGAATACTTAAGAAAGAGATTAGTACTATCTCACTCAGTCAGATCCTTACGATCCAATAACCTACGCCTCATTATTGTCCCGCGGTTCCGCCGCTCAGAATGGGCGGCAGAGCCTTTGCAGTCCTCGCTGCCAAACTTTGGAACAGCTTACCTTTAGACCTCAGATTTGCTCCCTCTGAAGCACTCTTTCGTAGTCGTCTTAAGACGTGGCTATTCTCATCTGCATAGGTAGATCTCCTTTTCCTGCTTACAGTCTTAGCGCCGGGACACCCCCGTCGGGGGTAGCCGTGCGCTTTACAAGCTTCATAAATAAATTATTATTAAAGAAACTTGTAAAGTGCACAAGGTCTCCCGGCGCTAGTGCAGACAGCAAACAGGGGATTATAAATCCGAACAGAAGCCACGAAGCTCAGTCAGGGTAGATTAAGAGCAAAGTCTTTAGGTTCTTATGAAACGCAAGCAGAGAATGGTAATTCCTCAGAGCAATAGGAAGGGAGTTCCAGAGTTTTGGGCCTAAATATTAAAAACAAAACAGCCTTGCATTGTCAATAATACAAGCAATCTTACCTGTTGGTTGCTTGTTGGTGGATTTCGCAGAGACGTTATGGACCAACTTCCCTGTCCTCTAACTAACACCCTGTGATGGTATTTTAAACACTAAGGCTATTCAGTTAGAATTTAGGGAGGAAGGCCGGATCAGGGACGCTAGCTGTTCCTGGTTGTCGACCTGCGAGGCAACAAGGAAAGAAAATTATAATAACCAACTCCCTATCTAACTAGTCTCCTACACATGATTTTTGTAGAGTTATTATTTTGTATTCACTCAAAAAACACCCTACCTGCGATATAGGAAAGTCTGGCGTCGCGTCCGTGTTGTCGTTGTGAAGTGAAGACTATCTTCTGAGTAGTCAGAGGAGAATTTGTCTGTAGAAGAAGTTGTTCTCACCTATGTGAAAAGTTAAACATTGGAATAAGTTTACTGATTTTTCCTATGATTTTCAGTGCCAATTAACAATTACATTCTAACTTCTATTCAACTTACTCCTTTAAATCTCCATATTTCTTATCTTCACAACCTGTATTTTAAATTAGAAAAATAAAAGAACATACACCAAATAAAATCAAGTATGTATAGTTATTAGAGTTCTCTTAATTGTGCAGGAAATGTTATCTGTCAAAACCTTGCCAGCGCAATGTTCTTAATGTCTTTTTCTTTCAGATTCTGTTCCACACGATTGCTTTCACATAAATGTCAAGTAGGTATTCTAAACTTGATTTGCAGCTTACTTGCGGTGGGCGCCTGAAATTAACCAAGAAAAAACGTTCACTTAGCTTTCTTTTTGATCTTTCAGCTTCATGATGAAAAACAACAGCTTCGGAAGAATTCTGCAGCGTCGAAATGAAGAAGGAATCCCTCAACGAGAATCAGGAAATCCAGGTAAGTCTTCAGGTTGCGAGGTAGAAGGCAAAGCGTTTTTGCATTGTTGGGTGTGGCTATTTATACCTTTGCCACACCCAAAAACGGCCGCTGACGCATCGCGCACATTTCCAGAACGTGCGTCTTGGGTCTTGGATTCACTCTGCTTGCAATCATGGCTCACGAAGGAGGTTCACTCGTTTTTGCCGTCCTAACTGTAAACTTGTATCCATTATCAAACCACTATACTTAGTAACTTTGTTCCTGAATTGAAAGATAGATTATCAAGAAATCATGTATTGTTAACATGTTACATTTTGGAATTTTGACAATAGGAAATCACATATGTCTGGGCACAAATTAAACCGCACTTTGGTCACTACATGATTAATCACACACAATCAATCTGGTGTGCAGGATGCACGGGACAGGGGTGGGTTTCATGATGGGAATAAGCTCTTTCAAGAGCACCCTACCACATCATTTTCAAGAGCACCCTACCACATCATTGGTGATGCACGTGTAAAGGGCGTCATGACATTCATATGGGCCAGGGGAAACCTGGGTGTGACACATAAGGGTAGGTTGACAGATCTCAACGGTCGGGTGGGTATGTACGGTGACACCAGTGAAAAGGCCCTCATTGGTGACTTCACTAGGGTAAGGTTTCCTAAGGAGGAGGTTTCAGACAGAGGGTCAAACACCCTAGTTTACTACACCCTATCACCAGGGGCGGCTGGTGACATTTGAAAGTGTTGAGGCGTAAACTAATTTGCATATTGCACCGCAGCGAGCGAGCGAGCCTGAACCACCTTGCATCCATCCATGCATCATTCATGTATCCACCCATCCATCCACCCACCCATCCTGCATTCATACATCATTCATTCATGCATCCACCCATCCATCCATCCTGCATCCATCCTGCATCCATCATTCATTCATGCATCCACCCATCCATCCATCCACCCATCCATCCACCAATTCTGCATCCATCCTGCATCCATCATTCATTCATGCATCACCCATCCATCCACCCATCCATCCTGCATCCATTCATGCATCCACCCATCCACCCACCCATCATCCATCCTGCTTCCATCCATCATTCATGTATTTTTATGACCATATAACTTGCACACAGCTTGTCAGTGTTCAATACCAGTCTCGAACCTTGTACTCCAGCGCCAATGATACATGATTAATATTAATTGTTTTTAAAACATGTATTTATTCGACACCAATTTCACACCTTAGTCGGAACATCATTTTTATTTGTTTTTTAAAATATCTATTTATTTAACACAAAAGTAAGTCATGTATACATTTTTATGGCTCGATAAGAGGCTCGAATCTGGTTTCCCAGCACCAAAGTCGGCCGCGCTAACCGTCAGACCACATCCTCTCCTCTTTGGTGTGGCCCTGCAGTTTTGATGGTACATATTCACACCAAAGTCATGTATACATTTTTACAACTTCACACCAAAATCGGAACATACATATTGAGCACAAAGTCATGTATAAATTTCTACAACTGAACTACACACCAAAATGGGAATCCCCGCTTTCTCCCATGCGAGCTCATTTTGTAATGCGTTGATAGTCACTAAAGAGTGCATGCATACCCGGGCTATGTTTTGACCAGCCAATCCTGGCGCTGTACGCAGTGCCAGGATTGGCTGGGGGGGGCACCATGACTCCTCGCCCAGTCGCCCTGTGTAACCCCGGGAGCTGCGGCCCGCCCCCTGGTCCTCTCTCTAAGGGGGAATTCACAAGAAAATGATCTGCGCATGCACGGGCATGCTTGTGCCCAAAAATACACTTGCGCAGTTGCAGCAGGCCCTTCCCCCCCTCCCCCCCCCCCCCCCCCCCCCCCCCCCCCCCCCTGCGCACTCCGGGAAAGTCGGTTGTCTCCCGGTTTCCCGGCCGGCAGATAGCGCGATTTTTAAAAATATTTGTATTGGGCTTTTAGTGACGACGCGGTAGGTCCATGGGGCTTAGTGGGGCTACGCCCCTACGCCCCAATGGACGCACCGCGCCTGCCTATCACCCACAAACCAATGGTTTTGTTGCACGGTTTAACAACACATTGAAGGGCATGATTATGGGGCTCCCTTAAAAGCTCAAAAGATGGGACGTCCTTTTACCATGCTTGCTTTTCGCCTACAGAGAGGTGCCTCAGAAGGGAATAGGGTTTTTCCCTTTTGAAGTTCTGTTTGGCCATCCTGTTAGGGGACCACTCTGTCTTGTAAAAAGGGTTGGGAAAAGCCTCTCCAGGAACCCAAACAATATATTGTGGACTATGTACTAGGCCTAAGGTCCAGAATGGCAGTGTACATGGACAAAGATCCCAAAAATCTTGAGCCCAGCCAGGTGCTATGATATGGCCATAAAGCTGCACTGGTGGAATTCTTACCAGGGCAAAAGGTGTGGATTTTGAAGCCTGTGGCACCAACAGCTCTCCTGGGCAAATGTAGTGGCCCTTACCCCATCTTAAAAAAGAGAAGCGAGGTCTCCTTCTTAGTAGACCTGGGCACTAGCAGGACCCCAAAAATGGTTAGCCAGGTGACCCGCCTTAAGCTTTTTCATGATAGGGCTGACATCACCATGCTGATGGTGACTGATGAGGATCAGGAGATAGAGCTTGAACCTCTCCCTGACCTCCTCTCTTACAGCCCCAAAGATGGGTCAGTGGATGGATTTGTGTACTCAGACACACTCTCTGCCCAGCAGAATGCTAAATAAACTCTTCTCCTTAACCACTGGTCAGACAAACTGATGTACCCATGATGTGGATACTGGGAACTGTGTACCTGTCAAAAATAAGATCCATTGACAGTCTGATCAAGTTAAGGAGAGTCTCAGAGGTGAATCATAGCCTACATGATGTAACTTGGAAAGTTAACCAAGATGAAAGGGTGTAGATCAATTGAAGAAAAAAATAAGAATTGATGAGGATGGAGGAGAAAAGAAGACGAGTGCAGAGCATGCCTTCAGGAAAGGTAAGGAAATCTCGAAAGAATCGCCTCCAAGATTAAGCATTGAAATTACCAAGAAAGGGTCGTTATGTGTAATATGACAACAGAGGGAAATGGAACAGTTGAGGAATTAGGATAGAGCGAGTGGGGGCATAATTATTTAGTCAAAGGGACTTTAGTTTTCACCAGGATTTACCATACTAATGAGCTAGGTTTTCCTTTCGAGCAATATATTAGATGAAGCAAGCTAAGCTTTAAGCAGATTCTCAGTGATATCTTTGGAGAACTCGTACCCTCCAAAGACGTGGCATTAAACAATGCAAAGATTAGAAAACTGGCCACTCTGGTTTACTGGAAGCTAGCACCTCAGGTGTATTGACGGTAATCAATAAAGAATTGCTTGCAATAAGAGCTATGATAATGCGAAACCGTCTTGAGCTGGATTTATTCCTTGCAAAGGAAGGCTGAGTTTGCAAAGTCATTCACACTTGTGAATGTTGTGCATACATTCCCCACATTGATAAGCTGATTGGTAGCTATATTACTAACATTACACACATAATACATGAATTAACTGAGATGAAAGAATCAGTTGCCTGGGAAGGATTAGAATCAATCTTTGGATCCATTGGTGGCGAGTTTGATAAAATAGGAGAATTGCTTAGTCATATAGGAGGAGGAATTCTGAAGTTGCTCTAACTCCTATCTTGATTATACTAATCAGAATTGCAAGTATGCTTATTTCTTTAAAGTTTTGCAAAATAATCTCATCACAGAAGTGGATGAATTGTGAGTATAAAAAGATGTCAGCAATGAGAGTAAGAAAGGGGAAAAAATGATGAATGAATTGAAGCCATACAAATAAACTTTATGACACTCTGAAGGATTGGGGAGAGACCAAACAAATAATCCAAATTTGATGAATAATGTGTTGTAATAAAGAATGTAAGTAATGATTTAAAACCATCAGCAGGGGGACTGTGAAAGTTGATTTTCTGTCAATAAAGAGCATTATGAGCTAAGCTTATGCTAACATTACATTGTGTTTACACTGTCCTCTATATTGCCTCAACGTCACAATATACCACGTGATTACTATTGCTGATTTTGGTTCTAAATAAATTATCACTAGTTCCACATGACTAAGCAGAGTGTTCTCTGAAAAAGTTTGTCACTGTACCGAACCAAGGACGTTTTCAACCATTCGTGGCTCTTGCGAAAACAATGTATCAGTTCAACCATGAGCCAAAGCTGTGAGAATGGCTAAATCTCAATCTACTACTGTCATGAGAGAATACTAAATTGTTTCTTCTAGCTTGTCCCGTATGGTGCAAATGCTGAGAACCATGTATCCCCACAGAATTTGTGAAAGTCTTTGGGCCTACTTATGAGTTTGACGGTGTTGAAGCAGGCCGCCAACCCAGCGCCCTGCTCCACCACTGCCCAACTTGACCACCCGCCAGATTATGAGTTTCCTTGTGCTCTGGTGGCTGGTCTCACGGTTGTGCCTAATAGAAAGACACTGCAGTGGTGGAGCCCTAGCCCATTCCTGCATGGCATTGACTGTGAGGTCCATGCTGTGCATTCTGCAGCATGCATAGAAAGAAGAAAATGCCATTAATAGTTGCTTTTGTTCAGGAAAGGGCACCTTCCTGCTCAAAAACAATCCTCCCCGCAGCGCAGGCACCCTTGTAAAATGACGCGAGGGTGACTGCGCTGGCGCATGGCAACCAATTGTACTCCAGCACAGGGGAAAGCACAGGCATCTGTTGTATTGTTGTTAATACAACGCGTCCTTGTGTTTTCAAAATGATGCAGCAGGGCGCAGCAGGGCGCAGCTAAATGCCTTTCAGCGCTGCGCTATGTCATTATTTTGTAGATGAGGCCCAAGGTCATCAGTCTCTGAACAGCTTTGTAAGAAAAAAGGCCTGGGAAAATGGCTTGAATGGATCAAGATAAAAAACCAATTACCCTTGCCAGATCCTTCAGTGTTACCACCTCTTTCACTAAAACAAACCTTATTTCTTCCTTAGCTTCTTGTGAGGAAGAAACAACTAAGTTGAAAGAGTATCCCTTGAAAAACCTAAAAACTCTAACCCTGCATGGGATCTATAACAGACCTCTCAATCAATCAATCAATCACGACATTTGTATAGCACGCTACTCACCCGGAGGGGTCTCAAGGCGCTGGGGGAGAGGGAGACTTTACTGCTCGAAAAGCCAGGTCTTGAGTTGCTTCCTGAAGGAGAGATGGTCCTGGGTTAGCCGGAGGTGGATGGGGAGGGGAGTTCCATGTCTTGGCTGCCAGGTAGGAAAAGGATCTTCCTCCGGTGGTGGCTCTGCGGATGCGTGGAACGGCGGCGAGGGCGTGGCTAGTTGATCATAGCTGGCGGGTGGGAGTGTAGAAGGTCAGGCGGTTGTTGGGGTACTTGGGGCCCAGGTCGTGGAGGGCCTTGTGTGTGTGGGTGAGGAGTCTGAACGTGATCCTCTTGCTGACGGGGAGCCAGTGAAGGTCTCTCAGGTGGCCGGAGATGTGGGTGTGTCGGGGGATGTCCAGGATGATTCGTGCGGAGGCGTTCTGGATGCGTTGGAGTCTTTTCTGAAGTTTGGCTGTAGTTCCGGCGTAGAGGGTGTTTCCGTAGTCCAATCAGCTGATGACGAGTGCCTGGGTGACCGTCTTCCTGGTTTCGGTGGGGATCCACCGGAAGATATTTCGGAACATGCTTCTCTACATTTCTGATTAAACGTAAACTCTCTAGAAGGTCCTTTGTCCACACCAGATGCTTTAATAGCTCTTCCTTCTCCTGAGACATCAACAATATGCTGTCTAAATAAATTATAAGGTGAACACCTCTTTCTCTCAATAAGGATACTACTGGACGTATTTCCTTGGTGAAACACGAAGGAGCTGAAGTTAAACCAAAAGGATGCCAGCAAAGCTGGTATAAGAGACCTCTCCACTTGAAAAGCAAATATCTGGAGAATTTATATCATTGTGTATCGTGAAATAGGTGCTTTTAGATCTAGCTTTACTAAGCTTTCCTTCTCCTGCAAAATATACAGCAAAATATGGTTTCCCTCCATCTTGAAATGCCTGTACACCAGGAACTTGTTTAAATCCCTCACATTTATTAGAGTGCCATCCTTTACCTTTAGAAAAAAACACGGAGCCCATAAAACTGTCGTACGAATCTGCAATTTGTGAAATTGCCCCTTTGCTTAGCATTTGAGAAAACTCAGATTCTACCAAGGTCATCTGCTCCCGGTTCAAAACTATCTCCCTTGGTTTGGATGTTTGAAAAGGTACTTTACAAAAGTCTAATTTGTGGTAGTGTTCTCTAAAATATGAAAAATTTGAAAATTCATGTTAGAAATCATTTTTTATAATTGGTGTTTTTTATAATGCATAGAGTCGTAACTGATGAACTAATGAGGTAATTAAAATTATTTTTTTAAGTCATTTAGAAGAGTAGACAATGTTAGAAAGCCTGTATTGTGAATGAAGCTTTGGCTATTTACCCACATTTTTTCCACTGGAAGTGTTGATGTAGATATGTCAAATCTATGAGCCATTCTTAGAGGCATGTCTCAAATTGTTTTTATCTTCTCTGAAGGCTGGTTGCCGGCACAGTGATGTTGCTATAATGAGTCATATAGGTGAGATGCAGACGGGCACCCTATGAGGGGCTATTTGGCAGAGATATTTTATTCCTTGCCATTTGGTGCCGTGGGTGTAAGGGACCTAAAAGTGTAGATGTAATAAAGTGAGGGTCAGTAGACCGTGCGGGAATAAAACAGGAAAGGGAAGTCCAGACAGAATGATTTTAATGAACCTGGCTTCCAACCTGGTTAAAAGTAGAGTGGCGACTACCTGATGTAATGTGTCAGGATGTTGCACTCAGCTTGATGTGGTCCATGTCTGTACTTCCATTCCCTGCTTTATTCCTGCACGGTCTACTGACCCTCACTACAGCACATCTACACTTTTAGGCCCCTCATAGGGTGCCCGTCAGGTATTGCAGGGCCAACCTGACGAGGAGCATGCCCTATGATGAAGCATGACATCCAGCTGGCTGGGTGTGTGAGGCCCTAATTCCGAAAGGAGAGATTCCCCTTTCCCTCTTTTCCTAAAGGACAATCTGTCGCTTTGTCGGATCTCTCTCCCTTTCTCTTCCTTCATAGGAACTGCTAACCTTTTTTGGTTTTGACGTCGACTGGGCATGTATTCTGGACCTAAACAAAGCCCATAGTCCCCTTTATTTGGTTTAAATAGAATCATATTCAACCACATCTCCCTCACACAAAACAATAGAAGCAGTTAAATGTTTCAACACTTTCCTGCCTTCAGTGTAAATCCCTCACCCTCTATAACTTCCAAATAATAAGTCCCTTATTCCCACTCAACACGTGGACTTCCAGGTGATGCCAAAAAGGCAGGTGCAAGTATAACACTTTGCTGTATATGTGAAAAAGAGATCAATATTCTGCCCTATGGTTGAAAACACAAGATTAGGCAAGCAATCACCCGTAATACTACTACATCATAAGTGATCAAACAAACAAAATGTGCGTCTCTCAGTCTGGTGAAGGTTAACACATGCTGTCAATTACCTTGATACTCTACCCGGTTCCTAATGCAGATGCAAGTACTGTTATTCTGGTGTACGAATCACCGTGGGTGAAAAGCACTGTGCTCTGCACATTTGTTTCAATATGCTGGTGCGCAAATCACCGACCTGGCCCCATAACTAGCACATTAGTTCAACGACTTTTGCTCAAATCACCCTAAACTGCAGGACGTTTTTGCCTAAACCGAGATGCTTTGATGTCACACACGTCTGCGAGGTCACTGGACATGTCCCTGAGATGGCGTCAGTCTGAGGAGATGATGCACAGACTGACACACGTGGAACACAGAGCGTTTCACAGGGAAATGCACAAAGGCCTTCCAGCTTCACCGTGGGACGCCTGAAGATCGCTTGACATAGCAAATTGGCACATCAAAAATTCATCACTACCCAATACCGGAACCAGGAACATAACAGCACCCGCTCGCCGCCAATGAAAAGACCTCTTCAGAGAAGAAGCTGAACTTCAAGGACTTTTGAAAGAGGTATATACAGCGGCAGGGCTTTGGCAACTCTGCAACAGCCACTCTCATCCAAAAATCCCAGCCACCTAATATTGCATTCCTCTTTATTATATCCCTAACCACACTGCAAGACCCAACAGAAATCAAGAAAGAGCTCTCAAGTTGTGATTTCCTGCATGTGTAGTTCCCACATTCTAGTACTTATCTTCACACTTAGAATGAGGAAACACAGACGTTATTGATAATGTTTGCATATTTTATGCACTCAAAATAATGTGCTAGAGCAAGATAGAAAAATGCTGCATGCACAACAAACTACCGATTTACACTGTAGAGTCATGGAAGCACAGTTGTATGGAACAAGACAGTACCCTGAAGGAGATGGGGTCAAGAGGCAACTCAGAGCAGTTGCTGTGACGCTGGCAGAGACCCACACGTTGTGCTAGACAGATGGAGTTCTATACTGGAAATATTTTTGGGAAGATCTACAAGTTATGAACATTGGTTTTGGTTGTCCTTCATGAAGGGCGTTCAGAGGAGTGAGGTGAGATTATAAAGCAAGGTGATCTACTGTTAGTGGTTTAAGCATGTGCCCATTGTTTAAGCAGCATCTAAGGTGACGCATGTTTGTAGAAAACCCCCACTACATACTGATAGTGGTATGATGGTTCACTGGTAAAATATTGCCTCTGGAAATATCGTCATACCAAAATATCGTCACATAAATATCCTTGTCAAAAATATTGTCATGCTATCTTTATAATGTAAATGACAAACATATTGAATTAAAAATATCGTTGTCATTAATATTGTTGTAAAAAATATTTTTTTACACACACATATATATTTATATTAAACATTAAATATATTAAAAAGTAACACTAATATAATACAAAACAAATATATTTAATTCATTTTGAAATACATCTATTATACTTAACTAAACATTAAAACACACATATACTAATATATATAGTTACATTTATATAATTACAAATATTATTAAACTAATATTTTCACTTTATATTTTGATTTAAAAACGTATTTTAAATTCAATAGTTTAATAGATAAACATATATATCTATATTTATCTATACATTAATATATGTATTTGTGTGTGTGTGTGTGTATATATATATATATATATATATATATATATATATATATATATATATATATATATGTGTGTGTATATATATATATAATATATATATATATATATATATATATATATATACCCAATAACAAAGTAACATTTAAAAGACATAGCAATTTAATGACAGTTAAAAGCAAACCTAAAATATTATCAATTTACTAAAAAATATTAAATATTCAAATTTTTATTAATTATAAACGTTAGACTTTTACATACACCAAAACTTAATAATTTAATTTTAAATGCAGTAAAGTAAACTATAAAATTCTGTAAGTAAAACACATACTATTCCCCCTCCAATGTATACAATAGTAGGAAAAATGTTGGGCTCAGGAGGGGTAAAATTTACTACTCCCACTCCACGCAGTGCAACAGTATTGAAAATGTTTAACTTTTGATGGGTAAAATGTTCTATTCCCATTCCAGTCAGTGCAAGAGTAGCGAAATTGTTAGACTTGTGAGGGGTAAATTTAACTATGTGCCCTACACACAGTGCAACGGGAGGAGAAGTGTTGGATTGTAGAGGGGTAACATTTACTAGTCCCACTCCAGTCAGTGAAACAGTAGGGAAAATGCTGGTCTATGAAGGAGTAAAATGTATTATACCCACTATGCAACACTGGGCTATGCAAAAGTAGGGAAAGTGTTGGATTGTGGAGTGGTAAAATTGACTATTTCCACTCCTGTCAATGCAACAGTTGTGAAAGTGTTAGATTACGAATGGGTAAAATGTACTATTTTCACTCCAGAGATTACAACAGTACTGAAAGTGTTGAATTGTGAAGAGGTTAAACTTTACTATTCCCAATCCAGTCAGTGCAAAAGTAGGGAACACATTGTATTGCGGACGGGTAAAATTTACTATTTGCACTCCAGTCAGTGAAACAGTAGAGAAAGTGTTAGATTGTGGAGGGGTAAAATATATTATTTTACCTACAGTCTATGCAACAGTAGAGAAAGTGTTGGATTGTGGAGGAGTAACATTTATTATTCCCACTCCAATCTATGCAACAGTAGGGCAAGCGTTAGATTGCAGAGGGGTAACATTTATTATTCCCACTCCAGTCAGTGCAACAGTTGTAAAAGTGATGGATTGCGGAAAGGCAAAATGTATTATTCATACTCCTGTGTATGTAACACTAGGGAAATTGTTAGATTGTGAAGAGGTAAAATTGACTATTATCCCTCCATTTTGTGCAACAGTAGAGGAAGCGTTGGATTGCGAAGGCGTAAAATGTACTATTCCCACTCCAGTAAGTAAAACAGTAGGGAAAGTGTTGGATTACGAAGGGGTAAAATGTATTATTCCCACTCCAGTCAATGCAACAGTAGGGAAAATATTGGATTGCAGAGGGGTAAAATGTACTACTCCCAATCAGTCAGTGCAACAGTAGTGAACGTGTTTGATTGCAGAGAAGTAAAATGCATTATTCCCACTCTAGTTTATTGCAAAAGTAGAGAAAGTGTTGGATTGCAGAGGGGTAAAATTTACTATTCCCACTTCAATCAGTGCTACAGTAGTGAAAGTGTTTGATTGCAGAGAAGTAAAATGTATTATTCCCACTCTAGTTTATTGCAAAAGTAGGGAACGTATTGGATTGCAGAGGGGTCAAATTTACTATTTCCACTCCAGTCAGTGCAACCCTTATACCTCTACAAGCTGAACTTAAAATGTAACAGTTAATTAACTCAATTACACCATTAGCATAGTTAATGATCAATTACCTAATTAATATTAATGTAAAAAATAAATGTTAATTATTTATAATTAATTTACTTCCCACCCTATACCCCTCCAAAACCCACAACCCACTCCTGAAATGTAACTTTAACTAAACATTACTTACACAATGAATATAGATATTTATCAATTAATTAATTAATATTAATTACAAATGTATAATTGTTAATTATAATTAATTTACTTCACACCCTATATCCGTACACAACCCACAACCTGCACCTAAAATTGAGTGTAAAAAAATGAATTACACAATTAACATAATTCACTATCAATTAAATATTTATTATTAATTCAAAATTATTAATTAATCATAATTAATGTACTTCCCACCCGATACCCCTACAAAACCAACAACCTGCACCTAAAATTGAATGTACAAATATTAATTACACAATTAACATAATTAATTATCAATTAAAAATTATTAATTAATTCAAACTTATTAATCATAATTAATTTACTTTCCAAACTTTACCCCTACAAAGCCCACAACCTGCACATAAAATGTATTGCAAAAATGTTTTATTACACAATTAACATAATTAATTAATAATTATATAATTAATATCAATAAACAATTAATTAATAATTTACTTCCTACCCTGTATCTCTTTAAACCCCACAACTTGCTACTGTATTAAAAATCACACAAATGTATTTAACTAAATTTAATAACTATTGAAAATGTAAGAACTATATTAAAAACATAATAATTATGAAAAACATGTATAACATATACAATGCAATTTTCAATTTCAAAAGCTTTTATTCGATTTGTAAACAAATCATACAAGCGAAACATAAAATCAATTCATTACATTAAAAAGGTTATTATAAGATACAAAATTTATACAGGGGAATCCAAAGTATTTCATATAGGAATAAGAGACATACTGACAAGCGTTAAATCATTGGATCATAGTTAATATTAAAAATATAAAGATGACCAAAAGGTACGGAAGTTAAAATCGTACAGACAGGAATAAATATATTGTCACAAAATGCTTATCCTGGCAGCTGTACGTTAAATATCAAACCCCTGCCTAGATCATGGGAAATATAAGTTTTTAGTTTTAAAATTAGAGTACAGACAGGACAGTATAGACCGCACTAAATGTTTCCTGGCAGCTGTACCATGAAAAATATGAAAAAGCAAAAGAGAAAAACATGTACAGACAGGATTGAGAATAGGTTATCACTACTAAAAAGTGCTCGTCCTGGCAGCTGTACATATTAAGAAAGTACAGACAGGAATGTAGAAATCATAGCAATACAATACTTTTCCTGGCAGCTGTACATTTCAAAATAAAGGTGGCAACAAAAAAACAAATGTCTGCATTTTCTAGAGCTGATAGTAACACAAGGGCATTCTTAAAAGACCGTATATTATATTTAATGAATATAGGTTTTAGATACCTTAATCTTAAAAAGTGATAAAATTTGCAGAAAAGTAGGAAATGGCAGCAACTCTGACGTGAAACGTTGTCACAAGGGCAGGGTGTTTCAGATTTCTGTTTCTGTACTGGGAACGCAACTAGATGGTGTACAATACCCAACCTGACGCGGGTTAAAACATATTGGTGAGATGGTCGGCAGACATATAGGAGATAGGCTTGAAGCCCCGTTGGTAAGTTAAGTTCTCTATAGAACTTCACAGTAGCTAGCTTACCATATACCTCATCACGCCCTTTTTTTTTGTACATTAGAAAAGTTTGTTTGATCTCTTTTTTAGGGATTTCTACCGCCAGTTCGGGGTCGAGAAGAACATCAATGTCAAACAAAGTTTTGTACCAAAAACGAATATATTTCAGCCAAAGTATACGTGAGGAAAAGTCCAGGCCTATACAGTCAAGAATAATTTCTTGAGTGAATCGAGTTTCTGGCTTAGCCCAAATAGAACGCCACAATAAGAGTGGACGAACGGCTGCTAAGTCCGAGATAAACTCGACCCCAACCTCGTCATGAATTAATTGAATGGAAGCGGAGTGGGGGACACATAGCACTCTTCTTAAAAACTTGTTTTCCTCTTTTTGGAGAGAGGTGCCAACTATGTGGCCCCACACCCCCGCCCCATACAATGCCGAGGGAACACAGCGAATATTATAAATATTAATCATGTCTCGAATGCTTCTCGAACCGAGCTTGGAAGCAAATCGAAAGACGCTGCTGGTGGAGCGAGTCATTTTCAACCTGGCATTATCAAGCTCTGATTTCCATGACCCATCATTAGCATAGGTAATTCCTAGGTAACAGAATGTTTTAACTTGTAACATTTTATCACTATCTAGATAAAAGTTGGACTTCAATTTATTCGCTGACTCACCGCACAACATAACATAGGTCTTGGATTTGTTTACACAGAGTCTCCTGTTTTGTATAAACAACATAAAACTATCGGTAAGACGCTGTAGGCCTATCTGAGTGCGGGATAAAAGTACCGCGTCATCCGCGTAAAGTAAGATTGAGACAGAATTGCCTCCAATCTGCGGAGCATCTGCCGGTATAGTAGCCAGGGTGCGATCAACACAGTTAATAAAAAGGGAAAATAAGAGAGGAGCTGGTACGCATCCTTGGCGGATGCCCCTAGATACCTTGAAGAATGGTGTACATTCACCTTGGGTGCCATATCGGACTTTACAAGAAAGTTTCTGGTAAAGCCTTGCCAGAAAATGTACTATTTCATTCGGTGCTCCTAACTCCAATAAAACCTGCCAAAGAATGCCGTGATCAACTAAATCAAATGCGCTGCTCAGATCAGCAAAACATAAAAATAAGTTGCCCTTTTTGGCCACTGTATATTTATTAATTAAAAGATCCAAATTCATGCATTGCTCCAGGGTGCCCATCCCCTTCCTGAAGCCATATTGCACTTTAGTTAGGATGTTCATATCTTCTGCCCAGGTTTCTAGTCTTTTGAGCAGAATTCTACTCATAACCTTTACTGAGGCATCCAATAAAGAAATTGGCCGATAATTGGAGGCCTCAGATTTGCTGCCTTTTTTAAATAAGGGGACAATAACCGATTGACCCCAAGAGGGAGGAATGTTGCCTTCCGCTGCACAGTTGAAGGTCCTAACCAAAATGGGGGCCCACAGATTTGGTTCTGTTTTTAATAAATCTATAGGCACCCCGTCGGGTCCCGGGGCCTTCCCCCCCTTACTATTTGCAAGGCCTTCTAGTCCCTCTTGCAGCGTAATCTCTAAAGGTATAGGTGTCCATATTGGCAAATCAGCAAGAGGTAGGGTTAGAGATACCCTTTCTGGGTTAAAGATATTAGTGAAGTGAAAGACCCAGTCCTCACAGGCAACATAAGAAGTGATTTCTGGGATACCTTCTATATTTAGAAATGGGCTGTTGACTATTTCCCAGTAGAGTTTGCTATTTTTTGCCTCAACTGCATCATTCAATTTATCCCATGCTTCTCTCTGTAGGATCTTTTTCCTATTAGAGATAGCCAGTTTGTAGTTAGCCCTTGCTTGTTTAATTCTGTTGCCATCTCGGGGTTTGAGCCCTAAAGCATGCTTCAATTCCCGTAAGGCTACAGTACAGGGTTTGTCAAACCATCCCAATTTTACCGTTTTGTTAGCTGATGGTTTCTTGGTGAAAATACCCTCGATGATAGTGTTGATGTTAATAAATTGTAATATCAGAAGATCGGGGTTAAAAACGTCATTAAGACAATAACTAATCTCAGATTTACAGCTAACTATCACCTCCCTCTGTTTGGCCGCGGAATTAACCCCCGTCCATTTAATCCTCGGGCCATTGGGTCTGCAGGACACAATATCGGTAGTACAGGTTTCTCCAGCATTTTGTGTAACACCCCTTGAAGGAAGGGTGACACAAATACTGTTGTGGTCGCTAAGGCTTTCCTCACTCACATACAGGTTTAAATAGTCACCATTACTTGAAAACAGGATGTGATCGATGAAAGTCCCTGTAAAGGTGGGGCAAATGGCATTCTGCTTATTTTTATTGCAATTTAACAAGGATAAATCTAATTTGGATAGCAGTTTGTTTAACATATACATTTAAAATATATACTAAAATATATAATAAATAAAAAACAATATTATGAACAAATGGATTTTGTAAATGACATTAATGATTTTGTTATTTGCAAAATCGATATTACTTAATTTAAAATAGATGTTCTTGACAACAATATTCTTGCAGACAGATGTTACAATATTTTAGACATAATATTTTGGTGTGATGACAATTTGGATTCTATATTTTGCCTGAATACCGGTGTGACCTGTACTGATCACCAGAATGTGAACAGGAAGCAGGACATGATATACTATAGCAGCATTGTCCAATGATGCTGCCATGATTATGGTCAAGTGGATCTAGGGGCGCAAGCAAAAGGAGAAAAGGGACTGCACGGAGATGTGGATTGCTAACCAGTACCTTCATGGTTCCTAACTGGGTATAGTTCCGTCCAGCTGTTTTCTTGACAGTTTCCTTGTGATTTAACTAAAATGAACATTTCTTGCTTTGTTGTATCTGAATTTAACTAGCATTATTTAATATATTCTATATTTATTATTTTTGGTTCACTCTTCATATTGGAGCACTAAGGACAGTGTAAGGGTGAAATACTTACACATATTGGGTGCAGGCGGGCATCAAACCGGGTAGATTGCCGGGACTATGCTCATGCACATGGTATCATCTCTTATCACTCTGCATGGTCACGGGGACACAGACCTTGGACACTCTTGTACAAGCAGTGATTGGTAAGTTATATTGACATACCCTTCCTTGGTGTCCCTCAATGCTCATTTTAAATGAATCCGATTTTACATTCTGCATCAAGGTTACTTGACTCCCGGTAAAATCAACCTCTATTTTTACCGCCCTGACTCTACCTGCTCTTGTTGTCTAACATTAGATGTGGGTATAGTTCACATGCTTTGATCTTTCACCTCTCCGGCCACAATGGCATACTGTTACAACACACTTAGCCCTCAGCACGGGTACTGACCTCCATTATACCTAGGAGGTCTGGGACTTTACTAGTGCACTAAAAAGCACAAGGCAGCAATGTGAATCGCTGACCTGGCCTTCCTCCTGGCGAAACGCTTTATCACACGGAAATGGAAAGTGGCAAACCCTCCTCAGATCTCTATGTGGGTATTTTTTATTTTGGCATTGAATCAAGCTGAGGCTACATTGCTGCACAGAGCGGAGGTGAAGGGTCTCTGCAGATACCCCTTCTCAGAGACGTGGGACGCCTTAGGGGAGAAGTTCCGCAAGGGGATCTCGGCCACTCCACCCACCCCTTTATCATATATGCAGACCATACCCTTCTCCTTCCCCTCTTCCTTTCTCCGCTCTGTTTTATTTCTCCTCTCTTTGCCCGCAATGCACCTGGCTGGCTCTGTGACATTTGTGTTATGCTACTTCCACACTACAAACGAGTGCATCCACTGTTTCAGATCCCTTTTGCCTCCTTTATTGTTCTTATGATTTTCACACAGTTCGGTTATTGTTTAGTACTGTTTTCCGTTTTGACATCCTTTATTGTTACGTTGACTTTTTCTTACTGTTGACCTCAAGAGAGAAATGTTCCTTGTCACCACGATTGTCAACACCATTGATTGCTCTTTCCGTTATCCATACATAAGTGGCCCACACATAGAGTTGACATTACTCTATGATGCTATATTGGGCTAGGTTTGTTTTCTTCAATTCTCTTGAACATATGGTTTGTACACAGATTGCACCGCGCTGCATGAATCACACTGTACTTGTTACATTCTTGATAAAAAAAAATCAAAAAACATTGTTAAAAGAATGACATTGTAAGGGTGAGTAAAGGAACTCCACTCTTTTTTTGGTCTATAGAGACTACATAGTGGACCCCTTGTTCTGATTGCCACTGACGAAATTTTATTGGACTGAATGTGAATGCCTTTGGATGCCTTGACTCCTTAAAGTACTGCATACAAACTGTCTAGGCCTAGTATTGGTATATTCACAGACTTTAGATGGAATTCACACATTTTTCGATAGTGGTAAAAGGGATTTCATTTTCCAAACTGTCCAGAGCAATTTTTAAGCAATCTATACCTGACAACTGTCTAGTCAATGAGAGAGGAAGGAGGGCAAGAGATGGATGGAGAAGCAGTTAAAATGAGGTCAAGAATATTGCACAAGTGGGGGAGTAGGCTGAGCTGTGGAAAGTTAGTTAAAGCAAACCTAAGATGCTTAGTAAGGATTATTTTAGGATTCTGGCGTTTTGTATGGTTAGGTCTTCTTAGAAGGTTTTGGCATTATAGGGGATAGAGGAGGAGGAGGTGAAACAGATGAAATGATCTAGGAAATGTTTGTCATCACTAAGTGGGTGATATGCAAGACGGATAGTAGTATGAAATGAGGGGTGATGGACAGCCAGCCTGAGAGGTATTCAAATCCTTTATGAGTTTGAAAGGGGAGAATGAAGATGAGGATGGTCTATAAGTACATGACAGCAAAGCCACCACCTGCTTTGCTTGAGCCAATTAGGTGATTGATCTAATATCCATCACGTATGAGATCTTCAAAGTCTGACGAAGAGTTGCGGTCTCAGTGTTGAAGAAATTATTGAGGTAACTGCTGTTACTGGCACCATTGGAATTAAGAGGGTAATCATGATGACGTCCTTTCAGGGTCACAAAGGTTTACAGAATACTTGCTCATCTAATCATTGGCCTCTGCAGAACACACACAAGAAATGTCACATGTGGTGAGTGTAACTGCGATTCTATGCAAAAGTGTTTGTAGGAGTTACACAGAAGTTGAAATATTGATGAGCAAAAAGTAAAAGACCATGCAGTGCTTACAGATGAATGAGTACATTGTGTAAGTAGAGTGACGGTGAGGTTAGAGAGATTCAATGGTTTATATAAAGTAGAGAGTGAACAAAATGATTGAGACTCTGAAGTCTACAACTCCTTCCACAAACCTTAATAGTGTGTAACTCATAGACTCGTTTAATGAAAATTGAAATATTTTCAATTCTAATTATTCAAAACAAAATCATTGATGTTACTGATTTATCTGATACTCCTAACAGTTATTGGAAAAGACAATAGGTTTGGCTTGTTTTTGGTTGATATGGGTTTCTGTATGATATGTCTAGATACAATAACAAAATGCTCATAGAAAGGCACCAAAATCAAGATCATGCGATATGCTATGGGAAGCACAGAATAATAGTTTACATGTTTAAGCCTTGCCTCTTAGGAAAGATTGTTTATTACGTTTCTTACGCTAAGCCCCATTTAGAGAGTCTACGACTTTCATCCCACCTAAAGCCCTGGGTGAAAGTCAAAGTGTCTTTAGAATTTTTTTCCGTAGACTCCACGCTAATATCCTGGAGCTGATATGGGCTGGTAGACAACCACGGGTATCCTGGGATATCCTGACATTGCCATTTTCACAAGGAGGGTTGGGGGTCCCTGATTTCCAGTTGTACGCTTGCTGCGCACAAGCACAATACCTACACTATTGGCAGCACCCCACACCCTTTCAGCCACATGTAGCAATAGAGCTAGATAGAGTATCTCACCTCCCGTTGAACGCTGCGATCTATCAAAGGTATAAGCACCCTCACCAAGAAATAGATATGACTGAAGCGCTAAGATGGGCTTGGCAAGGATTGGCAAAAAGGGCATGCCTAAAAGAACTATTCACTCCGTCAATGCCAATAGCGAATAATCCACTCCTCACACCATTACTTGACAAGGCATCTGCGCGACGGGCACAAGCACATCATTTGTTGACAGGGGGAGATTTGTACCCAGATGACACGTTTTTATCATTGCAACAGATGTGCCCGCAGGATTCATATACGGCACTAGATATGCTTTTGTATGATCAATTTAGTGCGGTATGTAAGACTAGATAAGAGGAATTTCCGCAGGCCTCCCCCGACGTTACCAGCACTAGGAAATATTCTCTCTACACCTTCACCCCGCAAACTGATCACTCGCCTTTATGAAATCACACATAAAGGGTCACCGATTACAATAGTAAATTCAAAAACTGAATGGTAGGTGGAAGCGAACATTACTATCACAGATAAACAATGGTTATTCTGTTGTACACAGATGGAACACCTTTCACCAAATTACCGCCTCCGCTTAATGCACTTTAATTATATACACCAAACATCTCGTACACCAATACAATTACATTGGATGGGTCTCCATGCTCACTGACTGCTGGATATGTGGCTCCCAGCAGGCCACCTTTTTTCACCTGGCTTGGGAATGCCGCCCTATTGCACAATATTGGCACACAGTGGTTACCCATATAGTGCATATGATACAACACCCTTTGCCATGCACTCCACTGGTTGCCCTGCTGGGTGTGTTCTTGACTCGCCCAAGGTAACCAGGAAACTCACTGCAATTTTGCTGCTCCTTGCAAAACGGAGGGTAGCGATACATTGGAAGAAGAAGTCGCCCCCCACCGTTACAGATTGGGCCTGGGATGCCACCTACTGCAACAATCAACTGTCATTATACTGGGAGGTAATGCAGAGTAAATCGAAGCCAAAAGACATTTGGGGGCCATTCGAAACCTGGTTACGAACGGTAGAGTTAGACGCTGGCGGCGACAGCTGATGGTTGGGAACCCCTACAAATAATGTATAGTGTGTGTCATGACTTGCAGGTATTACTCCATGCAACAGAGATGTATTGATGTGATGGTGTGTATCATCAGGGTTGCTGATTGGTGTGCGGGGTAGCTGATGCTCTTTCTCTTGTGAGGCATAGCCACTGAATGGTACTTTTCGTTGTACACGATGCTAGGCGGATGTTTATTTAACTGTGTAGCCCATTTTTAGGTCTCGCTCGAGACCTATTGCTGCTGAGTTGGGTCTCAAGGGACGTAGAGCTGGGCACGAGCGCCGATTGCACATGGTGGACGCGCACGCCCAGCTCCTGCCTCACAGCAAGACAGTCTCTCGCCAGCGTGCACACACAGGCACACTCACGCATGCGCACACACATTCCCACGCGCACACACTCCCCCCTCCCTACACGCAGGGCTTACATACACACACAAACGCGCACACACACACACCCTCCCAACTCCACTCACCGGGCACACGCAGGGCTTCCATCACTGGGGGGGCGGGCACCATCAATGTGCCCCAACGCCCCCCCTCACCGGGTTTGTTATACTCCTCTCGCCCTGTTCCTCCCTGTGTCCAGACTCCGCAGCCCGCTCCGTTGTTTCTCCGCCCCTTCCAGACAGTTCGTGCGTGTCACACCTCTCCTTTCACCCGGGCGGATATCCGATTTGCGTGTCAGGCCTCGCTCTCGCTGTTCTAAGCGGCATGTTTAGGGTGATGTCAAGTTCTTTTCGTTTATCATTGGCTCTCGAGAACACGTGACTTAAATACTTACGTGCCCTTATATTGGACTTTATGCTGGGAAATTTGGTTGTTGGGTGCTGATAAAGAAACAGTGTTGTCAGTGCGCGTCTGTTTATTCCAGCCTGCGGTAACTCCATAATTGGGCCCATGTTCCCAATTTGTGAATACACTTTGCGAAATTCCTATTTCTTATTGTGCCATTTGTGTTTCTACCGCGAGTGCCGTCCTGATCGAGCTTATTTATTTATTTATTTATTTTATTTTGGGCTGCACGCTTGCAGGATTTGGAAATGGCCTCTCTCGCCTGGGCGAACTGTCCGGCCTGGCTAGCTGCTGGGCGGAGCCGTCCTCCTGCTGGTGCTGGAGCTCCGGAGGCTGTGGTATCCCTCGCGCCGGCGACCCCCAGGGCCCGTCCCGTTGCCCTTCCTGGGAAAACTGCTCCAGATCAGCCGTGGGGACCCGTTGCAGGTCTTTACCGAGGCAAGTAATCACAAACGCGCTTAAAGCGATTAAATCAGGTAGACCGGTGGGTTTAGTGCGCTGGCTGCAGACATCTATGGGAAACCTGCAGGCATATGTTATTGTCATCCTGTCCATCCACTGCTCCTATTTTAGGAGCTTCCGTTTTCTTTGTCCGTATGCTTTTTTTCTCGTGTTTTCTTTCACTGGTTTGTCTCCCCCACCTGCCCAATCCTGATGCTTCTTTTCCTTCGCAGATCGGCTTTGTTATTCACCTCGTTTAACAGCCCTCGCGACCTTTCTGTTCCGTTGTGTAACTTTGCTCATGGTGTACCATTATTTTTAAAACAAAGTTGAAATAGAAACCGACATCCTGAAATGTAGCAAGGATTTTTTTAAATGACGCTTCACAAGGCCTGTTGTTTATCAAGCCAGGCGACACCAACATGTCCTCTTATTTTTTTTTCTTTAACTTTCATTTAATTTTCACTCTCCCAGCTCACTTGCCATGCCCTTCTCGTTTAAACACATTTGCAAGACAGTGAATCACAACAGAGCAGACTACAGCTCAAGCACACAAAAAGGCCTGGTATTGGGGACTGGGCACGCACCCTGGACATGGCCAGGCCAAGGAGCAGCTAAGGACTCTGGCCTCAGGCAGCCTCTGCTTGGACACTTTGTTTCAGTTTCTTCAACAGTTGCTCCTTGTCTGCGCTTGCCAAAATAATTTCATTCACGAAAAACTTTATTCTTCATTATTGCGCATGAAAGTGCTTTCAAATATGTGAGTTCAGACTACAGTGCAGTGTGCTCGTGCCCAAACATTTCATTTCACCAAAACCTTTTTCTTCGTTTTCGTGTATGAAAGTGCTTTCAAATATGCAAGTTCAGAATACAGCGCATAAGCTTTTATACACGACTTTAAGCCTTGCTGAGCAGAGACTGTGCTGCTATTCAACTAGGCTAAAAGACATGAGCCAACACATTTAAGGGAGAGCCGAGCCAGAGCCAAGCCGAGGGTCTTGCTTGGATCTTAGTGCCGGCGCACAAGCTGAGCCCCTAATATGTGTTATGTATATCATGCGAAAAAACACGTAAAATGTGATAAAGTCTCTTCCAAGTTCAAAAAGTGTATTTCTTGTAACATGTGGTAGCTTTTACATTACAGAAAAATACATTGTATCTGAATAAAAATCCCGTCTGAAGCTTTAGTAAGATTCCTCATCTACACGTCTCTAAATTCATCAGTTCCACAGTGGATCAAAGGTCGAGTACTTATAGGAGAATCGGATGCTATACTGTTCTGTTCTATCACTCTCTGCAGACAGCACTTTAAACCAGCGAGCGCTCTCCCCTTTCATCTTCACTCAAAGGACATGCAAGTTCCCACAACTTAAATCTGTATAAAACAATTGTTATTCAAAGAAACACATTCATTTACATGATTTAATCTTTCCGAAGTGTTCTCTGTGATAAAAACACCATTTGTGGGTCTCTGGGCACTTATTCAATAGGTGCAGTTATCGAATATGTTTATTTATTGCTCTACAATGGATACAAAGCTGGTTCAAATGCACGCAAAGTAAAACTTAATTGAGAATGCAGAGACGAAAGGGGAGGATGCTCGCTGGTTTCTCTTTCCCACCCATTGGACCTCCCTTCCCTTTATTTTTTTCTTCTTTTCTGCCCCCCTGCCATCGCACAATCTAGGACCTTCCAGGCTCTTACTACTATTGTGCTTTGCATGCTACACACTGGGTAAAAGTGAACTTTGGTGCAATGTGCATATTCAAATAGCCTGTGGCCACACACCTCCGTAATTTACTTTCATGCCCACTGATTAGTTAATTAAATACTAATAGTTTTGTGTTTTCCCTCATTACAGCAAATTATAATTAACACCTGGCTACAGTATGAATGCAGCTCATTATAAAAAGAGCCCGGGTGCTTAATTTTGTGACACAGAGTTTATCATGATTATATTGTACACTACTCCGGTGTGGTGGGACTGGCTGACTCACTCCATTGTAGTCTATCAAGATGAACATCCAGACGCCCTGTGCATAGGAACAGCTGCCTGTTCGTTTTCACTACACCCTGGCACCGACTAACTCTCTCTCTATCCCCTCCCACCTCCCTCTTTTCCCCTTTCAACCTTATCGCATCCCTTCAACTCCGATCTTAGCACCTACAAATTCCAAAAGGACAGGCGAGTGCTTACATACACATAAAATGCATATAATCTTTATAGTTTAATATCTACAAGGTTGCTAACAGGACAGTATGCATACAATATTCAGGTAAGTGCTCGCCCATGTGTGCTCTTGCTATTGGCTCGTGCCGTGGTGTAATTGCGGCACTGGGTGGCACTTTACATGTGCACAAATTCCATCTTTCCTCTTTCTTTTACAAACACTACTCCTACCACCCTTGTTTTCCACTGTTTTCTGTCCACCCCCTTTCCTTCCTATCAATCTATCGCCCTCACTTTAGCTATTGCCCTCACTAGATCTATTGCCCTCAATCTAGCGCCCTCACTCTATCTATCGCCCCTCACTCTATCGCCCTCACTCTATCTATCTATCGCCCCTCACTCTATCGCCCTCACTCTGTCTATCGCCCTCACTCTATCTATCGCCTTCACTCTATCTATTGCCCTCACTCTATCTGTCCATCTAACTATCGCACTCTATCTATCTATCTATCGCACTTAATCTATCTATTGCCATCACTCTATCTATCTATTTATCTATCTATCAATCAATCGCCCTCACTCTATCTATCTGTCTATCTAACTATCACCCTCACTCTATCTATCTATCGCCCTCACTCTATCCATTTATCTACCGCCCTCACTCTGTCTATCGCCCCCCCTCTATCTATCTATTGCCCTCCCTCTATCTATCTTTGCCCTCACTCTATCTATCTATTGCATCACCACAGCATCACTCAGCACCACCACTGAATCACTCAGGGGCACTACAACATCACTCAGGGGCACCACAACATCACTATGCGCTACCACAGCATCACTGACCGCCACAGCATCACTCGTCGCCACCACATTACTCAGCGTCACCACAGCATCAATCTATGCAACCATTCAACAACAAATGGTTCAAATATGTTCTCTCAATGTTTCAAGCTTTATTACAATTGTCACAAAAACATGTTAATATATCACTTCTGTTCTTGGATTTTCGTCAAAATAAAATACACTGAACATAATCTTCACAAAAGTTATTTACAAAAGTTAAAGCTATTGCCATACATTACAATAACTTTTATTTAAGTATTAATTGTTAAAAAAAAATTAAAAGCCATTGTTATTTGTAATATCAATACATCTAAGTCACGTAAAGTACAACACATATTGCATTTCAAATGCTATAGGTGTACATTTGCGAAAGTTAAAACTATTGGCATTGTAAATGACAAAGCTATTATTTTTGCTATTTTCAAAACCAACACATAAATAAAATATTTGTCAGTTCCAATGCCAATAGCTCAAACTTTCCTAATGCGAGACCTATTCCATTGCAAATGCTTGTTTAAAGTGTCTTTAGAATTAGGGAATTTTTGTTATGTGTATATTTTCGCATATTTCACAGGCACATGCCTATATTACAGTTTTTAGAATGCAGGTAATGTAGAACACAGTAATAGCTAATCTTATTTGAAGCAAGATTGCAAGTTGGAAAAAGCTGTGTGGCAATATCCAAGTTAAAGATTCACTTGATCAAATGATGTCTTTTGGTTCATGCCGCTTGCTCTGAGATTTTTAGAAAATGATTCTGAAAAGATGTCGTGGCTTCTCAAAACTAAGTTTCTTTTTATTCCTGTAAACAATTAACATGGGAAAAAAAGCTGAGCGATGATTAGGAGTAGCAAAATCGCTCTACATTTCCTGTTGCAGCATTTAATAAGGTTTTGAGTCGTTTCACCATAACCAAAAATGTGTGATTGACCAAAAATAGGTTCCAATGATTTATCACCCCTCCCAAACATTCATTCCTTGGTGCAAACAAAAAGCAGTACACGCCAGACAAAGTTCAAAATATTATAGCGATCATGTGTTTTTTGTCACACCAGTGTTTCCAAAACACGTTTTTCCAATATACTGAGCACTCCTGCCCCGAGGTAAATATGTCAACTTGCCTGTTGCACGGAAAATTCTTTCTATAATATGTTGTCGGCCATCGCCTCTGAAGAGTAAACAGAATGACATCGCACACTTCTAGAGTGGCTTTTCTTCATTCATATCATAAACCATCACAAGGCTGTCATGTGCTGCAGGGGCATGCAAAATGCAAATATTATATGAACATATTCTCTTGCTGTTCAGTGGCAAACACCAGTCCTACACAGAACATTATCTTAGAAATATTTGCTTTTCACAAAAAATATATTTTTAATTTCAACCAACAAAATATAGTCTTGCCTTTTCATTAGAACTCTGCAGAGAGTATTCGTAGTGCTTCCAAAAATGAAATATTAGTGTTTTCTGAGCCATTGCAGTTGGGAGGTAGCAGAGGGCCAATATGTAGAGAAGAGTGAGAGCCCATGGGCCACCTTTGTCAGGAGGGGGGAACGATGATCTTCCCCCATGATTAAGCCATGCGATTCTCCTGTACGTCGCCCCCGCTGTCCCAGCGGAGGGTCACTACGTTAGCTGTTGCCCACAGCATTCCCCCACCCACACCCATGTGGTAACCACAACCCTGCGTGATGACCCGCCCACCCCACCATCATTTTCCTTCGTCCTTCACGTGCTGCTATCACCACCGAACCCGCTGTTTATATTGTAAAACCCTAAAAAAATATATATTTAAAGGTCAGGATATTTTGTAAACAGGCATTGGCAAAGCTGTGAAACATGGCTTAAAATACAGAAAATAATAGAGCTAGGACGCAGCCAGCATTGGCCATGTCATAATGCTTTTATTTCCTTACTTTCACCCATGTAGCAAAGCAGCGCAGTAGCGGATGAGTAAAATGTCTAAAAACACCGAAAAAGCTCATACATCTTTCACGGGCAAAACCTGTTGGCTTTGCTAATGTTTGTTATTTTTTCCCCTATCTGTCTCTCTTGAAACTGTACATGTTACGATGAAATGAAACCCAATGTGGAAAGATTTATGCGCATGCCGAGTTAATGAAGTACTGGGATTGCCACATGTTACAGGTGGTGTGAAAGGTTTCCTGTGTTGCGCTCTGCCCGGATTCTGCTCTGTAGAGGGCACTAAGTCACCGGGCGAAGCAGAGACACCAGGCCAATGTCTGTATCTGCTTCTGGAAGGTAACCTTGGAAGACAACAGTGGGTAATAACTGTGTATTGAAAGAAAAGTGTTCAACCTGTCAGCCTTAGTGTGGTCTTCCCTTAAACCTTTTGCCTTCCTTCTCTATGTTTGCTGGTCTCGTTTAGGCAGACCTTAGGACTCTGCTCACTTTACCACTGCTAACCAGTGCTAAAGTACATGTGCTTACTCCCTAAAACATGGTAATATTGACTTATCCTCATTTGGCATAATTAATTTCCCTCTATGCACCTAGTAAGGTGGCCTTACATGTGCCCAGGGCCTGAAAATGAAAGGCTACTAAGGGGACTGCAGGACTGATTGTGCCACCCACTTAAGTGGCCCTTTAAACATGGCTCGGGCCTGCCATTGCAGCCTGTGTGTGTGCAGTTTTAACTGTTATTTTGACTGGGCAAAGTAAACCTTTGCCAGGCCCAATCCTTCCTTTTTTATTCATACAATTCACCCCCAGGGTAGGCCCTGGACTGCCTAGAGGGCAGGGTGCAATGTTTTTAAAAAGTAGGGCATGTAGTTTTAACTTTTACATGCCCTGGTAGTGAAAACCTCATACACATTTTTTTCACTACTGCGAGGCCTACCTCTCCCGTAGGATAACATGGGGTTACCTTATTACATTTAATATGCTGTACCTTCCAAATAGGAGCAAGTTGGCATGTACCTGCCTTTTAATGCCTGTAGCCTGTACCTGGGTCATATGATAGGGTGTGGCAGACAATTGAGCTCAGTATATTCGTTCTAGACAGCCACACACAATAGGGAGGTTAGGTATGCCTGGATGGGCCATCACTGATAGAATGGGAGAGAGGAGCTGGACACAGCCCCACTTACACCTAAAATAGGTATGGTCCTGCATCCTTACAAAGGGCGGCATACCCCCTGTAGTTAGTCTGGAGCCAGGACAGGGAAGTCAGGATTCCTGGGGACTTCAAAGGGAAAACTCTTGAAGCTTCTCCCCCACTTCAAAGGCACAACTGGATATAGATACTGGACCTCAGACACCAACTCTTCAAAACAGTTCTGGACCTGTGGATACTATGCCAGGAAGAAGGACTGCTGTGCTGCTGAAGGACTACCACTCTGCTGGACCGCTGCCCTGTTGGACTACTGCCTTGCTGTACTGACCTGCTCCCTACTGCCCTCTTGTCTGGGTAAGAAGGACTGGACCTGTACCTCTTGAATCCAGAATCCTAGAGTGACTCTAACGGCTAGGAGGCTGGGCTCCTGACTTGAGCCTCAGGTACAGAAGGCTTCAACAACCTTGACTCAGCCGCTAGACTCTGCCATCTGTAATTCTATCCTGCCAAATGATTCCACCAAAGTACTGGACCCTTGGAAGTGGGCCTCAGGTGCTCTGCCACCCTCTAAGGACCCAGTGCTCTGCCATCCTCTGAGGACCCCGGTGGAACATATGCACCTCCTCTGCTGCGCAGTGCAAACCTGAGGAGTACCGACGCATTGCTGCTACTGCGTGGATCGGAACTGCTGCAAAGACATGCATCGATTCACAGCCCATCCCTTCATCGGAAATGCCACTGCGCAACGCATCCCCGGCCCAGGCCATTGCATCTTTCGTCAATGACAACCTCAATGGCCAAGCTAGGCTCGGCATCGTAACTACTCGGAACTGATGCATCGCCCTGACTGCGCTACACATCGATACTGGAATTCGCATTGCAACAAATCATTGATGGGATCTGTTCCTTGACGACGAATCAGGACCTTACACCGCAGACGGACAGAACCTCTGACCCGACCCATCGCTTCAGCTGTGCAATATATCTTAGAAGAGGATTCTCGCAATGCTCCGCAAACTAGGCTTTAAGGTTCTATGTCCAGCTGACCTAACTGAGTCTCTGTACCCAACCCTTGCGCCATTGCAGTAGAACTGAAATTGTGGCTTTGTTCGGGTCTGGGGCAACCAGATATCTACAGTTGGCCCTTTATGCCTTTTAGCGCTAGTTTTACAAAAATCTTGTCTTGACTGAAGTTGACAACATGACCAAACACATTGAATTCTCCAACTGGGGAGAAATTACAATTGAAAACTACGAGATTCTAAATCAAATTATTGATGAATTTGAAGAGGATATAATCAAACGGAAAAATCGTAAATTCCGCTGTGTTCAAATTGATTATCAATTCAGAAGGGTATATACATTTGCAAAAAAATACGAAGCGAAACCCTCAATTAACCCAAACAAGGAACAGAGCCCTCAAACATATGCAGCCTCATCCAGTTCAGACGTAGAGTCACCTGCACTGAATCCAGAAAGTGACAACACCAGATGCAAGGTAAATTTTTTCGAGAAGGTACGTAAATACAGGCGAGGTATAAAGACAACAAATGACACAACTACCACAACGTCGGAAAGCTTGCCACAATACAGACGACCACCCAATTCGACTCCAGGGGTAACGACCAGGTCAAGGAAAAAGGAAGTAGACAAAAGACCAGCACAACAGTGAACCTAGTTAAAAATCTATCAACTATGACCTTATCCAATCAAGAACTGAGTATCCTCAACAAAGGCTTATCTTTTTGCCCAACAGCTGTATGGAATCCTACACAAACACAAATAGATCTCTTTAAATTCACAAGAAAACTGAAACTCAACGTGTTCTTTGCAGATTGTCCCAATAGACGGCGGGAACCACCACAATCAGTGATCTCTAACATGTCTATTTAAGACCTCACCACTGTGGATTTACTAACCAACCTTAATGAGCAAGGGATCACTGAAATAATATCGAGGGACAAAATATCGACTTGCCAAAATATCGTGGACAAAATATCGACAGTCAAAATATCGAGTTTGTATCTACAAACAGGTAAGTACAAAAATATCGAGTACAAAATATCGTTAACAATAATATAGATGTAAAAAATATCGACTTTATTAAAAACAGTGTTAAATTAAATTAATATTAAATTTTAATTACTAAAATATACTTAAAACGACTTAAATTAAATTATAATAATTAAATAATAAATGAAAATAATAAAAATAATTTTTTACAATCTTATTTGTTGACCCTGAACCCTAAAAATACCCCTTTACCCAAAAACCCAAAACTGACCCTGAACCCTAAAAATACCCCTTTACCCAAAAACCCAAAACTGACCCTGAACCCTAAAAATACCCCTTTACCCAAAAACTGAAAACTGACCCTGAACCCTAAAAATGCCCCTTTACCCAAAAACTGAAAACTGACCCTGAACCCTAAAAAAAAACCTTTACCCATGAACTGAAAACTGACCCTGAACCCTAAAAATACCCCTTTACCCATGAACTGAAAACTGACCCTGAACCCTAAAAATACCCCTTTACCCATGAACTGAAAACTGACCCTGAACCCTAAAAATACCCCTTTACCCTAAAACTGAAAACTGACCCTGAACCCTAAAAATGCCCCTTTACCCAAAAACTGAAAACTGACCCTGAACCCTAAAAATGCTCCTTTACCCAAAATTTATCAATATTATTTAATTACCAATTAATTATTAATTAACAATAACAATAAAGTAAATATATTAGAACATTAGCTGTAATTATTTTAATAATTAATATTATTTTTTCCAAATTAATTGCTTAAAAATAACACAAAATTATATATATTAAAAATGTACTCTAATTAATGTAATTAACTAATTACAATTAATTAATTAACAATTATTTACTAATACAAAATATGTTCAAAATTATATTAATTAATTAACTAATTAATATTAATTAATTATCAATTAATTATTAATTAAAAATATTAACAAACATATATTAATTAATTAATTATTATTAAATTACTTCCCACCCTATTCCCCTATAAACCCACAACCCGCTACAGAATTACATTACGCAATTATTATAAAAACAAAATTCATTTAATAAAATATTTTATAACATTAATACACACTATTCACACATATTATTACATAAAAATACACTATAAAATATTATATATTATTAAAAAATCGATATTTTTGCTATCTATATTTTATACAGTCGATATTACTTCACTTACCTGAAAAACGATATTTTTGTAGTCGATATTATGTCCAGTCGATATTTTGTCCAGTCTATATTTAAAACTCGATATTATGTCCAGTCGATATTTTGGAGTCGATATTTTGTCTCTATACCATGAGCAAGAATTAGACCCAGAAACCAGAAACCAAACAGCCATGGAACTGGGTATCGACACTCATCATTCCATAAATAGAGGCCTGATAAAAAGATCAACCTTTAATCCTCAACTACCAGCTGGCAACAACCTGGCAACAACCTAGATGCCTTCCAAAGTGCGGTCATCAATGACTTAGAGAGGGAATACTCTAAATACCAGAAAAAGTCGACATACCTACCACAGAACATAACCAAGGAAGAAAGGACAGCAATAAAAACATTGCAAGGGAGACAAGATCTGATCCTTAAGGAAGCAGACAAAGGGGGCAACCCCGTGGTCCTACACATCGATGAGTACATCAAGGAAGCAGAGCGCCAACTGGCAGATAGAACATGTTACCAACTACTGTCACAGGATCCTACCCCATCTATCCTCTGCCAAATCAAAGAGAAAATTGAGAAATGATGTTGACTGGAACTTCTATCCTATGAAGAGAAAACTTTTTTTTTATAGAACACCCAACAACGCCCACATTCTATCTGCTGCCCAAAAAACAGCAACTCCGGGCAGACCAATAATAGCTGGGATAAATTCACCATGCTCCAAACTAGGATAATTTGTGGATAAAAAACTGCAGGTCATTATGAAAGACATTCTGTCATTTGTGTAGAATTCCAAAGACATACTCTTAAAATTGCAAGACATCCCCTGGGAACCCGATTTTGTACTAGTATGTATCGACATTGTCAGCCTATACACTTCAATTCAACACCAGGATGGACTACGAGCAACAAAATAATCGCTCTGGACCCAACCTGCACATTTTTGGGAAAAAATAAGAAGATTCTAGAAATGCTGGAATTCTGTCTAGAAAATAATGCTTTCAGTTTCAACGGGCAACTGAACGAACAAACATGTGATACTGCGATGGGGGCCAAATTTGCACCTCCCTACGCCTGTATCCTGATGAGCCATGTAGAAAGATACTGGCTATGGGACCCTGACTTCGCCATCTTCACCTCCCACGTTATAATGTGGTGAAGGTACATAGACGATATTCTATTTGGCCAAAGCCCGGTGGAGCTACCTGTTAGCTATAGAGGAGATGGGTTTTGGGACTTCCCCCTCGGCCGTCACCTACCCAGCCGGTCTTTCTGCCGTATCTCCCTCCCACCCTTGTTTTTTCTGTGAACCTCTTCCGTCAACACTTGAGATTGAACTACTTTGTCTGATGCCCGATGGAGCTACCTGGTTTAGCTATATGGGAGATGGGTCGTGGATTCCCTCCTTGGAAGTCACCTACCAAGGAGGTCTTTAGACAGACCTCCTTTCGTCTCTACAGTTGTCTCTTCCCTTATCTTCACTTTCTCACCTCCACTACCCCCAACTTCTTTTCTCTCTCGTTTCTCTACTCTCCTAATGTAATGCTGATTGTTTGATGTAATATGTAATGGTTGGTCTTTTCCTGTCATATTGTTGAGCCACATTGTTGCACTTCCTTTCGTCCCTCCTGTCGTCTCCTCCCGCATCCTCCCTCTATTTATCTCTCTCCTTCTCCCGTCTCTCAATATATTGAGACGGAACTTTTTTGTCTGATGCCCGATGGAGCTACCTGGTTTAGCTATAGGGGAGATGGCCGTGGATTTCCTCCTTGGTCATCACCTACCCAGTCGGTCTTTAGACAGATTTCTTTTCGTCTCTCCGTATTGTCTCTTCCCTTATCACCCTTTCTCACCTCCCCTGCCCCCTCCACTACTTTTCTCTCTCCTCTCCTAATTGTACTGCCTATTTTTTTGGATTTATTGTGTAATTGTTGAACTTTTTCTGTTACATTGTTTATTCTCATGTAAAGCGCTCTGATACCTCCGGGTCTAGCCAGCGCTATATAAAACTCTTTAAATAAATAAATAAATAAACATACCTCTACTACAAACATTCCTCAACAATCTGGACAAGAACCCCAGGGGAATCAGGACCTCCTCCAACTATTCACGAAAAGAAATACATTTCTTGGATTTAACATTGTACGTCAAAGACAATACTATACACAGTAAATTACATAGGAAGGAAACAGCTGTGAATTCCATCTTAAGAGCTGATAGCTGCCATGATACCCACAACATTAAGAACATACCAGAGGGAGAACTGTTACGAGCCCGCAGGAACTGCAGTGAGGAGCAAGTATTCTAGGACAAGGGGATGGAGGTGATATCTCGACTGGAATAGCGAGGATACAACCGCAGCACCCTGGAAAATACCCTGACAACAGTCTCCAAAATGGAAAGGAAAAGTACTCTGCAACCCAAAAAGATCAAGGAGGGAAATACAGGAATCTGTTTCATCACCAGTTATCACAATGGACACCGAAATATAAGAAAAATCTTGAAACGCCACTGGCATCTTCTCCAACACACCCCAAGCCTCAGTGAACATCTCAATGAGTACCTAGCAAAGACTTTCCGAAGAGCCACAAATCTAAAAAGAATGCTGTGTCGCTCTGAGTTTACTGATAATTGGAAACAAAAATCCACATTTCTAGACAGACCAGCGGGATTCCATATCTGCCGCAACTGTATATGTAAACTCAGCATAAACAAAACTACTAAAGTGCCAATGCAACAAGGGAAAATATTCACCATCAAAGAGTGTGTATTGATTGTAACAGTAAATTAGTAATTTACGGTATACTTTGTCCATGCAACAAAGCCTATATTGGAAGCTCCATCCGGTCATTACGAACCCGCAACCAAGAACACTACAGAAACATCCATAAGTACAGCACAGACCACCCACTGACAGAACATTTTCATCAGGAACAACCACAGAAGAAAGAGTTCTAGTTCTTCGGTGTAGAACTAATACACCAGACTAAACGATGAGGCAACCGGGAACTCAGATTAAGGAGAAGGGAAAGTGAACTTAACCTCTCCTTTAATACAGTGAAACTGGGCCTGAATAAAGATGCCGAAATGCATGTTTGGTTAGGCGATGAGTGAGTCCGACGAATTTCTGCTCATCACCCGTCCAACTAATGCTGCTATATATAAGAAAAATGAATCACTATAGATGGATTGAACAACCCTAGTGATAACATCCTATTATATAATGCCACATTATGTTAGCCAATAATGATGACATGTGGTAAATACATCCTGTTGCAACAACACGCATGGTTAAAAAAATGCAGGACTATGTATGACTGCCTGAATTATAACATATGCAATACTTTTATGTGTATATCCTCATATTCACCCTCTCTTGATATCTCCTCCTGTCTCTCCCCTCTTGTTTCTTTCTTCTTTCTTTGACCCTCTGTGCAATCTGCACGGCCAATTTTCCCCACTGCAACAAATATATATATATATACTTATTACCTCCAAAAAATTGCTATCTATCTTGTCAAATCGGGTTGATAAGTCCCTCTCTTAATATTTTCCGCTAAGAAGAGGAAATTCTCAATGGCATAGGATTTATACTCATTTCCATAGAAGTAATTTCACCTGGTATTTACAATAACCGTGGGGCCAACACCATTCCAAGAGGGCACCCACGGAGTCTGTTTCCACACGAGAGGGAGCAGATCCCCATCTGACCCGGACGTATTTTCCACGTAGTAACTTTATGTGTGGGCTCTTGCAATTGCGAGGCTGATGTTGCCATTTGCAGAGACTGATTACACATTGGCATTGATGCCCGCACTGAAAGGTAAGCATTGCACAGATTCTACAGGGACCCCGACCTACGTGCCAATAAGGCTGCGCTCGATTAGAGTGTAATCTATACTTCTTGTTATTTTACATTAAGAATTTCGATTGCATTTGGCCAGGACGAGTATTGGCCCATCTAATTACACTACGGTAAGCTCTTAATACCACCCACGACATGACGGGCCTCACTGCGCCTACTGTGATTAACCCACCGAACACAACCTTGAATTATTTCACCAGAGACCCCGGTCTCATTCTTTTTAAATCACGCTACTATCATAAATCACGCCGCAATCCACTTAGACCCATAATATACACCGAAGCTTAAGCCTTAGACCTAGTCATTGTTGTTATTAATTACACATCATAGCCCACCAGATCCTAATATCTCCATGCTGACATATCAGAATTCTTCTTACTTTCTTTCCTTTTTTTCCCCTTCCTTCATCGTCTTCTGGACCGGTTTCCCTACGAATGCATGTAAATATACCCGCAATTTTATTTGTTTTTGTTGATAATAGATGTGATCTTGCAATGTATCTATTATTCTTGACATGCCTGCTGATAACATTTTTACGCGTTTACATTTGCGATTCAAAACCTGATGTTGTATGACCATATTGTGTTTCTTTTTACTGATTACTGAACTCTTCCATTATTCCCTTATATGGATCATGACCTATTTGCCATAATGAAATTGCGCTTCTCACACATTTACGTTTGGCACAATTAATGGGACGATATTACCTTAACTTATGATGGCCTTGCCCACCATCGATGACACATGACTTATCTTCAACAAAACTGGTCTATATATATGTACATATTAATGTTTTTTGTATTGTACTACACTGTACATACTGCACTTTCTTGGTACATATTAACGTTTTTTGTATTATGCTACACTGTAAGTGCTGCATTTTCTTGGAATACATTCATGTATGTTTAATGTTTCTTCCGTCAACCCACACTGACTCAACTTCAGTACCTCTCTATAAATACTCACACAGCCCTGATGAAGCCCCAGGCCAGATGGCCATGTAAGGGGCCGAAACACGTGTTGGCTGCCTTTTTCAAATAATTCTCCTATAAAGGAGCCCTTTCTCCTGTATATAAAACACTGCAAACAAAAAGCAGAGTCTGGGATTTTTTTCCACGATCAAAACTACGATTAATTATATTTGTCCTGACCTACCTTGGAATCTTCTCTTTCACCAGTGGGATGGGGTCACCCACTGTCAAGGACAAATATCTGCTGTGTATTTAACTCAATAATATGGCCAGTAAGGGATTGGGACCGCTTTACTCCCCCTTCTAACTTTCGATGCCTTGCTGTACTGACCTGCTCCCTACTGCCCTCTTGTCTGGGTAAGACGGACTGGACCTGTATTCCTGAATCCAGAACCCTAGAGTGCTCTAACGGCAAGGAGGCTGGGCTCCTGACTTGAGCCTCAGGTACAGAAGGCTTCAACAACCTTGACTCAGCCGCTGGACTCTGCCATCTGTGATTCTATCCTGCCAAATGATTCCAACTCAGTCCTGGACCCTTGGAAGTGGGCCTAAGGTGCTCTGCCACCCTCTGAGGACCCAGTGCTCTGCCAGCCTCTGAGGACCCCGGTGGAACAGATGCACCTCCTCTGCTGTGCAGTGCAAACCTGAGGAGAACCAACTCATTGCTGCTACTGCGTGGATTAGAACTGCTGCAAAGACATGCATCAATTCACAGCCCATCCCTTCATCGGAAATGCCACTGCGCAGGCCCTTGCATCCTTCATCAATGACAACCTCAATGGCGAAGCTAGACTCGGCATCGTAACTACAAGGAACTGTGTGCATCACCCTGACTGCCCTACACATCGATACTGGACTTCGCATTGCAACCCCTCATCGATGGGATCTGATCCTCGACGACGAATCAGGACCTTACACCGCAGACTGACAGAACCTCTGACCTGATGCATCGCTACAGCTGTGCAATATATCTTCGAAGAGGATTCTTCCAATGCTCTGCAAACTAGGTTTTAAGGTACTATTACCAGCTGACCAAACTGAGTCTCTGTACCCAACCCTTACGCCATCGCAGTAGACCTGAAATTGCGACTTTGTTCTGGTCTGGGGCAACCAGATATCCACAGTTGGCTCTTTACGCCTTTTGGTGCTAGTTTTACAAAGGAAAATGCTACTTACCAGTATGCATCTGTTCTTGGCATGTAGAGCTGCAGAGTTACACAATATGGATAGATGGCCACCTAGTGTTGGGCCCGGATGTTTGCAGTTTGTTTTGTTGTAGAAAAGTCTTTTGGAGTCACAGGATAGGTGACTCCTCCTTAGGATGATACTGCGCATGGGCATCGGCTCCATTCCCAGATTGTTTTTCGCCATTAGGGAAGTGATGGAGCTGTACAAGAAGTAGTGATGTCCATGTAATTTGTATCTAATTAAGATAATACTGGAACAGATAAAGGTAGCCGGGCAGGCGTGTGTAACTCTGCAGCTCTACATGCCAAGAACAGATGCATACTGGTAAGTAGCATTTTCTGTTCGAGGCATATGAGCTGTAGATTACACACTATGCAAAGATTGTATAGCAGTACCCACACCTAGCGGCGACCACCCGTATCTGTTGCAGTTGTTTGATACAGTGTTTTTAATACAGCCTGGCCCACAGTGGCTTGTTGTTTAGTTTGCACATCTACACAATAATGCTTTGTGAATGTGTGCGGTGTAAGCCATGTAGCTGCTCTGCATATGTCATCTAAGGGGATGTTCCCTGAGAATGCCCTTGAAGCCCCTATCTTTCTTGTTGAGTGGGCTTTTGGAGGAATTGTTAACGTGCATTTTGCTTTTTGGCAACAAATTTGTATGCATTGAACTATCCAGCTGGCGATCCCTGATTTTGATATAGGGTAGTCTTTATGTGGCGACGAAAAAGACACAAAAAGTTGTTTTGTTTTACGAAACGATTGTGTTCTTTCGATATAGTACAGCAGTGCTCTTTTAACGTCTAAGGTGTAGAGCCCTTTCTGCGACAGTTTGAGGCTGCGAGAAGAATACGGACAGCTCAACCGATTGATTTAGATGGAATGGTGAAATGACTTCAGGCAGGAATTTAGGATTAGTACGAAGAACCACTTTGTTATGATGCATTTGCAAAAAGAGTTCTTGAATGGTAAATGCTTGTTGTTCACTAACCCTTCTAAGAGAAGTAATTGCTACCAGGAAAGCTACTTTCCAAGTTAGGAATTGCAATTCACATTTATGAATGGTTCAAAGGGAGGACCCATTAACCTTGTAAGAACAATGTTCGGGTTCCACACTGGCGCTGGTGGCGTTCTGGGAGGAATTATTCTTTTAAGTCCTTCCATGAAAGCTTTAATAGCTGGTACTCTAAAAAGAGACAGATGTTGTCTGTTTTGTAAGTATGCTGCAATGGCAGCAAGGTGTAGTCTGATAGACGTATAGGCGAAGTTACACTTTTGAAGGTGTAATAGATATCCTATGATGTGTTGGATAGACATGTCTAAGGGATCAATTTGGTTGTTTTGGCAGTATATGACAAAGCGTTTCCACTTAGCAGCATAACATGCTCTGGTAGTGGGACGTCTAGCTTCTTTAATGATGTTCATGCATTCTGGAGGAAGGTTGAGGTAACCAAACTCTATGACCTCAGGAGCCAGATCGCTAGGATGAGCTGAGCTGGGTCCGAGTGTCTGATCTCTCCATGGTTCTGCGTTAATAGGCGTGGAGATAGATTTAGTTTTTGATGTGGCACCACAGACATTTAGAGCAGCGTGGTGTACCATGGTTGTCTGACCCAAGTTGGAGCGACTAGAATGTCAGAAAATGTTGTTGTAATTTGCGCACCACTAGCGGAAGTAGTGGGAGAGGAGGAAAAGCGTACGCAAATAGTCTTGACCAGTTCATCCATATCGCATTGCCCTTGGACAATGGGGGTGGGTATCTAGCGGCAAAGTTTGGGCATTTTGCGTTTTCGTAGGTGGCAAAGAGGTTTATCTGAGGTTGTCCCCACATTTCGAAGGACGGATGATGAACTTGTGGGGGAAGTTCCCACTCGTGGATCTGCTGTGTTTGTCAACTTAGCAGATCTGCGATAGTGTTTTGTACTCCTGGGACGTGTTGGGCTAAGAGGAAGATTTTTAGCGGTATAGCCCATCTCCATATCTGCTGTGCTAACAGAGAGCTGCAGAGAGTGTCCCCCCCTTGTTTGTTTATGTAGTACATAGCTGTCATATTGTCTGTGCGGACTAAGACAGCCTTGCCTGACACTTGAGTTTGAAATGCTTTCAGAGCTAGAAACACGGCTAGCAACTCCAAATGATTGATATGGAGTAACTTGTGTTGCGGTGTCCACCTGCCCTGCATGGTGTGATGCAGTAGATGGGCTCCCCAGCCGGAGAGCGATGCGTCCGCTGTCATGACTATTTGGGGAACTGGCTCTAGAAATGGTCGTGCCTTGGAAAGGTTTTTGGTGTTCCACCATTGCAGAGAACTATGAGTCTGACCGTCTACCAACACTAGGTCTGCTAAGTGACCTTGAGCCTTTTTCCATTGGCGTGCTAGGCACTCTTGAAGTGGACGCATTTGCAATCTTGCGTGAGGTACTACAGATATGCAAGATGCCATCATTCCTATGAGTTGCATGAACGCTCGAGCTGGTAGCGAGTGTTGTGGTTCGAATTTTGTTAGGAGAGTTTGTACACTTGTTATCCTGGCTGGAGAGGGATAAGCTAGTGTTAATTGGGTCTTTATTGTAGCACCGAGATATGTTGTATGTGCGAGGGGTGCAGGTGCGATTTGACGTGATTTACCGTGAATCCCAAGTTGTGAAGCAGTTGAACAGTAGCTTGAGTGTTTTGCACACACTGTCTGTATGAGCTGGCTTTTATGAGCCAGTCGACCAGATATGGGAAGATGTGAATGTGCTGTCTTCGTAGGTGTGCTGCTTCTACTGCTAGGCATTTGGTAAACACCCTTGGCGCTGTTGTGACTCCGAATGGGAGCACTTTGAACAGGTAGTGTTGTCCGTCTAGCACAAATCTGAGATATTTTTGTGTGCTGCGTGGATGGGAATATGGAAGTAGGCATCCTTGAGATCTACAGTGGCAAGGAAGTCGTTTAATACCAGTAATGGGAGGACCTGTTGTAGTGTGACCATATGAAAATGATCCGACTGTATGTAAATGTTTAGAGGTCTGAGGTCTAAGATGGGTCTTAGAGATCCGTCCTTCTTTGGTATTAGGTAATATAGGGAATATACTCCTTTCTTTTTCTGATGCTCTAGAAATATTTCTATAGCAGTTTTCTGCAGGAGGGATATTACCTCCTATCTGAGCAATGTTAAATGTTCCTGTGACATTGGACGTTGCTTGGGGGTATGTTTGGGGGGTAGATGTTAGTTCCAGACAATAACCTGATTGAATTATTTCGAGCACCCACCTGTCTAATGTGATGTTTTCCCAGGCTGGCAGGTACTGTTGAAGTCTTCCCCCGACAGGAGTGGGATGAGGCGTGTGAAGGGGAAGGGAGTTGTTATTTTTGCCTCTGCTTTCGTTATTGTTACCCCTGTACCCAACCCTTTGGTAGCCTTTACTGTAGGTACACTGTGTAGGGACTTTGTACGAGGTAGAAGCTGTGTCTGAAGTATATCCCATGGTGGCACCTCGATAGTTTGAGCGACGAAATGAAGGTCTGGGAGCCTGCGACTGCAGGGCTCCCATAGATTTGGCGGTGTCTGTATCTTTTTTCATTTTTTCTAATGATACATCTACCTCGGGTCCAAATAGATGTTGTTCATCGAAGGGTTGGTTAAGAATGGCGCTTTGTACCAAGGGTTTGAACCCTGATATGCACAGCCAGGCTTGTCTGCGTGGCAAGACTCTGGTGTTAACTGCCCTAGAGGCCGTGTCTGCTGCATCAAGGGCATACCAAATAGAGGTGTTTGTGATTTTTTTCCCCTCCTAAATGAGCTTGTTTGCTCTATCCTTGTACCTGTAAGGGAGGTGCCTCATTAGTGACTCTAGCTCATCGTAATGTCCCCTGTCATATCTGGCTAGCAGTGCCTGTGTATTGGCGATACGCCACATGTTTGCTGCTTGAGACGCTGTTCTTTTGCCTGATGCGTCAAGTAGCTTAGACTTTTTATCTGGTGGTGCAGCCTCACCGGATGTTTGTGAGTTTGCTCTATTGCATGCGTTGGAAACTACAAGTGAGTCTAGTGATACTGGGCCTTTAATATATACTGGGTCTGATGGGGCAGCTTTATATTTTTTCTCAGCCGAGGGTTAATGACCCGAGTTCTGACTGGGTCTTGGAAGACTTCAGGAGCATGCTTGATCACTCCTTTGAGCATGGGCAAGATGGATGAAGACCTTTGTGCATTATCGAATGTATCCATCAGGAAGTCTTCCTCAACAGGGTCTGTTTAAATATCTACCACATGATAATGTGCTGTCCTGTGAATTAATTAATTAAACCCTATAGTGTCTTCTGGTGGGGAAGGCCTTGAGGGGTATATGTCATCCTGAGGGACATTTGGGACATCTGGGTGGTATAATTGTCCCACAGTTCTGGGGATCCTGTGGGCGTTGTTGGATCAGGTGTGTTACCCCCCCATATCGTCAGAGCTATAATCCCTGTGTGGTGTGATAAGGGATGCTGGAGAATGCTGTGGTGGTGGTGATGGTACAGGTGAGATAGAAGGGGAAGGTAGCCATGTCCTTCTTCTTTGAATGTGGAGCTGGAGTGTCCAGTGGTCGCTTTTTTGGAGCCAAAACTAGGTGTCCAGTGACTGGGTCCTTAGCCAGAGTCTTTTGAGCAGAGTCTGGGTAGGATAAATCCACTGCAGGGGATTGATCTTTTGATGTGGAGGAAGTCTTGTGCACCGAGATGGATTGTTTTGGTTTCTTGGCAATGTCTTTCACTGGGGAGGCCCGTCTTTTTCGGCTCCAAAGCTTTTTTCGGTTCCGGTGCGGTTTTTAGATCCGATGACCTTTTCGGATCCGAAGATTTTTTCGGTTCTGGTGGTGTCTTGGAATCCGAAGCGGGCTTGCTTGGTTACACCCTGGGTTTCGGTGCCGAAGGAGTAGTGGTGTGCTTCGGTGCCGATGGCTGGATGTCGGGCTGTTGTCTTTTTCGGTGCCGATGTGTGTGCGCCGAGCTCGAGTCAAGTCGCCTGATGGCTTGGTTAGCTTCTTAGCCGGGCCTGAAGGTGGGGCAGTAGTAGCAGTTTGAAGGTGTGCACCTGAGCTGGAGGGCGAGGGTGTGACCGAGGCCTTCTGTGTCGAGGAGGGGTCGGGGTCGACGGTCTTACTTACGACCCGCTGCGCTGGAGTGATGTCCTCGACTTCGGAATCATCTGCTTCGGAGCTGCTGTCGACGTCGTGCTGTTCAGGGACGTTGACGCCCTCCTCGAAGATGTCGTCAGGAATCGGAGCTGAAGATCTTTGAGCCATTGTTCTCCTTGCTCTCCGGTCCTGGATAGTCTTTTTGGAGCAGAAAGAGGCACAAGCTGAACAGTCTTTCGCCTCGTGCTCCGGTGAGAGACAGAGGTTACACACCTCATGCAGGTCAGTGTGGGGAAACTTCGACCCACATTGAGGACACTTCTTAAATGGCGTCCTTTCCATGAGCTGGAGTTGAGGCCTAGGTAGGCCCGAAAACCGTTGACGACGACTGGAATCGAGATCCTTGATGTTTGAAGATTAGCGTCGACTGGAAAGCGTTAGAAACTAAGTTTTGTAGTTTGGTGAGGATTGCGCGCCGAAGGAAATCGGTTCCAACATGGAGTGCTGGAAACACATCCGAGCCCGGTGGCAGAAAAAACCAATCTGGGGATGGAGCCGATGCCCATGCGCAGTATCATCCTAAGGAGGAGTCATCTATCCCGTGTCTCCGAAAGACTTTTCTACAACAAAACAAACTGCAAAGATCTGGGCCCAACACTAGGTGGTCATCTATGCATAGTGGGTAATCTGCAGCTCATATGCCTCGAACATCTTTTTTTTCAAAAAATGTCTGTATTAGTATTTTGCAAGTAATAAATTACAAAATAAAAAACTCTGGTTCGAAATCCTGAACAGTAACAAAAAGGCAGTAGAAGTACAGTGATTCATCAGCACTGTTCCGATCCCAGTAAACAAGTTGCATCTTTTGCCACTACTGGTGTGGCGTAGGGTGGGGCGGAAGGGGGGGAGAGGGAGCCAGCTGTAGGCACCTTCCGGACTAGAAGACAGATAACATCCACAAATCCTGAAAGAAGGTGGTGGGAGAAGTCGGGGGCTAGCATACACCCACCATCTGGAGTCTCAATCATACTATCCGTGGTCCCCAGTGCTTTGAATGGGCCGGTACTCACTGGTACGGAGTACGGGCATTTATTAGATTTGTCACTTAGAGTACCAGCACTTCTCTTCTGCCGGGGAGAGTACCGGTACTCGTTAAAAGTTAGGCTCACTGGCTGAGAGTACGAATGAGCAGGAGGGGAACGTGTCGGTCAACCAAGGAGCCACTTCTATAGCCCCGATCTGAGCCCCTGCTGAGCTATTCGGCAAGGCTCATTTGAATAATGTGTGGTGCTCACCGTCACGCTGTGCTTGACAAAGCATGGTGGAGATTCGTTTTACCTGCTAGTGTGCGCGTGAAGTTTTTTCAAAGCGCAGCACTTCAGGTAGTGAAAAGTCAGTGCAGGGTAACACTTTAAACATATACATTTTAGCAGGGGCACGGGCGGCGAATTCTCACACTTTCCGTACTTTCTCTGGATCAGAGTGTTAATGCCCAGACAATGTGATGGAAGAGGCTCCTTGAGCGCTAATCTAACAGCTTTCTGCACTGAGGTACCTACCTTCCTAACGCCAAATGCCTCAATTACCCGGTCTGTACATAGAAGGCTTTCTCTAATGAGACACCACAGCAGGGCCGCTGTCTGTCTCTGAAGAAGAGACAGGCTAGCGATCCACGTGGTGCCAGGCCAGCAGCTCCTCTCGGTGGATCGTTCTGACAGCTGTAAAGAGATTCAGCTAAGTCCGATATTAATTAAATAATATCCTGCTGCTAACATTTAAAATTTTTGTTACGGAAATTATTAGAAGGCTCCAGCATGGCAGAGGGCATGCAAATGGGCACACTAGAATGGTCTGGTCTGTCTGTGCTGAAAATGCGCTATGTTCTGTCTAAACTAGCATTTTTGCTGATGTATTAGTAGTGCAAAGTGTTTAACATCCCTGCGAAGCATCACCCTTTATTTTCTCAGCACAGTTAGACTTGCCAAGTCAGAGATAAGTCATGTGATTATTGTTCCCGCTGGAGTGAGGTCAGAATTTTCTCTACTGGCAGTTTTCACTCTCACCATTAAGTAGAGTTCAGGGTTAATATGCCTCCTTCAAAAAAGCATTTTGTATGTACTGTATTCGAGATGGATAGCTCAGTGAGTTGCTGTTTTTGTCACAGAGATCCCTTTGTTGCATGTGGTTTGGCCGCACCTGAAGCTGAGGTTGGGGTGGAGGGTGCTGATTTTTTAAAAATTAAATAATAGCTTTAAAAGCACCTGCTGCAGAGTTTGACTTCCTTGTTGCTCAAATGAGTGTGATTTCTGATATTTGTCTATTTCCATTGACTTCATTCCATGATTTTGGTCGCAAGAATGTGCCACTCTAAGTGTTACACATCTAGTTGTTATCTGACTCTCCTAAATCCACTGAATCTATGAAAATGTCACATATGAGCAATCTGAAACATTAGCAGCTAAACTCAAATGAGTGTCATTTCTGCTATTTATAAGTTTCCCTCGTCTTCATTGCTTAATGTTGCTCGCGGGAAAGTGTCACACATACTCGTTTAAATGTCCCTCATAATTACAATGAAAATGTCACACATAAGCAATCTGAAACCTTGGCAGCTCTGGGGTCCATTCAGGCCCCGTGCTGTTAACCACATTCACACTATCCTCTACATTTGCGCAAACACAGGAATCATGGCTGTCCCCTGGCAGTGGCAATTAAAAAAGCCATGGTGAAGAGTATAACATGGCTTTTAACATACCATAGTCTTTTGTGTGTCTGCTTAGGTTTGTGTGTTTGCCTGCATTTGTATGACTGTTTTTTTAAGAAAAACGCGAGAGAGTGAATCAAGACATTCTCAGGAGGTATTTTAAAGAAATTGGGTGGCACTTTGTGTGTACATGACTGTGGCGACAAAGGTTTATGAATAACATAGTAGGGAGGGTTGGTGGGTGAGTGAGTGGATGGATGAGTGAGCAAGGGTGGATGTATAGATGGATGTTATGTTATGTTATGTTAAGGAGTGCTTGTAGAGCGCACTGTCACCATGGGTTTCCTGGCGCTGATCAGATACTGAGGGAACAAAGGGACTTAGCTGGGTTGGGGAAAGAGCCAGGTTTTTAAAGATTTGCGGAATTGGATAAGAGAGTTAAAGGTTTTAACGGAGGAGGGAAGGGAGTTCCAAAGTTTAGGGGCCAGATATGCAAATCTCCGACCTCCAGATCTACAGAGTTTGATGGAAGGGACAACCAGAAGGTGAAGATCGGATGATCTAAGATTACGTGAGGGACAGTAGGGCCTAATGAGGGATTTCAGAAAAGTGGGGCAAGAGCCAGATAGAGATTTGAAGGTGAGGCAGCAGATCTTAAAGGCTGCCCTCGGGGTGATGGGGAGCCAGTGCAATTTAATGAGAAGGGGCTTGGCAGATTGCCATTTTGGGATGCCGAAGGCCAGTCTCGCCGCTTGGTTTTGGACAATTTGCAGTCTGAGGAGGGATGATTTAGGCAGACCGTGGTAGATGGAATTCGAAAAGTCCAAGTGGGAGAGAGCAAGGGCCATGATGACTTGAAGCAACGCTTCAGGTGTAAGGAGATAGGCCACCTTCCTAATCCTACGCAACTGGTGCATGCAGGAGGAGACCACCGTCCCCACCTGGGGCCTGAGGGATAGCCCGGAGTCAATAGTAACCCCGAGACTCTTCACCGAGGCCACGGGGGTAGGGGGGGGCCAAGCTCTGCCGGCCAGAAGTGCGGGCCCCAGTAGGCGGGGCTCCTGCCAGGGAGAAGGAGCTCCGTCTTCCCGGGGTTCAGTTTAAGTTGGTTCTGGCACATCCACTGGAGGATATGGGACATAGCTGCCTGGAAATTAGGGATAGCAGAAGGGGAATTGAGAGGAAAGATGAGTTGCAGGTCGTCCGCGTAGTTGAAGACGGTGACGTCCCACTGCCTCAGAGAAAAAAGAAGAGGTCGAAGATAGAGGTTGAAGAGGAGAGGGGATAAGGAGGAGCCCTGGGGAACCCCACAGGGCGAGTGCTCCCAAGGAGCCCTGAAAGTGCCCAAGCTGAGGGTCTGAGACCTCCCGGTCAGGAAGGATTTGACCCATGCCAGCGCCAGGCCTTGGATGCCGGCCTGCTCGACACGATGGAGAAGGATGTTGTGGTCCACCATGTCGAAAGCGGCCGACAGATCTAATAGTACCAAGGCCTGGGGGGGTACCCTTGTCAGCGCCGTCTCTCAAGGCATCCAGCACGGCCAAGATCACAGCCTCCGTAGAGTGGCCGGGTCTAAAGCCGGCTTGGTTGGCCTCGAGGAAGTTGGAACTCTCGATGAACTGTGAGAGGCAGGCGGTGACGTGAGCTTCCAAGATTTTAGAGAAAAAAGGTAAGAGGGAGATAGGACGATAGTTCGCCGGAACTGCGGGGTCCGCTCCAGGCTTCTTCAATAGAGGTACCAGAACGGCCTCCTTGAAGGAGCTGGGCACCGTGCCGGAGGAGAGAGAGGAGTTCAGCAGAGGAAGGATGCAGTCGGGTAAGGAGTGGCAGATGTCCCGAAGTATGGAGGGTGGACATCAATCGTCTGGGAATCCAGACTTGATGCGGACAGCTAGTGTGGCCAGGGATACGGGATCTAAAAGAGGAAACTGTGTGAGGGACAGAACATTGTGAGGGGGGGGGACAGAATCAGCACCAGGGAGGGTGACCGAAATAGTGTCCTTAATCAAAAACAATTTTCTGTATAAAAAAGGTGCTGAGCGCATTACAGGATTCCTGTGTGGGGGCCTAGGTCGGGAGCGTCCTGGGGTCAGAGGTGAATTCGTCGAGGACTTTAAAGATTTCCTTCGACTTGCAAGAAGCTAATAGAATTCTCTCTGAGGCATAGGCTTTTTTGGCTGCAGAGATGGCTGCTTTATACTTGTTACGGGCTGCCACGTAGATAGCTCTGCCAGACGGGCAGTAGTCCTTCCTCCACTTATGGATGGATGGATGAGTGAATGGATGGATGAGTGAATGGATGGATGGGTGAGAGGGTGGATGATTGGATAAAAGGGCGGATGATGGGTGTATAAGTGAAAGATTGGATGGATGGATGAATGAAAGGGAAGGAGGATGGATGAAAGGGTGGATGGCGGATGAGTGAAAGGAGGGATTGAGTGAGAGGATGGATGGAATGAAAGAGTGGAAGGTATAAAGGAGTGAAAGGGTTGATGGATACTTGAGCGAAATGATTGATGGATGAGTGAAAGGGTGGATAAAGAGATGGATGAGTGAAAGGATGAATGGATAGGTTTAAAGATGGATGGATAGGTTTGGATATGAAGGGTGGACAGACGGAATAGTGAAAAACTGAATGATGGATGAAAAACTGAATAGGCGACAGAAAGCAAAGGGTAAATGGTGGACATCAGAAGGTAAATGGTAGGATAAAAGGATGAATGGATAGATCGATGGAAGAGACAAGAGATATCTTCTGGGGAGGGTCATGATGATTTACTTCATTTGCTTGTTGCCATAAGTGCTTTGGTTTGATGTGGGGGTATTTTCAGTTTCTTCCTACTCACGTGCTCAAAAATATATAGTATTGTGCCAAACAACATCAACTAACAATATGGCATTAAGAAGGTGCAACTATTGCAAAAATAGGAAAAGTTAACATATTATCGCATTTCTCTTTCATTTTGTGTAATGAGTTAACCTGCTTTGTTTATATAAACACATTTATCATGTGTTTTGGTGTGTGCTGCAACTATTATGGAAGTTGTTAAGTATCATTATGTCTTGCCCTTAACCCCGCCCCTAGCCCCGCCAACTCACTACAGTTCTAGCTCATTTTAATGAGTACCTGCACTTATTTTTTCCCATTTAAAGCATTGGTGGTCCCCATCCCAAACCTGCACAGCACTCCGCTGTGGAGGAGGGGAAGTCACTTTGCAGGTGCATGGGACACCGGAGACACTCTTTCCTCCTCCGCTGCCTCAACCTCTCCCACATTCACCTAAAATCTTGAAAAATTGAATAGCTGGTTCTACAGATTGTTTTTTTTGTTGTTTTGGTCCTGTTGAATTTATTAAAAATTACTCTATTTGGAGGCATGGCTTTGCACGAGCCAAGATGGCCGCCCACTAGCCTGATAAAATGGGGGTGGTGTTCTCTAGCCCCCCCCCACCCGTCGCGGCAGCGGAACGACTGAAGAGATCCCTGGTTGTGCTGATGCAGTGTAGATGAGCCAGCAACTCCTCGCGGTCCCGTGGACGGTTTGGGCAGAGCCCCGGGGTACTTTGCTTGGGGGGTGGTCCCCCCCACCCTGGGCCAGTAGTGCTCGAGGCGGCGGTATGTGTGGGCCTACCTGGAATGAGGCCGCCTGCGGCGGTGCGGGAGCCCGGGAGGGCCGTGCCCCGATTGGATGTGACGGGAAGTGCAGATCCGAAAGTCCTGAGGCTTTGATCCCTGGTGCCCAGAAGAAGTGATGATAGCCTGGCATGAGCGCGGTTGCACCTAGGCTCCTGGTGATTAGGAGTGCTGGGGCCCGGACTGAGATGGGAAGTAGTCGGACCCGGGCCAGTAGACCGAAGGGGACACCCTTTGGGACTGCAGAGGCTTCTCTGAATTGGTACGGAGGGAGCGAAGAATAGAAAGCAGGAGGAGAACCTGTGGGATTGTGGTGTGCTGCTCTTGAGGACCTCCCATCCTCCCCTTCCAGGCACAGACAGGAGGGCACTGGTACTGAGGAGGACACACAGCACTGTGGCACTGGAGGCTCGGCTGGCCCAGGGCAGGTAACACTGCCCTCTGTTTCACCCTTGGTACATGGATGACAGACCCCAAAAGGTCAACAGACTCCTGCTCGACCACTACCACAGGAGGGGGTATATTGCTGAGCATTTGGGCAGAACAACATTGTGGGATCCTGAGAAAACAACCTGGGCCACTGGGAGAAAGGGTGCAGGGGTCTGACCCGGGGCCATGAGACAAGAGACGCTCCCTGGGGCCTGGAGGGAAGAGGCAACCCAATACTAATCCTGGCGCTCACTGATGGGGGACTGTCCTCTTTGTCTCACATAGACCCTGCTGAAGACATAATGAAACCAAAGGGGGCACCGCTCACACAAACTAATAAGATGGACCAATATTCTGTGTCAAAGCCTCTGCAAGAAGCGACGGGGCACGAGGATGGATGCCCAGTGCGGCAGAAGCCTCCCTCAGTGCCAACATGGCAGTAATATGCAACCTTAAGACCACTCTCGAAACAAAGATCGATGCGGTGACAATAAATGTTGCTTTGCTCAGGGCCGATGCCCAGAAGATCTCCGAAAAAATCACTGCAGCGGAATCCCACATCAATCTGCTGCAATCCATGTCCAAGAAGCTTGAAGAACAAGCCCAGTACCTCACACAACAGCACAATGTGATGGCTACTGAACTGGAAGACCAGGAGGGTAGAGCGCGAAGAAACAACAGGGTGTTTGGGGTCCCGTAGGGAGTCGAGTGCCCTAGCACTGACCTCTTTCTAGAGGACATCATCGTGAACACTCTCTGTCCAATGCACCTCTCTAAGGGGCCTGATTATGAGTTTGGCGCAGCGGCACTGGCTCAGCACCAGTGCCAAACCAGAACATGGACCATCTGCTGTATTATGAGTTGTACTTTTCTGGTTGGCGATCCTTTTGCCTTTTCCAGGGCGGTGTCTTGGAAACAGCCAAAGAGGTTTCAGCACTGCATGGAGAGGGACATTTATGCCGTGCTGGAACTGGGAGGAATACAGACAGAGGGACAATGTTGTGCCCCCCTGAATGTATCCACGTGGCGGGGGGTACATGGGTGCCCTGTAGGGCCCCCTTAGTTCCTGCACTGCCAGCTTTTTCATGGTGGGGCTCTACCATGAAAAAGCTGGCGGTCCAGGAACGCAAAATGTGCTAAGCTGAACTGTGCCAGTCACTGCTCAGCATAATGCGTTTTGGTGCTCCTGCGTCACTGCCAAGAAATGACTGTTCCCTGACGCAGCAGGCGGTCCACCGCTGATACGATTTACAAAGTCATGATCAGAAAAATGGTGGACTGCCACTCCTGCGCCACTACGAGACTGACAGTCTCAATACTGCCAGACTCGTAATCAGGCCCTAACTTTTTCTCCATTGAGCGTTTTCACAGCCCCCTGACGAAACCCAGGGCCCCTCCACGAACTATCATAGCCAGGATCTTTAACTGCTGAGACAGGGATGTAATCCTGCAGGCAGCCTGGTCCCATGGCGAACTGCCATACGCTTCTTCCTGGACTTCACACTACAGGTTTAGACCTGAAATACATGAAGCTCTACCCAGCGAAGATGCAGGTAGTAGCCAAGGCCTAATCCTGGTACTTCCTCACGTCGGACAAAATGGACGGTTGGGGGGTTACAATATTCAAGATGATGAGGTTCAAACAGTGGATGAAGAACAGAGGAGCACTTGATCGTTGGGCTGGTGTTGCCTGACGGGCTAGCAGCTATCCACCGAAGCAATGATGCTTTGCTACACATGGACTCTATTGGACACTGGTAACGTATTCAGCATTGCGGTACACCTGGTATATTTCAACTCTCCGTGTGAGAATCCCCCATTGACTGTGGGGGGGTGGCGCTTGAGGGGTCAAAAAGGGTGCTGCAAATGTGTAAAAGAGGTAATGGAAATGCGTAGCTAAGGGGACTCAGAAGCACTAGATATTACTGACAGCTCATCGAGGTGGTGCCGGCCAACCCCAGATAATAACCATGTTCTTTTTGGGCAACAGGCGCTCTGCAAGTTGGGGGGGTGGGCAGTTCTGAGCTCCCTAAGCAGGGTAGCAGGGTGGGGGGGTCTTTTAGAGGTAAACAACACTGCTGTTATGGAGGTTTAATGTTGTTTCTAAAATGTTCTAGGAGACAGGGAAGGGAACCATGTGACATCTGGGGGATTGGGCCTGCGGGTGGGACACAGCACACTTTGACATTGCATGGTGGCCCACGTTTACTCGGCCCTGATAGTCGTGAAACAACATTGGTCTAGGTGACAAAATTAAACACACTATTGTGCTGCAGTACATTAGGAGACATTCCCCAAATTTGATCGTCCTGTAAGAGTCCCATCTTAAGGGCAACCAACACAAGGTACTCAATAGATTTGGGTGTGCCTTCATGGTTCACGCAGGTTACACACCGGGATTTGGAGGGACAGGTACACTGATCAAGAAGTCAATGGCCTTTGTTTCGGGCCACACCTGGGGTGACCCGCTTGGCAGGTATATAGCATACTCTGGCACATGGGAGGGCTACACACTTAACATCTGCTTGGTGTACATGCCCCTATAGGTGCTGGCGGAGACGCTACTGGTACTTAGTGCCTCACTGCTTGAGATGCTGCCAGGCATCCTCATATTAGGTGGCAACATGAATGCAGTGATGGACCCACAACAAGACAGGTTGTCTAGATCCCCCCAGTGTGTCGGCCCTGGCCCACTTCAGTCCTTTGCTGATGCAATGCGACTGGTGGACCTATGGCGTGCCCATTATCCCGGGGCACGTCAATTTACATACTTCTCTGCAGTACATGGTAGCCGCTCTCGGCTGGATCACATTATTTACCCCCCACATGAATGCAGGCCTGTTCAGTGGAGCAACACAAAAGGCGCAAGGCATCTCTCATCATTCCCTGGTGGAAGGGCGACTCCAGATCCTGGCTAAGGGTATCACAATGCCCCCAGGATAGACCCCTGGCACTTGAAAGGCAAGGTATGTGTGGATAAGATATGGCAGCGACAGACCAATATTTCCAAGAAAACAAAGGTTGTCGACTCTGCACACACACTGGCAACACAACGTAGACTGTATGACTTGGGCGACAAAAAAAGTTAACTTATAGCCTTGCTAGATAAGAGGGATAGGGGGAGGAGCTGGGTCTCTAAAATCCATGATTTAGGGTCACACACACCAGGAACTGACATAACATAGTATGTGTATTTGTAAAGTGCTCGTTCACCTGGAGGCATCTTGGCGCTGAATAATAGATGTTTATTATTACCCAAATCAGTGGTACTCATTTTACCAACCTCAGATGGATGAAAGGCTGAGTGGACCCACCGTCATTTGAATCTGTTACCATGAGGTCAAACACAGGCCCCTGCAGTGGAAGCATTAGACCACTGAGCCACCAGACCAGGCTAGCTGGCATAGCGGACGCCTTTGCGGCTTACTATGAGACAGCGTATAGATTCACCACCAGTAGATCTGAAGACGACTGTGCAGAACTCCTTAAAGATATTTCTCTTCCTGCTCTCTCTCAGGAGGATAGGGGGCAAGAGCTGATGGAGGACGAAATTGAGGGGGCTATTCAAGAACTCCAATCCTGAAAGTCTGCGTACCCGAATAGCCTGCCAGTAGAACTATATAAAAGTATTGCAGACAAGGTTGCGAAGCCTATGCTAAACATATTCAGGGCGGTAAGGGAGGTGGGCTGCCTACTGGCGGACCAGAGACAGGGGACAATTGTGGTTATCCTGAAAAAAGGAAAGCCCCCGGAGGCCTGCACCTCCTTTAGGACTATATCCCTTTTGAACCTGGAGGCAAAGGTACTGGAGAAGTCACTGGCAAACAGATTGAACATGGTAATTGCCTTGGTGGTCCACCCAGACCAATCAAGATTTTTTTATTTTTTTTATGAACAATTTTATTAACTTGAGAGTAAAGTGTCATCCTGGCAATATCATATTACACTTCAAAATATGGTAAATGATAATACATCGATAGGCATGTGTTGCATAAAGTAAACATTTGGAGGAACTGATGTCAGTTCGTCTGCGCGTCGCCATGTATTCTGTCAGTGACGTACATATCTACCCCCTGAAAGCGTTCCACCCCCCCTCCCCCCTTTTTGTCCCACTTCTTGGGACAGACTCGTAATTTGTAGACCTCCTTTTCCGCAATCATGCATCGATCCATCTCAGCCACCCATGCAATCGTCGAGGGTCGTTTATCTGATCCCCAGAGCATAGCAAAGGCCCTCTTATCCTACAAGTGCTCCAATGACACACTTTGCTGCTCAATATCTGTCAAGTCAGTAGGTTCCCATATATTCAATATTGCTAACTGTGGCGTCAATTGCAGCAGTTTGCCCAGTGTATCCTTAATTTTTTTGGGTCGTGTTAATCCATATGGGCGAACCTCGGGACAGTCCCACAAAATATGATAAAAGGTGACATTCTGCCCACACCGTCTAAGGCAGAGTGTGTCTGCTCTGTTGCACATTCTAGCCAGCAGCGCCCCTGAGAGATAGGTCCTGTGTAGGATTTTTAATTGGATACAGCAAAAGCGGTGGTTTATAGCTGTTTCTCTGGGGGACATTAATGCGGTCTGCCGGGCTTCTTGGTATAGTGGCTCTATATATTTTTGCCATTTTTCCAAAGCGTCTGAAAGGAGTCGGGCATGTGGTTGCAGGCTTTCGATATGTGCAGTAGATTGCCTTTGCTGGGAGTGGTTATGAAAGTAGTCGGCCCTCTAAAGAGGAAGAGTCCAGCAGGGAGGATACATCAGGTATGTTTGTGAGAAGGGAGTGTCTAATTTGTAAATATCTAAAAATTTCACCCGGTGCAAGTGCGTGTTTGGTTTGCAGTTCTTTGAAGGTGAGAAGTTTGCCCTTGTATAATAAGTCTCCTATATTAGTAATACCAATGGTGTCCCATTTATCAAATCCTTTATGATGACAAAGTAGACCCAATCGTTGAGAGGACCAGAGGGGTGTGGCTTTAGTGAATCTGTCCTTCCATCCCAGGCGTTTGGTGGCCTGGTGCCAGACAGTTGCTGTTTGCGAGATAGGCCCCAGGTAGCGGTCTTTTTGGGCCTTACCATATAGGGCTCCTAGGTAACCCTCCCGCCCCGTTTGATAGCATTCCAAATGAAATGCCGGGTTAGCTGGGGAGCCATGTACCCATTGGTTAGAGGCTACTAGTTGTGTGGACCAGTAATAGAGGTGTAAATCCGGGAGGGCAATTCCCCCATCATACCATTCTTTTGTCAGTTTCTGGAGAGCAATGTGAGGTGCATTCCCATCCCACAACAAGGTACGGACCTCCCCTTCAATGGCAGTAAAGGAGGTGTTGGCGACTGGGAATGGACAGTTCTGGAGCACATATAAGAATCGAGGGAGTGCAAGCATTTTAAAGAGGGCAGCCCTTACCAGGAGAGACAGGGCAGTGACCTCCAGTGTTTGACATCCTCATGTAGCCGTCTAAGGGGGCCTAGAAGATTTCGATCATAAAATGCCTTCGGGTCGGTTGTGATGTAGATCCCAAAATATTTGTAACCCCCAGTGGCAACCTCGATAGCATATCCACGGGGTAGGCGAGGTGGCTGGCCGTGCAATACATACAGTACCGACTTAGACCCGTTGAATGTATACCCAGCATATTTACCAAAATTTGTAATGACGTGAAGCAGACTGTTCATTGATGTCCACGGGGATGCCAAATTGATCAAAATATCGTCGGCATATAGTGAGATTTTATCTTCCGTATCTCGCTCCAGCACAGTCCACGTATGGAGACATCTTGTCTTACCCAGTTCGCTAAGGGCTCGAGAGTCAGCGCGAATAACAGGGGGGATAGAGGACATCCCTTCCTGGTTCCCCTTCCTAGGGCGAATGTACATGATGTATGATTGTTCACTTTGACCTGTCCCAAGAGTGCAGTGTACAGCAGCGTCACTCATTTTTGAAATCGAGGGTTGAAACCACACCTCACCAAGACCTCAAACAGATAGGGCCATTCTATTGAATCAAACGCCATGGCGGCATCTAGCGACAATATGGCCACGTCGTCTAATAAATATGGTTGCCTGCCAAGGACGCTGTGGACACAACAAATGTTTAGAGCGGTGTTACAGCCTGGTATAAACTGGTTGTCATGAACTAGCTATGGGAGGACTGTGATCAGGCGGGACGCGAGAAGTTTGGCCAACGCCTTGGCTTCTGAGCTTATAAGGGATATGGGCCTATAGGAGCCACAGTCGGTCGCCGGTTTGCCAGGCTTGTGTATGACCACAATAGATGCTAGTCTTTGATCTAAGGGAAGAACTCCCTGTGCTAGGCTCTCCTCATACATATTTTTAAGGTGTGGGACACTTTGAGGGCCAAGCACTTAAGAAATTCAATTGGTATCCCGTTGGGTCCCATTGCCTTCCCCGAATTAATAGCGAATATGGCTTTACAAATTTCATCTGCATCTAGAGCTTCCCTGTCACTGTCTGAGAGCGAGGGTAGAGTCATGTCCCCTAGAAGTTCATGCGAGTCGTCTGAGGAAGCGGCTTTCCTGGAATTATATAGTTATATACCTCCTCTAGGTGGTCAGCGAATGTTTCATCCACCTCTTGGGGATCTGTTATTCGTCTCCCATCGCCCAGTAGGAGTTCAGGGACCTTGGTCTCGCCGCTCGAGCCAAGCCAGCATCTTCCCAGCTCTCTCACCAAAATTGTACACTCTGTGGCAGGTGTGGAGAAATCTCGCCTGAGTTTTTTCATGAGCAAGGCCATTATATTCTAGTTGCTTCTTCCTGAGGGTGCGGGCGGTATCGTCGGAGGGAGAGGTGTTATGCTCTTTTTCTAGCCGGAGCAGGTCACTTTCTAGTTGTACAAAAACACCCAGGAAGGTACTGCAGCATTACCAGCTGAGATCACCACATTTGAATAGGTTGTATTCAATGAAATTGAGAACTTGGAGACACCCACGGTCTTCAAAAATATGACTGCCACTGAGTTTCAGGCCCTTGACAAATTACGAAGCAACCCCATGACTACCATAAAACCAGCGGACAAGGGTGGTGCGGTCGTGATTTTGGACACAACAGACTAGGAGCATGAATGCCTAAGACTGCTGGGTGACACTTGGAACTGCCAACCATTGATGCATGGCCCATCATCTGACCTAAAAAGAGTCATCTCTGACTTGGTCGAGGATGCTGAAGCCAAGGGCCATATTTCAAAGAACGAGGCTGCGTTCCTGTCGGAGGGGGAGGGCATCATACCGCATTTTTATACATTGCCCAATATACACAAAGGCAAGACACCCCCGCAAGGACGCTCTATTGTCTCGGGCATTGGCTCCCTCCTCGAGCCTCTATCACGGTTTTGTGATTACTTTCTAAAACCATTAGTCCAACAGACTCCTACGTATTTGAAGGACACAAAAAGTCTTTTGAACCTTTTAAACACATTACAATGTCACATGGAAAATACTATACAGGTCACATTAGATATCGAGTCTGTATACTAGCATTCCCCAGGACGACACCATTGAAATCCTGGGTGAAGCTCTCAACGCCACTGCTTGGGAATACAAGACTCCCAAGGAGTTCATAGTGGAATGTGCAATGCAGACCTTTAAAAAGAACTTTTTGAATTCAAGGGCAAGCTGTTCCTGCAGTGCTCTGGCACTTCTATGGGCAGCACTTTGTGGCTGGGTTATATGTCCATGCTTTTGAAGAGAAGAACATTCAGAACGTCAACAACCCTTTTATCTCTTCCATAGGCTTAGGGAAGAGATATATCGATGATGTGCTGGTCGTCTGGCAAGGCTCAGTTGAGTCCCTACAGGACTTCCTCGTTGGATCAACACTGTGGACCCCAATCTAAAATTCACCCATAGAGTTGATAGAGAGGATGTCATTTTTCTGGATGGGATAATATCCAAACAGAATGGGCATTTTGTCACGAAAACACACTATAAACCCACAGCTAGGAATAACCTGCTGGAGTTCATGAGCTTTCATCCAAGAGCATTGCGAGAAAATCTCCCTTATGGCCAATTCCTCCAATTAAGGAGAAACTGTACCCACCTTGAAGACTTCCGTGAACAATCAAAGGATTTAACCGCAAAACTAGACGACCGGGGTTACATCGCCAGTGTCCTGTCAAAAGGCTCTAGAAAATTGTTTAATGCATCCCAAAAAGTGATTTTGGAATCGCAAACGGCCGAATTTTGCGATTCGCACCATTTGCGACTCCAAAATCGCTTGATGCATGTCCTTTGGACATGTGTGTGTGAAACTTGCACTTAAACATTTCAAGGGTGCAGGGGGGGTCCTTTTGACCCCCCTCAGCACCCTTGAAATGCATTAACAATTTGCGATTCGCAAAATGAAAATCTCAAAATGTTAATGCCTTCCCATTGATTCCTATGGGCCTTTTGGCCTTTTGGCCCATAGGAATCAATGGGAAGGTTTTACTTAATTGCGATTCGCAAAATGTGAATCGCAATTAAGGAAAATTAAAAAATCGCAAAAATATTTGCGAATTATTCATGCATTGCCGTTTGTGATTTCTAAATTGGGATTCCTTAATTTTCGCAATTTAGGAATCGCAAACGGGTGCAATGATGCATGTGGCCGTTAGTCATTTAAATAATGTAACTATTTTAAAGTTGGTGCTGAGCAGTGATTTCCACCAAGGCCTGCATAAAGAGCATGATCCCCCACTAGGAATGTTGCGGATTCTCACGTGGAGGCCTAGTGTGATGATCTGTGTGGGAGCCACAGCCACGTGTCCACACCTGGCCTTGTACCTTCCACTTTGCCAGTGCAGACAGCATAACTCACAGCTAGGTTTCAAGGAGCTGCTCTGGGAGTCTGCTTGCCCTTACCCACTCCTCGGGCACGATGGCTGAAAATAGCAGGTCCGCTCCCTGGGCTCCATGAAGTCTGGTCGGTACTATGACCACCTTTCTCCAGGTCATCACTGACAGTATCTCCAGTCCTGAACTTTTCACCTACACGTCATTGTTTTCAGGTGTTTGTCTGTCTAATTCAGTGGAAGCAAAACAAGACGACAACACCCAGAATGCACTATGCAAACAATTCCAGGACAGGAAAGATTGTCCGTAATGACGTAGGAGTGATGATATTGCCTTTCTGGATGCCCTCAGGTAGCCATGCGCTATACAAGCATGTATTCATTCATTCATTCAAGGCAGTGAGTGCCAAGACATAGCCCTGATACCATTGAATCAACGAATCATAATAACAAAGCAAAAGTTGTATTTTTTAGCAAGCGTCCTGGTGGGATTTACACTGACAGCTCTATTTCTCCACCTACAATGCCATAGAGCTGGTGAATAAAATGCGCAGAATGATTTAAAGCCAAGCCAATAAGCAGGATGATTTAAAGCCAAGCCAAGCCAATAAGCCAAGAATGTATACCATAATTCAGATCAGTTTATACTCACATACTCTTTCACACAAAGAAATATTGGCAGGGGTCAATTTTTAAGAATAAAGTAAATAGCATTTGTTGATAGAAAGCTTTATCTAATGGCTATTTGTGACACATTTCAAATTCTCCTATTACCCAGTTGTGATCGCCTGATTTTATTTGTTCTTTAATAATGGCAAGAGAGCGATTTAAACAGCAACGAGTGTGTATTCTGATTAAATTAAGGGGTTCTGCCAGTAGACTTTCGTGTAAATTACAACTTAATGTATAATCATTTGTTTGATTGAAGCCCTATGCCATAGGTCACTGAAGGCTAACTAGCGTAATACAAGATGCGCAACCATAAATGTGAAGCATGTTATTGACACCAGCCAGAGAGCATCAAACGCATGCCATCCAGATGTAAGTGGTCCCGTCATTCGATTTCATTAAAGTGAAAGCGTGGCATGGGGCGCTGTTACAAGCAAGCCTTTGCAATGCAACAGGTCTCGCATTTGCGAGAGTTTAAACTATTGGCATTGTAAATAAAATAAAAAATGTATTTATCTGTTTTGAAAATCAACACATAAATAAAAGGCATTGCCGTTTCTTATGCCAATAGCTCAAACTCTTGCTAATGCGAGACCTATTGTATTGCAAATGCTTGTTCAAGGATGTTGTCCTTACGTATTTTTTTTCAGGCAGTATATTACTCTATCATAGTGTGTACTTTAAACTGAGCTGCCTTTAAGTGTGATGTAGAATGTAGCGGGTAATGTAGAACACATTATTAGTAGACAATATTGTTCTGTTATATATAAGATATCTGGGTGAGATTTTTGATATCATGCCTAACTTGCTTGATCAATTTGCTCACCTCTCTGTGTTGCGAGTCAATTGGGACAAATCCTGTCTATTTCTGTTCGAACCTACTACGCCCGAGCCGAGGTTTGCTACTGGTGACATAGTCATAGGGTGACAGCCTTCAGTGTTTCAAAATCTGGGTTTGCGGATATATCATAGCGACCAAGATCTCTTGGACGGCAATCTCACCAGAGCAGTCACAGCTTTGTCTGCACAGGTGACCTTCTGGAAAATGCTTGCAATCTCAGTAGCTGGTAGGGTCTCCTTGGTTAAGATGGTGGTGCTTCCCCACCTGTTATATTATTTCGCAAATCTGCCAATATACCTGCCACCCTCCTTCTATAAGCCATTAGAACATATGATACAGGGACTTATATGGAATACCTCACGGTGCAGAGTGGCACTTATGAAGCTGTATCTCCCGACGGGGCAGGGAGGGTTATCAGTGCCGAACTTGGAACATTATTACCTTGCGTCCCAACTGCAATGGGTGGCCCGGTGGACAGAGGGTAGGCAATTATCGGACACCGGGGGGGGGGGACTCCTTTGACAATATGTTATGTTATCATAACTTATATAGCGCACGATTACCCGGAGGTGTCCAGGCGCTAGTTACCTTCCCAATACCCAGATCCCAACAGAAGGCATAAGGCAAAAGAGAGTGTGTGATAGTTCAAACCAAACTATCTGTCAAACAGCCATGTTTTCAGGCTTTTCCTGAAAGATGTTAAATCAGTAGACTGTCTGAGATAAACAGGAAGGTAATTCCAAGCCTCCGCTGCCCCAAGTACGAAGCTTTTGCCTCCCCAAGTTGCCTTTTGGATTGCTGGCACGGTAGACAACTTGGCCCCCAAAGAGCGAAGATTCCTTGTTGGTGTATACCATGTGAATTGTTTTCTCAGAAATTCCGGTCCAGTGCCATGTAGAGCCTTACAGACTGTACATAATGCCTTTAAACGAACTATTTCTCACGGTAAGCCAATGAAGTTTTTTTATACCTCCAGAAATTGAGGCAAACCTTGGCTTACCAGTGAGGAGCCTAGCTGCAGCATTCTGCGGCATCTGGAGCTTGTTCATAAAGCATTCCTGAATGTTTAAATACAGGCCATTACAATAGTCAAGCTTTGATAAAACCAAAGCTGTAACCACGGTCAGTTGACTGCCTAACGGTAAAAAAGGCAGAATTTTTTTAATGGTTTTGATAACAAATGCGGTTTTAGATGAAACTGCGTTTATTTGGTCTCCAAAGTTGAGTTTGTCGTCCACAATAACACCTAAGTTCTTAGCCAGACCCTCCAGGATTTCGCGATTTCACGATTTCGCGGTTTGCCGCAAAATCGGCACTTTCGTAAAACTGCCGCGATTTTTACAAAAGTGCCCACAAAATCAGCACTTTTGTAAAAACGCCGTGATTTTTACAAAAGTGCGCCATAATGGGGGGCGTGGCTAAGATGGCAGCCTGAGGAGACATGTTTGCCGGAGGCTCCTCGTCCGATCCCCCTCACGGCAAAGTTTCCACGGACATCCCTGCCTCCGGCTACTCGCATCGGCGGTGCAACCAGTGGGGAGTCTGGTGGACGTTCCTGGGAGCCGCAAGAAGCCGAAAGCGGTGTGTCCGGGACTGGGCACGAGACGCGGGCCGGCACCGCGGCGGAGACCCGAGGGGCCTGGTAGCCGGAGGCCGAGCGTGGAAGTGCCGGCAGCGACAGTGAAGGCGTCGGCGGAGACGGGCCGACTGGGGGACCATCAGCCGGGACACGAGAAGGGCTGACTGGAACAGCGCGGACCCCCACACGGCAAGCTGTGGTGTGACCCTGCCGTGTGAAGAGACGCTGGGCCGCAGGAGGCGCAACTGGAAGCCCCGGCTTTGGCCTAGTCGGCGGAGCGCGACGGCCCACGGGGGGCCCAGAGCACCGGAGGCGGCGGTGACCCTGCAGCATCGTAGAGAGAGGTGAGGAGGAGGGCAGCGGAGCGCGAGGCCAGGGCTGTGCCGCAGTGCCCAGGCGAGTGTCAAAAGAGCCTTCCGGCGGTGAGCGAAATCGAGGCCCCGGCTCCGGTCTGCACGACAACGCACAGCGCCCACGGGGGAGGCACGACCCTCAGGAGGCAGAGGGGGCTGGACAACACCGGCGGAGGCAGCGCGGTATCTGACGAGGGGGAGACCGGCCTCAGGAGCTCGGGGGGGCAGGAGTTCGGGCCCCCGGTGGCTGCGGCGGTCACAGAGCGTCACCGCCCATACATCGACACGCGTCGGTGAGGGAGTGCCAAGGCCTGCAGTTGGTCCGAGGCCTGGGGCGGCAGGCCCACAGCACCGGCGCCACCGGAAACGAGATGACCCGGCCGGGTGCCCACCGGGGGGTGCAGAGAGGGCTGATCAACTGCCCGCGGGGCGGCTGTCGGGGGGCAGTGACCGGGCCCCCGGCGGAGGACTGTGGGGGCCGGACCGGGAGAGGAGATAGGGCCTGGCCCAAGCACTGCAAGAGTCCCAGTGTGAGCCCGTCCACGACGACCTACGTCCAAGGAAGCGCACCCTTCCCTCCCTCGAGGAAGGGAGCCACACAGAGGAGGGCGGAACGCCGGGCCCCCGGCGAGAAGAGGCGCCGGATCGGAAAGTGAGGTCGCCTGCCAGCGAGCCGGCAAAGGGAGACGACGCCGACGGCAGAAGGGCAGCCTGGGCTCCGGAAGGCCCTCGCGGGTGCACTAGGCAGAGCTGCGTGGGACCGCGCCAGGAGCGGACTCCACGATCGCTCCACGGAGGTGCCAACGGGAAGGCCGGTGATGACCAGACGTGTATGGAGCACCGGGTAGTGGAGTACAAGGTGCGCAGAGGCCGGAGACAATGTCCTCAAGTGCTCGCAGAGGGACACGCACAATACACGACATGTTGTCCAAAGGCTCAACGAAAGGGGAAAAGAGCCGGACAAACCGACAACATCCATGCCGCCTAAGGAGAAGGACCGCGAAGGGGGGGATGCCCCTGCCACGAAATCTTTTATGGAGACTCTCTTTACCTCCCTGAAGGAGGACATCCAAGCTCTCAGGCAAGACATGGCGGGAAATTACAAGGAGCTGCGTAAGGATGTTGATGAGCTCGGAGAACGAGTGGAGGCGGTAGAGACCTCCGGCCACGCTAGAGACGAGGAGGTGGACATGTTGAGACAGGAAATCCTCAGACTGCATGATCAGCAGACGGACCTGCAATCGCACACCGAAGGTCTTGAGAACCGCTCGAGACGCAATAACATTAGGGTTCGAAATGTGCAATCTAAGGCGGAGGGGGAAGACGTCACGCTCTACCTACAGGAGCTGTTTCGGGAAATTCTGCAGGAGGATGAGGAGTTTGTGATCCGCATCGACAGGGCCCACAGGGTGGGCCCCCCTCGCAGGGCGCCTGCTCCCCCTCCGGACATACTGGCGTTTTTACCGGACTACCCTCTCAAAGAACGCATTTTGCAAGCGGCGAGAAAGGTGCAACCTATCAACTTCAAGGGTCACACAGTGGAGCTCTTCCAAGATCTCTCCGCAATCACCCTACAGAAACGACGAGCATTCAGGGTGGCCACTACCTTCTTGCGGGACAAGGGGGTCCCCTACTCCTGGGGCCACCCGTTCAGACTTATATTTAAATGGAACGGCTCCCTCCACCAACTGCGGTCACTGAAGGACACCTGCTCTCTGTTGGGTATCCAACCGGAGGGCGATGAGTCAGACGATGACAAGGAACCAAGATCCGCGCAGTTCACAATGTCGCAAACGACCAGGGACGGGTGGCAGAAAGTGAGGCGACTTCACGCGGCCAGGAAAAGATTCAGGCCAGACCCAGAAACGGTGGTGCAGGGCCACGAGGCAGCAATTCAGGAAGTCGCTAAAGACACAGGAGCCGCATAGAGGGACCAGGACATTGCCTGTGATCTTTCACAGCACCATACTGGGGGGGCGGGACGGGGGGCCTCGAGGCCGCCATTGCCACACATTCCCTTCCATTGACACTTTACCACAGGCCTGAACTGTTGCTGTATAGGCCTGGGACAATGTTCACGGGGAAGGGGGGGGGGGGGGTGGTAGGGGCTGGGAGGTGTCTCGAGGGGGGGTCCAGGTGGGGTTCAGGGAGTTCTGAGGTGGGGGGGCGGGCTCCGGGGTGTTCGTTCCAGGGAGGCAAGACAGGCAGGGTTTCGAGGGGGCTCCGCACAGAGGTTTGTGGCGATGGGCACAAGAGTCCGAGGGCGCATCAGGCATAGGCAAGGTGATAGAGGGGTAGGGTCTGTTCTCCCAAATGGCGTCTGAAACTTTGCAGATCCTAACCCTAAACGTTAAAGGCCTCAACAACCCAATTAAACGGCGGGCGGTGCTCTCATACTTAGAGAACTCCGGCGCGGCAATTTGCCTCCTACAGGAGACACATTTGCTGGCAAAGGACTGGCATTGTATGCGATCCAGGGCCTTCCCGACGCAACTTTACTCCTCCACTATGGAGAAGAAAGCAGGGGTGGCCATTCTGTTCGCTGAGCACTTCAAGGGTCAGGTAAGAGATAAGGTGGCAGACATCAAGGGAAGACTGCTAGCGCACACTGTTAGCATTGGTAATGTGGAGTTCACAGTAGGATCCATCTACGCGCCCAACGCAAAGCAAGAATCATTTCTCACGGGGGCGCTGTCGGAAGTTCTGGAGGCAGCGACACGGTACACACTGGTGGGTGGGGATCTAAATCTGGTGATGGATAATGTGTTGGACAGGTCAGGGCACAGATTTGGCGACTCCAGTGCTCTCTCTACAGAAGGGAGGCGCTGGCTCGCCAGCAGAGGCTTCAGGGATGCTTGGAGGGAGGTACATCACACGGCTCCGGGGTACACCTTCTACTCACATGTACACCGGACGTACGCCAGGATAGATCACTTCCTTAATTCGACAGATATGGCCCCTATGGTGAAAGACGTGGAGGTCACCCCTGCGGCCCTTTCCGATCACGAAGCAATACTACTACACCTGCAAGTCCCCCGCATCCACTCACACAAGGGTAGGTGGCGGCTCAGGGAGTCCCTGCTCACGCGCAAGGGGGTCGCGCAGCAACTCTCTCAGAATATATCGTACTACCGTAGCAGGAATGACACAGGAGAGGTAGCCATGACTGCGGTATGGGGGGCACTAAAAGCAGTAGTCATGGGGGAACTGATGGCAATTTCGGCTGCAGATAACAAGGAACGAACAGAAAGACGCCAGGAACTAACCGCACAGGTACTAGAACTAGAGCGAGTGCATTGTCGAACTGGGGCCCCTAGGATATGGCGTCAACTGAAGGCTGCTAGAGCGCAACTTGCGAGTCTTGACAGGGTAGAATATGCGGCGCTACGCCTCAAGCACACTTATTATGTGGGGGGGGATAGGACCGGTCGTCTGCTGGCCAGCAAACTCAAAGCGAAAACGATCAAGGCCAAGGTACAAGTCATTCGCGAGGAAGACGGAAGTGAGCATTGCGAAGACGAGCGCATAGCCTAGGCTTTCAGGGCATTTTACGCCAAGTTATACAAGGCCGATCCGGTCTCGGAGGAGGAGATCGGGACAGAGTATTTAAATGAAGCCAAAGTAACCGCACTGAATGGTGCGAATTCCGAGGCGCTTGACGCTCCCATTCGCTTGAAGGAGGTGGTCTCTGCTATTGCGCGCCTTAAACCACTCAAGGCGCCAGGTCCCGATGGGTTCTTCGCGGGCTTTTACAAAGCTTTTTGCCAACTTCTAGCCCCGGTGCTAACGAAACTCTTTAACTCATTCCGAGGCCCAGGCTCGATCCCACAAGAGATGCTCGAGGCAGACATAATCGTCCTGCCCAAGCCCGGAAAAGACACCTCTAAATGTGCGGCATACCGGCCAATATCGTTTCTGAATATTGATCTGAAGCTTTTTACCGGAATCTGAGCTGCAAGGCTGGGGCCGAACCTGCCAGGCATAATTGAACCAGGTCAGGCGGGATTCATACCCTCACGTCAATGCGCAGACAACACCAAATGCCTGCTGCACGTGATCGACAAGGCCCACTACAATGATTCGGATGCAGCCCTACTGTCAGTCGACGCTGAAAAAGCGTTCGACAGAGTGGACTGGTTACACCTAGACAGGACACTGTCGAGATTCGGGCTTGGGGAGAGATTCAGAGCCTGGGTGGCAAGCTGTTACTCGACCCCCCGAGCAACTATTAGGGTGAACGGGACGGGTTCCAAGCCATTGGACATCCGACAGGGCACGCAGCAAGGCTGCCCTCTTTCGCCGATGTTATTCACCCTTTACATGGAACCGTTTGCCCAACGGGTGCGAGACAACCAGAATATCAAGGGTATCACCTTTGGAGGCGAGGAACAGACCATCAGCTTGTACGCAGACGACATTCTAGTCGCTGTTGAGAACCCGAGGGTCTCGATTCCGGCATTTCTGCAAGAAATGGAGCAGTTTGGGAAGGTTTCGGGCTTTAAGATGAATATCCAGAAATCCGTGATCCTTCCGCTGGGGTCCAATGCGCGACAGCCTCATAGAGGTTCGCTCCGGATTGGAGGGCTACAAGAACGACTGGAACTACCATATTTGGGAATAGACCTGTCTCCCTCGACGGCCCAAAACGGTGGAAAGTAACTATTCCAAGCTCTTCCATAGTATTCAGGGTGATATCCTCCGATGGCGACACCAACCGTTGTCATGGCTAGGCCGTGTAGCCGCTGTCAAGATGTCTGTGCTGCCGAGGGTGCTATACCTGTATCAGACCATCCCGGTCACCCCCCCACTGGGCATGATTAAAAAACTGCAAGACGCCATACAGCACTATGTCTGGGCCGGGAAATGCCCTAGGATGCGGCGCGATCTCATCTCACGGACGCATGCCAAAGGGGGGCTGGGGGTTCCTGACCTGCATCGCTACTTCCAAGCAACCCAGCTGCGATACCTTTTGGAATGGTCCAGACCGACCTCGGAGAAACGGTGGCTATTTCAAGATAGGGTGATGGCGGGAATGCCACTCTGGCGGGTCCCACTCCTGGCGATACGCGACAGACCGACATATATCAGGAAATCCCCCATCACCAGAACTCTCTTACAAGTGCGGGACGCGGTAGCAACAACTAGAGACCTCACCTCCTTTCCGTCGCCAATGACGCCCCTTTTCGATAATCCGGCGTTCGTCCCCGGGAAGGCCCCTGGCTCCTTTCCTCAGTGGCGGCCCACAGAATGTAGCTTGGCAGGACACTTGTTTGACCGGCAGGGCTTTATGACGTTAGAGGCTCTCAGGGAGGGTTACGGGATAGTATGCCCGCAAAAGTTCCAATATTTTCAACTTCGACACTGGCTCACTCACAAAAACGTCGCCCCGCAAGTGGGCCGCTTCCTCACACCCTTTGAGAAGTGGCTTTTGGCCAAATCGGACGATAAAAGGGCGATCACTGAACTCTACAAACTCTTGACCCCACCAGCGCTGGTAGCCAGGTCAGCGGGGCAGAAAAGGTGGGAGAAAGAGCTCGGGCGGACACTCTCTGATAAGGAATGGCACAATATATTTTTCAGGGCACACCACACGGCTAGGAACATGGCGAGTAGGGAGGCCACGGTCAAAGTGGCTTGTTACTGGCACCTGACTCCGGAACGCCTCCACCAGAGCAATCCTAGGCGAGACCCTAAGTGCTGGAGGGGATGCGGACAGACTGGGACCATGATCCACCTGTTGTGGGAATGCCCAGAGGTGCAAACCTACTGGGAGGAGGTACTAAGGGATATAGATTTGCACTTTGAAACGGAGATCCCACGCTTCCCGGCGTACACGATTTTAGGTCTGCCTAACAAGCTGACTTTTCCACTCAAATCGATCCGTGGGAAGCAGATGGGGTTGGCAATGGGCGCAGCGACACAACACATCCTCTCCCTGTGGGGCAACACACGCAAACCCTCTCACACGGGATGGCTCCACAAAATTTGGTTTATATTGGGGATGGAGCGTATACAGGCTTCTCTCACACAAACCATGGACACGTTCAGGGAGATATGGTCGCCCTTGATTGCACTACTCACCACCGAATTCCATGAGCTGACATGCCCCAAATATCTCAAAGTTCTCAGACTGGTAGATGAGTTCCACAAACCTCAAGAAGTTCAAGGAACGACGAAGAAACGGAAGGAACCCAGGTGAATCCCTAATAAAGTCTTGGCTGAACACACCGGGAGGGTGGGTGGGGAGAGGGGGGGCGGGATGATGAGTACTGTTGTTGGGATGAAGGGAGTTACAAGTTGGGGGTTGGGGAGGGGGGTTATTTGGTGCACCACATTGCTTGAAAATGGCTTCCATTGCATACATGGACACATGACCACGGGCCATACGGTTTGGGAGCCCCGTGCCGGGAGGCTGGGTGGGGCATACAAGGTTTAGAAGATTGCAATTGTCCTATCACTGCAATGTACTATGTTGATGCCAATAAAAACAAATTTATTTAAAAAAAAAAGTGCCCCATAATAGCAATCAAGGAGAGGTGGAGGGGAGCATGCCACACCCCAAACAACCAGCGCGACTAGGCTCAATATGTAGGCCAGGGAAGAGGTATCCCAGGAAGGTCACTTCTGATGTCACTGTGGGTCAGTTCAGACTCGAGGAGGGGCGAGTTTATGGGCCCAAGAAGGCCCCAGCACATCAATTCAAGGGGCGCTTTCCTTTGTGTCAGTTAATTGCCCCAAGGGTATCTGCTAATACCGCCTAGCTAGTTTAAGTGTCATGCCCTAAGGGTCACGTGACTTCCTCTGCATTTCCTTTAGTAGTGCACTTCTACTTTCGGGCAGTTGTTCATCCTGTCTTCGGTTGCGGACGCAGCACCTGTAAAATAATCTGTGAGGCAGAGTTAACCTGCAGTGCCTGCAGCTTCGGCTGAACCGAGCTGTGGAGCGCTTCGAGTCCGGCAGATGCGCTAACCCTCCATGATGGGAACGCTTGATTATAAAAGTTGAATTTCTGCGACTCGACTCTGGAAAGTGAATGAATGTAAGTGACAAGACAAGCAGCGCTTTGCCGTATAACTGCTTCGGGGCTTTGTTGGTGCTTACGAAGAAAAGCATGTTTGCACTCGGATCATTTCATATGGCACAGAATCGAGGCTGTGCATGGACATTGTTCTATTGAGTTCCCGTTTCCGTGCTGTGCCTGGTGGCACCTGGGGAGCTCCGGGAAGGTAATAGTGGCCAGCCAGGTGAGCGAGTGACTGATCGGAATTCAGACATTTTTGTGCAAAGGAAAACGAAGTTTTAAGTACCTTTGGGAGTGGTGTTTTTTTTTCTTCACATATACAACCTGCACTTCTATGAACCTTTTAGCTGAGTTCATGGCTACTTTGCATTTGTGGTTAAACATAATGGTTACTGCATTGAGATCTTGGTTCAGCGGGATGCATTGTTTCCCACATTTCAAAAGTCTCCTTAAAATGTTATTTTTTTAACATAAACATGTACGCATTGGGAGATACAGTATTTGAGATGCAGCATACATGCCTATGTTTAACTGACTCATTATCAACTAAAGTTTTCATTCTGGTGGAATTAAGTTGATTAAATACACTGCTTTTATCTTTAAAAAAAGAGGTGTGAGAATAGTATTACTCACACCCTGGAAATAATATTTGGGGTGACAAACAACTATTTTTCAGTATATTTTATTCTCTGGACAAGAAGGCCCAACCGTCGCAGCACGAACCCTTTGGCTTACTGTTTAGAGAGGTACGGCATGGATTAAGGAGACTCCCCTGCCACTAAGATAAGCTTTGTGTCCCTGTACATGCCTTATTAATGCAGAGCCTTTACAATCGAACTGCACCCTGTAGGTACACTCACTGAGCTCAGTTTTCATCACTGACAGTGGTCCACTCCCAGTCTGACATTGTGTACACACTATTGTGTACTTTTAAATGCAATTTCCCTAAGGCATCATTGAGTAAAATCCTATTTAATATCTAGCGAATATTAGGAATAGATCAGTTATGGAGAATGAACGTAAAACTTTTTTGGCCAACATTTTGGATATCCCTAGAAAATGTTTTAGTCCTGCTCTTAGAAAGAGTAAAATTCCAACCTTTTTCAGTGTGACAAAAGATTGGAGAGAAGTTGGTGAATACCCTAATTATGTTAGTTTGTGAGTTTGCACAGACACACAGTGCATTCCAAAACTTGTGCTAAGACTTTCAGCCTACTTTTGGCTCCTGCATTTAGATTTGTGAAAAAGTGACAAAACCAGGGCTTTGCTGGAATCCAAACCCTGGCATATTTTGTTTGCCAACTCATCAGGGAGGCTGTTCTCAGAGCTCTGATATAAAGAGAACACAGCTATACTCTTACATTTCACTGCATGGCAGCAAAAGGGAAAAGTAGATGTTCTTCACTAGACAAGTAGATTTTTGAAACATTCCGTTCCTTGGACAAGTAGATCTTTTATAGCACACCTGTTTATATATATATTGTGTATGTATGCCTGTATATATATGGTATTTCTACCTTGTAAACCTATCAAAAAGGCATTGAAGTACAGTGCTTGGTCATAGACAAGCGTATAGTCAATGAGCAAGAGGAGTGGAACGAGGTTGAGGATGGTTAATGCATCATGATGTAGTGTTCTTAAAAAGATGAGTCTTCAACTCTCTCAACTGGAGCAGCATTGGGGGTGACCCTGAAGGATACAGGGATGTTGTTAAAGATTCTGGGTGCATAGAAGGATAAGGCCCACTGTCTTGTTATTGTCATTTTTAAATTTCTTAGTCTGATGGTGTCCTGCTGCGGATGCACCAAGATCAACCCGAGATGGTGAGCTTGTCTGCAAGATAAGTGTGAATACTGGTCCTGATAGCTTGTACAAATGTTGCAGTTGGTTTTGAAGATGGTGCGTGCCAGTAAGGGACATCACATCAAGGCCTATTTCAAAGTGGAATACTCTGCTAAAACAGTTTCCATTGTTTTAAAGCTGAAAATGAATGATTATGAGTAAAATAAAGTGCCGCAAAAATGCCGCTAAATTTCCATATTTGTGATGCTAAATTTCCATATTTGTGCCGCTAAATTTGCTAATCCATGCCGCTATATCCTGGGGGGTCTCCTTCTTCGTAGGTGTAGGAAGGGAACCCATCGATGGCGGCCACCAATTAGGAGTCCAAAAATTATGGTCATTACCAAATAAAATCACCTCGGTCTTATCAGAGTTGAATTTTAGACAGTTGTCACCCATACATTGGCCTACTGCTTCCATGCAGTCCTGAATACGCCTCTCAGTCCCAAGTTCCTGCCCGGGTAGGAGAGACACCACAATTTGGGTGTCGTCAGCATAGGTTGTAAGATCAAATCCAAAACCACTAATTAATCGGGCCAAATATGATAAGTATAAGTTAAACAGTGTAGGACTACGCCAGGACCCCTGTGGGACTTTGCAAGGCAGCACAAATGGTTTGGATTGGTAATCACCGAAAGACACCATCTGGACTCGGTCCGAGAGGAACGATTGAAGGAGTTTCCATGCTTTGTTCTGGATCCCACATGCCCTTAACCGGTCCATCAAGAGATCGTGGTGGACCATGTCAAAGGTCGCGGACAGATCCAGCAGGACTAAGGCCGCTTTGCCACCCCGGTCCACAGCCTTCCTAACTTCCTCAGTCGTTTTAATGAGGGTCGACTCTGTGCTGTGTCCCTCTCTAAAACCGTATTGCGTGGGATCCAAAACATTCGTCTCTCGAAGAAAAGCACTAAGCTGTATATTAAGGGCCTTCTCTATCAATTTCGCTGGCAAAGGAAGACGCGATATAGGACGAAAACTGTTGGATCTGTAGGATCCAGATTGGATTTTTTCAAGAGCCACGACCTCTTTATTTTTAATCCCAGCCACAAGCACAATAAACTCCTTCCACTGCTACCACAGGTAGCTTACAGATGTTAACGTAGTGCCTTATTCCTTACCAGACACGTGAAGCTGTATGCACCAGCGCTACCCCTGGTGGGGTTGCCCAAGGGTACAGGTTACACCACCCCTACTGACTTGGCGGATTGGCATACGGTGGGAATACACACACTTGTCGATTTATATAATAATGACGATAGTCTGATACCATTCAATACACTGGCACAAGAGGAGTGTATACACCCGAGACACTTACTTTTACACACTTCCTGGACCAGGGTACTACGCGGCCAATGGGGTGACATTTCGCAAAAACCTCAAACAAAACATGATAATTCAATGCATTCACGTAATGGGGAACGGTAGTCACCTGATTCAATGGTTTGCGGATGCCCTGCGGTAGCATACTGCAATAGCCCTGACCCCACTGTAGGAGAAATGGGAACAGGACATTGATCTTTGATTCACAGAGGTAGAATCGAACAAGGTATAAGAAAGCCCTACACAAGTCCCTTGAAATGCAAGGTTTCAACCGATACAATATTATATAGTGCATCGCACATATCTCACCGCGGAAAAAATCAATCAATATTTCGATAGACTAGACTCTCACTGTCCTCGGTGCACTCTCTTGAATGCGGACGCTGTACATATGCTCTGGTCCTGCCATAAGCTTCAACAATTCTGGGATACGGTGATTGAGCATCTGGAGCGTTGTACTGATAGGCAACTTCCACGCTCTTGGGAATCATGTTTACTGGGACTGTTTTCTCGGCGTAAAACACATAAGGCCATGAGCAGGTTTATTGATGTAGGTTATGCGGTGGCTAAAAGACTCATGCCGAGTAATCCTGGGCGTAGTTCGCGTAGTAGCGCTACGCGTAGCTACACAAAGTGCACTTCGCACTACGTGAACCTACGTGTAGCTACGCGAACTGCTTAGTGCACTGTGCAAAATGCTGTTCACACTGATTGCACAGTGCCGGATGCTTGTCCGCACTGTGCAATCAGTGCAAACCACATCTTGCACAGTGCAAGCGGTCGTTTTCTGCTGCTCGAGTAGATTACTACTTGAGCAGCAGCTTTCTCAACGCGGACTGGTAGTTTCTCGTCGCGAGCATACGTGACCACTCGCAATGAGAAACCTGACCTCCCCGCGTTGAGAATCTCGCCAGGAGGCTTATTTTCCACGCTCGCGATTGGCAACTTGATGCTGCTGATCGCGAATGAGGAAAAAGTCTCCCCGGGATGTCATTTTGCTTGCTCGCGGTTGCCAACTTTACGTTGAGGACCGCGAGCAAGCAAAAAGTGAACGCTACGCGTGTTTGCACTGTGCTACGTGCAATTTGCGTAGTGCAAAGTAGAGCAAACTACATAGTACTCCGCCCAGGGTTAATCACAAGGCGTTGGAAGGCAGGAGAGCCTCCTGCATTTTTAGGATAGGCCTGCTCTATGCAGAACTGGGAGGCAGCTGAAGGTGTGTCCCTCAGGAGAGAGGACACTCTGGGACTGCGGAAGTTTCCGCTGTCGGAAAGCTGGGGCACAATCCTCACGATGCTGCGGCTAAAGATATATCTTGAATCTTATATTTCATCAACGCAGCAAGATGGGCCAGGGGTGGGTCAAGGTTAGGGTTGGCCGATGGATGATGTCAGGATGGGATGGCTATTGGAAAACGAGTGCCACTTCATTGGAATGTGATAAGACCTTGCCCGGGGGATGCCTTAGATTACAGATGTAACCTGTAAAAGTTTAAATTGTTGGTTAAACACATATATTGATCTACGAATTTCACCTGAGGTAATGCAATGGCAGAATGGCAATTGGTGTAAAGAACAGAGGACATTGTAGAGTTAATGGAATGGGGAAGACGATTGCGATCGTTATTCCCACTTTAAACGCTAATATATTTCTGTTTTGGATGTACTAATCTATGGATCGTGTTGCTTAATCTGAGTACAGTTGATTGTAACGTCGTTAAACGGTCAATGTACATGGCACAAAGTACAATGCTATATTACATATGGTTGTTATGGATAAAACAAAATGACAATAAAAAGAACAAAAAATGTGTATATTGTTTTAAATAAAAATGTGTACGAAAATAGCCAGCTTATTGATTCACAAGCTCACGGTATATTTTTAGTTCTTACGGTTTGCTCTGAGATTTTTTTTAAATTGTTTCTCGAAAGATTTGTGGCTTCTTGATAAAGAGTTCATTTTTAATTCTGACAGCAAGTATCATAAAAAGAACACGCTGAACAATGATTTCGAGTAGCAAAACCTGTTTACATTACTTATTGGATCATTTAAAGGAGAAGGAGTAATGTGTTGCATCACTTCCCCATAAACAAAGTTTGTGAGAAGCAAAACATATATATTTGCACGAACTATTATTCAGATGAACATTTCGCGGGGCGAGCAGAACGCAGTGAACCTCAGATAACCTCGAGAAGATAGCGATTATGTTTGTTTTTGCCAAAAAGATACCAGCGTTTGCAAAAAGGCATTTCAACATATTGAGGCGACTCCACCCCCTATAAACTTGGCTTTGATACCCAAAATTGCTACTATAAGACGTGTCGGGCGCCATCTCTTGCCACTGAATGATACTGCACAATACCAAAGAATGTTTTTCTTTGTTCAACGCACAACAAATCAAAATGTCATATGCTCCAGGGCATACAAAATTGTAATTATTGCACACTTAGAGCTTCTTGTCTCTGGTCAGTGGAAAATACCAGTAGTACACAGAAAAGCATGTTAGGAAGATTCGTGCTCGAGAACAAATATTTATTTTTAATTTTAACCAACAAAATATAGTCTCGCCCAAAGCAGTTGGGAGGTAGCAGAGGGCCCATATCTAAAGAAGAGTAAGACAGAAGGCAGTAAATGGTTTGAATTTGAATTGTGGAAAGTCATGACATTTTGAAAAAAAAAGGCACAGATAAATCTCTGAAAAATCATCTTTGAGAGTCAGTTAGTAGCAGTGCTGCCTGTAAATGCAGCACCGAGTTCACCAATCATGAAAAACATAACCAAGGTCCAGATATTCAAAGCTTGTTTTTCATGTGAATCGGGCATTTTACGACCAAAAAAACGACATTTCCAATGTACAAAGTCCTAATTTGAGATTCGGAAACAAATAACCGATTCGCAAATTGGGTTTGCGATTCGATATTAGAAAGGGGCGCGTTTAGGGCATCCCTTCCTAATACCGAATCGCAGTGGTATGTATGTATGTTTTGCACTCGAAATGCAGTTGCGAAACTATCACATTTTACCAAGTAGGTGGTCACACATTCACAAATGGGAAGAGGCCCCCAAGGGACATATTTTCCCTATGTGAATATTTGTAAGAAATTTTTTTAAGAGCAGACAGTGGTCCCACGGTCCATTTTTAGGGCTCGCCTAGCATTGCAGCGCGAAGCGCTGCCGCCAGCGAGCCTTATTCTCGTGTTGCCTCCCCAAGTGGTACAGACCGGTGCACGAGCAGACACCGGTCTGTGAACGCACTTCTAAGACGCGGCACCGTCCCACAGCCTCACAGCACTCCTCAAGCACAGCGGGCGAAGACTGCAGGCGCCGCCACTGGCACGAGCCGCAGGGAATGCCTACATGCACGCTCACGGCGTCACGCTCCTGCCCTCCCGCGTCTGTTCCAAGGCTGTTCTGCGCTCCAGGCCGACTTGTTTTGTAATCCCTTTGTGGGTGCATCGGATTTAGAGATCTTGAACTTTACAAAGCTGACCTTGCGCATAAAGAAACAAGGCAATAAAAGCGGAGCTCCAAGAGGATTCCGGCCATGAATACAACTTCTGTTTGCGTCCGCGTCCCTCATTGGACAGCTGGGGTTGTTAAAATGGTTATTCATCTCGCTGGAGTCTGAATCCGGATAAACACTGAGCTGGAGGCTGAACTGAGACTCGCACACTGAGAAGGGACCTGCCGGAGGCGCACTCTCCATGCACGCCAGGATGTCGAGCAAGTAAGTACCGCCAGCTCTCTGCAGCACAGTCTCACAGATACTGCTGTGTTATGTGATCATTATTTACGGTCTCATAATAATCGTCGCACTTGCTGGTTTGACATATATATATTGCGCACAATGTTTATTAGTACAGAAGGTAATGTAGTGGTATAAAACAAGGTGCAGCATCCATGTCCGTCAGGTTAGCTTAAAATGTTTGCTTTCAAAATCTGGGGTGGAGGGAGAAGTTTGTAAACTTGTTGACAAGGACATATATTGTTGCTTCCTGGTTCTTGCTGGCAAAACCGACCTATGAGACATTAAGCTTTTTCAGGCACTTTATTGCACCCTTTTATTGGCGATTATTAGAGAACTTATATTTTTTTAAAAACAGCATTCTTGTTTCAATTTCAGCTGCTGCGATCGCTTTTCCTAGGTGGAAGGTTTACGCTCCTTGTCGTTTGCCAGCCCCACACCACTTTGGTGCTTCCCTCGTGTCACTCCCTCTCCTGGGCTTTCACTTGCCACCTCTGTGGCTCGCTGTGCCTGGGCTGTTGCCTCCACAGTGCTGATGAGGCGGTGGCCCAAGCTGCACATCAAGTAAACTCCTTCCCTATTTCCTGGTGCAGCCTCTTAGCGTGCAAATAGAGGCCCTCACAGGAAGCAGGAGCGGCAAACTCAGGTGTTGGTTCCTTGGCAGAGGGATCAGGTAAACGGGCTTTGTCACCTCGAAATGCTTAGCCAGCTGATGCAGTACGCAGTTGGGGGGGCTTCTGCCAGGTCCCCAGTCTCCCTCGTGTCTCACTCTTCTACACATTTTTCCTCTTCTCTACGTTCTCATGTCCCCGCCTCCTATGTTATCTCTATTTCTCACTCTCTCTCCAAATTGCTTCCTCAACGTTTCTTCAGATCTCTAATTGTTTCTTCATTTTTTCAATGTGTTTTCTCTATTTTTCACTTCAAAACTCTTAAGCTTTCTACTTGTTTTTAATATCTATCAGCGTTCCTCCGTGTTTCTTTTCTTCCCTGTGAAAATACTATGTTCCATTGAAGCACAAGGCCCCTTTGCTGTACTATCTGTGTACGTTGGTCTTTGCTGCCTGCGTCTGCACCCGTCTCGTGAAGTGCTGAAGGAGGCGCCCTACAGGGGGTGCTCAGTGTCTGCCACTGGGGGTGGGATTACTTTCATTCCAAAGACTTGGCACCTCAGCTGAGACCCGAGGAGTGGCGCCATCGACTAGGTACTGCCACCCACTGTAAAGCAAGGAGCAGAGTTTACAACTCCCTTGTGTGGGGGCGGGTGGGTTGGAGGTGACTTAGTAGCATGTTGGGGTACATGCTCGTGGTTGGGAGTTTCCACGGGTTCTGCATGGGCTGTACAAGTCCGGTTACACTTTGAAAATATCTGGCTGCACTACTACCAATTTCACCGCTCAACCTCTAACCCCTCTCTCCCACATGCGCACACATTTTCTCACAGACATTTTTGAACTTTTTCTTAAGTTGTCTATCACACACATTCTCATGCATACGTTCTCTCAAACACACGCAACCAAGTTCTCACGCATATATTTCTCTCACACACATGCTTTCAGACGCGGTCCCTTCTCTCATAGACACTGCTTAACACTCTCTCTCGCTCGGACTCGCCTCCAGCACGCACACTCTCAGTTTGCCCTGTCTGATGCGTCGCATCCCGTGTGATCTTGGACATATTGAACAGATGCAGAACAGGGGCTGCTACAATTAACAGCGTAATTCATATTACATTTGCACTCTGGACATATTAGGAGTGGAATGACAGGATACATTTTAGCCGATGGTAAAAGGGCAGAATACCAATCAGTGTATAGAAAATGTACTTCTATCTAACACAGAAGTTGCCACAAGGCAGCTAGCATGATATAACAAGCATTTGCAAATCAATAGCTATCGCATTTGCGAGAGTTTGATCTATTGCCATTGTAAATGAGAATGTCTTTTATTTATGAGTTGGTTTTGAAAACATAAATAAAATGCATTGTCGTTTTCAATTCCAGGAGCTTAAACTCTTTGAAATGCGAGACCTAATGCATTGCAAATGCTTGTTCTCTTAGAAATGCCGCCCATTTTCCATTTTAAAAAAAACATTGTTACTGGAAAGCAATTACAGACATGGTGGTCTGCTGACCCCAGCAGGCTACCATCCCTGACGATTTTTGCGAATCCTAATGGGTCGCAAACTGGGACCTACCTCATTAATATTAATAAGATTGGTCTATATAGGATCCACTGGGAAACACAATGTGTTAGACACACATTTGTACATTGCTGTGTGCAATTACCAAATGGTGAATCACCAAAAATTGCTATTTGGTCATTGCAAACACTTTGTTATGCACATCTGGCCCATAGCCACATCAAGTACTAGGTGACTAATTTCAACAGTTGGATAAAGTCTTAAGGTTTTAAGAATGCTTGACTACCATGCAATGCGGGAGGGTATGCGGACAGCGAAGCTACACATACTCTTGGGATTTATAATTTCCAGTATATCAAACCGTCTAGCTGTCTCAAACAGCAGTGGCCAGGATTGCCCCCACATTAGAGCTGGGCCAGCTGATGACCGATCAGAGCAAATCTTGCAAGTGGAAAATGAATTCTGTGCAGTATATGCTGTGTGACTGAACAGTATTGCATAAAAGATGTACTGGCTCACAAAAAATGTCTAGTGCTCAGTAGTGGCAAACACAGCCTCAACTTAAGCAATGCTCTCCTCCCCTAGTTCCGCCAAGCTACCTATGGAGAATTGGAAATGCAAAGGGAGTACTTGGTCAATTAAACTGTCATTCAGTAGTAGCTAAGGCACTGGGACAACATGGTGAAAAACAGTGTCCAAAGACAGTGGCGGCTGGTAGGGAACGGGGTGGTAGGGCAGGAGGGTTGAAAAATAGAAGAAAAAAAAACACTTACCTTTTCCGCTGTCTCTCCTCGTCTTCTCCGCATTTTTTCTTTTCCTGGATCAGAGTCTAGAAGAAGTCGGAAGCACACAGTCTCCCCTAAGCCAATCCCAATGATGCAATGCAGCGTTGTGATGGGTCTGAGTGCCGTGGTTCGGCGCTCAAATGGGGAAAATGTAAAGTGCACATGAATGTTTGGCCGACCTACCCATCATGCGCACTTAAGTGCATGAACCACTCCTCCTCCCTGTGCCACCAGCCCTGCCCTGGCCCGCTTTAACTCAACCCTGCAGCAAGGAAAAACAAAATGATAATAAGGTTATTATCTTTTTCCTTTTTCCTTTTCCACTGCTCTGGGAGCAGGGGGCGGGGAAGCCACCCCTGTCCAAAGCTACTGTGGGTTCAAGGACAATGAAAAAGCATCACATGTACACGGTCCATCCAAAGGATGTCCATTACTTTGTTAAAATGGAGGACGAATGAAGGCTCATAAATGCGCCTCTCCCAGTTGACTTATCTTTTCAAGTGATCAAATTGTCTCGTGCATGAGCCGGACCGGTTCTGAACGGTCCAGCCGCCCCTAGTTTGACCGCAGTGTGGCTGGACAGGAAATGAAAAGTGCCATCCTCCACACCATTGGCGACTAACCTCTAAAATACGTGGTTTCTTTACTCATAAAAAGGCCTGGCCGCATCGGTACAGATTTAAACATTTCTTTGGTTGTTTGTGTACATTTCAGAGCACTTGGTGCAAAGCATGACTCCCACGGTGTGCATCCATGCATGAATGTTCTTGCCATGCAAGAGACTTTGCCTCCATTTTCCTAACCTTATTTGCGAACAATATGTGCTGTGCATGCAAGACACATGCATAGGACTAAGGAAATAATACATTTTATATCTATTGTATACAGTCTTATTCCTTTGAAAACATATGTTTAACACTTGCCACGCCCTTCTGACAACACTGGCCAGAATGGAGTGCAGTTTATGTACCTTCACCAGTCTTCGCGGTTTAAGTTAGGTACACAAGAGTTAGGTTTGCGCTATAAAAATACCATATACACATGTACACACAAAAAGACTGAAGTGCGTGTGAAGATGTTTGTGAGTGCCCAAAAAGTTACTTATTTGTCGTTAGTGAACACATTGTTGTTGCCTCTACACACTCATCTTACACTCCAGGGGTATATGTAGCTGACGAACGCATTCATTCATTATTTATTTTTGAGGTTTTATGTAGCGGAGGCATGAACCAAGGGCACCAGAGCGCTTTGGAGGACTCGGTGTCCTTAACAAATAACAGTTGTCATAATAAACAGAAAGAAACAAAACAGTATGCAGCGGAGCAGACAAGCCAGGTCTTCAGATGGCTTGACAGGTGGTCGGAGGTAGCTTGGGGGAATAGGAATTCGGGGAGCCCGTGCCTCTATGTGGTGGAGGCCTCTCTGGGTCTCAGACCCGGCTGGAATTGATAAATGACGTTGAAACAATTCCCTATCTGCCCCATGTTAAAAAAACACTGATCTTTTTCTGATCAGTGAAAAAAACGTTGATGTAATCAATCTCAGCAATGCAGCTCTTAGTCGTGCATTCCATAAGAGGGTTTGGCTTTTTTCACCATGGTGTGCATATTGGGTTCCTGTCAAGGTCATGCGTACTCAGTGGTGGAGACCTTTGAAGAGAGGTGGAGTGGGGGTGAGGGGGGGTGGTGGGAAGCCGGGCAGGGTTGGGGAGGTGGGAGGGGGGGAGGGGCGGGGGACTGCTGGCCATTCCTCCGACGGCCGAAGAAAAAGGGCAGGGAAGAATGGAGTTATTGATACCGGAGGTACTGGTACTGCAGGGTGGGCAACATCTGACCCATTATCAGTTGGACCCAGAGTCTCAACTAAGAAATTAGGATTTCCGGGTCTGATTATACCTCCTTCTGGGGCGGGACATTCACCTGACGATTTCAGCTCTTTTAGGTGCCAAATCTGTGGGTGAAAGCTAAGAAATCTACGGTATTTCCGCAGTTCCAAAGCGGCCGGTAAAAGCATTTACCGGCCCCTTCTGAATTGAAAGGCTACTTGTAATGATGGCTTTAGTGAGTCACAAAGTTGTCCGGAATACAGGGGAACAATGCTTTTGAGTAGCAAAACTTGTCTGCATTACTTATAGGAATATTTAATGAAGTTGGATTAATGTTTCGCAGTGCTTCACCGTGAGCAAAATTCGTGAAAAAGTAAAAATATATTTCCATACCGAAGATCACACATCTGAACATTCACCAGTGCATGCAGAAAGCGTCAACATCATGATGAGAGAACCCGAACAAGATAGTGATTATGTTTTTTTTTTTTTTACAATAAATGCCAATGTTTGAAAACAAGGCCTTTGAATATAAATAAAATTAGAACTTACCTTCGGCACCGAGAATTGGTTCAAGACGTGTTAGTCGCCCTCTCTGAATGGCCACTGAATGATACCGAACAATAATGAAGGGTGTTTTTCTTCCATCAACGCACAACGAATCAAGATGTTGTCATGTGCTCAAGGGCATACAAATGTGTAATTATTACACACATAGAGCTTCTTGTTTCTGGTCAGTGGAAAATACCAGCAAAACACAGAAAAGCATGTTAGGAAGATTGGCTTTTGAGAAGAACAAATATATAATTTTTTTATTTCAACCAACAAAATGTAGTCTCGCCTAATGCGGTTAGGAGGTGGCAGAGAGCCCATGTCCAAAGAAGAGTGAAACAGAAAGAAGTGCATGGCGTGTATTTGTATTGCGGAAAATCATGACCGTTTGTTAAAAAAAAAAACACGGCACCAATAAACCTAAGATCTTATAAGGCAGGAGATGGCGCGGCTGCCCGTGACTAAGTGACTGCAGCAGCAGAGAGGCACAGAGAGGTAAGCAATCCTTAAGATCATAGCCAAATGAAAGTATAACTACAGCATGATGAACCAGTATTGGCGTGGTGGTCCTTAACCATTAAGGGGCAACAGGGCTTTAAGTGGGATGAAAAAACTGGCGTGGCCAATGTAATTAAGTGCATGGTTTAAAACTAACTATACTAAAAATCTGTGCTTAGGATGGAGTGCCGCCGACTGGTATTTTGATGTTTCTGTCATTGCATCCAGATATATGATACAACAACTAACATCATACCTACAACAAGGCAGGACTATTGGCTTTGTCAATGGTTGTTAGTTGCACAAGATAAATAAGCAGCAACTATGGCTTGTGTATAATATTGAAAAAGCTTCCACTTAAAGCGCTGGTGACACTACAAAGATGTTGCTGCTCCTGAGTTTCAAAAGGAGAAGAGAAATCCAGAGAGAAAGGTAATCTCTTTAAAGGATTCCCTTCCCCTACAAGGCTCACCTGGCATGACCTCATTGAGGCAACTTCTCCACTAGTGAGAAGTGAGCAGTGTGAGCACACGCGCGTCGATGTGCCTGCTGTCACTGCAGACCACTTGTGCAGGGCCACAAAACAGAGCCCGATAGAGACCCGTTTCGAGGCCCCCTTTAAAAAAACTGCTGGTGCTCAGACCCGGTGAGACCCGGCTCACTTAAAGCCCTGAGGGGCAAAAAGGCAAATAGGGCACAGTGAATGAGGCAAACAGGAAGATCGCGGACACGTGGCAAGTAGAGAAGTGTAAAGTGACACATTACATCGTGAAAGCGTGATAGTCATGCACATAAAGTCACGGAAAACACTTTCCTATGCACATCTGGCCCATAGCCACTCCCAAGAACTATGTAACTGATGGATAAAGTCTTACGTTTTTAAGATGCTTGACTGCCATGAAATGAGGGAGGGTATGCGGACAGCGAAGCTACACATACTGTTGGGATTTCTAATGTCCGGGATATCAAACTGTCTAACTGTCTCAAAGAGCAGTGGACAGGATCACCACTATATCAGTGCTAGGCTGAGCTCGCTGATGACCGATCAGTGTAAATCCTGCAAGTGGAAAATGAATTCTGTGCAGTATATGCTGTGTGACTGAACAGCACTGCATAAAAGATGTACTGGCTCACAAAAAATGTCTAGTGCTCAGTAGTGGCAAACACAGCATCAATTTAAGCAATGCTCCCCTCCTCTACTTATGCAGAATCGGGAATGCGAAGGGAGTAAATACTTGGTCAATTCAGCTGTCAGTCAGTAGTACTTAAGGCACTGGGAACACATGGAGAAATGAGTGCCAAGAGATACTTGACCGACCAGTGCAAATCTTGCAAGTGGAAATGGATTCTGTGCAGTAGATGCTGTGTGGCTGAAGTTTGAAGGATTGACTCTAAAGATGCCTGCTGCAAGATGCCGGCAAACAAGGCCTCAACTTAAGCACTGCTGCTCCCCATAGCTCTTCCAAGCTGCTGTTGAAGAATCAGGATTGCAAAGGGTGCACTTGATCAATCCAGCTGGACGCTCAGTGATACCGAAGGCACCAGGCCACCACGGTGAACAGCAGTGTCCAAAGAGGCTGTCTGTTCAAGGGCACTGAACAAGCCTCACAACTTCAAGATCCACTCAAGTGATGGCCACTACCTTAGTAAAATGAAAGAAGAGTGCAGGCTTACAACTCTGCCTGTTCCATCTGACTGACATGAATCGATTTACCCTTTCAAGTGCCCAAACTGTCTCAGGCATGACCCACTGCTTCTGAACTGTACAATCCCTATCATGAGAGCAGTAGGACTGTGCAGGAAATCAGTCAATTCTGCAGTTAGCTAATGACTTTACTGCAACATATGTGTTTTCTTCAATCATAATACGGCCTTTCTCATAGGTAAGGACTTTGGTGTTTCTTTAGTTGTTTGTGTACCATAGTAATTTGTGTAAAGCATGAACCCCATAGTGCGCATCCATATATGAATGTGGTTACCATGGAAGAAATGTGCACCCATTTTCCTTACCGTATAAATAAAGCCGTGCATCAAGAAAAAGGCAGAGGGTTAAGGATAGATTGCATTTAAATGTTATAATATATGTACTCTTATTTCTCTAAAAGCACATTTTTAATACTCACAACATCCTCCTGGAAAACCTGGATAGAATGGAGTATGAATTCTGTACTACATTCACCAGACTTTTAGGGGTATAAGTTATTACACAAAAGTTAGATTTGAGTAACATAAAAAATATATACTTAAAAAAAAAATATTTATCAAGTTTGTCATGAACAACATTCCAAAGGGAATACACATATAAGAATGCAGATCCAACCATGTCTAAGCAAGTACATATTTTCCGGAAACTCCTCCTCCCCACCTCGCGCCCCCACCCCAAAACCCACCCAGGCGGTAAAAAATACTTAAGTGCATCACCCCACGGTGGCACAGCAAGAGCGTATACTGCACAGTGGTCAGTTACAAGCAGGTAGCACCCCTACAGAGGTGAGTAACCTAACATCCAGTCCCAGTAAAGATGTAGTTCTTGTCCATTGATAGTGTAGTAGAGGTCAATGCATCATTGCAGCACCTAGGACAATACCCTTTAAAACAAATCAGGATGAGCCATCAGATATGCTGTAATGGGGCTCCAGAAGTTCTTATGGCGGGAGGATTCCAGCAGATTTTCCTCATACGCTTGCAACTGGTCTCTGCAATAAACCAGGTCCTTAAGCCACTGTTTTATAGTAGGGGCAGACCTCGATCCCCATTGCTGCACCACCGCCCGCTTTGCAAACAAGGTGGAGCTCGCCACGATGCGTCTATTAGCTGACTTCAGGCGTTTCACATATCCCAGAAGACACAACTCCCGCATACAGGGCACTGGCTCCAACACCATTTCCGACAAGAAGCGAGTCACTTCAATCTTTGGAGAAGAAAAGATCTTGTTATCAGCTGCAGTGCCGATGCGAAGTCGGGCCGGATATAGCATGGCATTCGGGACCCCTTAATTCCGCAGAAACTGCTTCAC